>NC_134495.1:3425023-3737523 GCF_040206685.1 Ascaphus truei
GACTTGGCTCACGCGCATATCCCCACTTCTGTGCCTTTGCCCGAGCTGTGGATACTCTGATGGAAGAGCTGGGAGGGGAACGCATCATGAAGATGGGAGAAGGGGATGAACTCTGTGGACAAGAGGAGTCATTCAGAACCTGGGCCAAAAAAGTATTTAAGGTAAAGCTAAAGACATAGGAAGTGATGGCAGATATGAAACACGTGTCCCACCCAGTATGCTGCCCATGTTCCTATTGTAAGGCACCTTGTGTTCCTTTGTCAAGGTCAGTTACCACAAGTGTCAATATTGTGTGACAACGCAGGAAATGACATCAGTTACTGACCAAAATGTTCCATGGTCTTTCATACATAAAAAAAAAAAAGAAATATATATAAGAAACGTTAGCAACGGTGAGAGAAGGCACTTAAGTAGCCAAATCGCCATCTGATAATCCCAGTGTTTTTAAAAGATGACATTATCACATAGATTGTCATAATTTTTGCCCCATACTGATTAACTGGATATAAAACAGAAAGATGATACACTGAAACTCTTATAGAATGATTGTTTTACGCTGTGTGTATTTATACCTTGGTGCCTATAGAAAGACTACTATGAGAAATAGTGTTTTAAATTAAAAATAAATTCCTCAAAATACAGTACTTTTCTAGGACAGAGGTACGAAGTACTACTCATAAATTCACAATGCGATTCTTCATTTATTGTAACAGCCAAGAACAGAGAAACGTGTGAGGTTCCATATGGACCTTTCATCAACTTGTGAGTAGAGCTCTACTCTGCACCTCTGTCCTAGAGGAGACCTGCACTGTGTATCTCTGTCCCAGAGGAGACCTGCACTGTGTATCTCTGTCCCAGAGGAGACCTGCACTGTGTATCTCTGTCCCAGAGGAGACCTGCACTGTGTATCTCTGTCCTAGAGGAGACCTGCACTGTGTATCTCTGTCCCAGAGGAGACCTGCACTGTGTATCTCTGTCCTAGAGGAGACCTGCACTTTGTATCTCTGTCCCAGAGGAGACTTGCACGGTGTATCTCTGTCCTAGAGGAGACCTGCACTGTGTATCTCTGTCCTAGAGGAGACCTGCACTGTGTATCTCTGTCCTAGAGGAGACCTGCACTGTGTATCCCTGTCCTAGAGGAGACCTGCACTGTGTATCTCTGTCCCAGAGGAGACCTGCACTGTGTATCTCTGTCCCAGAGGAAACCTGCACTGTGTATCTCTGTCCTAGAGGAGACCTGCACTGTGTACCTCTGTCCTAGAGGAGACCTGCACGGTGTATCCCTGTCCTAGAGGAGACCTGCACTTTGTATCTCTGTCCTAGAAGAGACCTGCACTTTGTATCTCTGTCCTAGAGGAGACCTGCACTTTGTACCTCTGTCCTAGAGGAGACCTGCACTGTGTATCTCTGTCCTAGAGGAGACCTGCACTGTGTATCTCTGTCCTACAGGAGACCGGCACTGTGTATCTCTGTCCTACAGGAGACCTGCACATTGTACCTCTGTCCTAGAGGGGACCTGCACTTTGTATCTCTGTCCTAGAGGAGACCTGCACTTTGTATCTCTGTCCTAGAGGAGACCTGCACTGTGTATCCCTGTCCTTATTAAGAATCCGCGGATTGGAGTCTACAAATTCGTCCATGTGTTGCATCCAATAGCGGGTTTTGATGAATCCGCACGGTTTGAAACCACCCCAAATCTGTTGATGGATTTTACACCGCAAAATGTATTTTGGGGGTAACATCAGCGAAAATACGGGAGACTGATTTGGGTGGATTCGTCCACTTGTAGTTGCTACTTCCATTTTCCTAACAGGCCTGCACGAGAATGTGCTTAATTATGATACACACGGAAGTGAATGCTTGTCTTGTTATAGCACCTGCAATAGCAGAGGTGAGATAACTAGTTACAGGTGCAATTCCAGTCTACCCTTATTTTGTATTTTAATCATGATTTAAGCATAAATACTGTGGCTATATGCTTAGTAATAGTGTTTCTCTACCTTCCAGCACAACTGAGTAATATGATGGCCCATTCACCTCAATGTTTTTTTCAGCATGGAAGCTGTTTTATGGAATATCCCGTCTCCGTAAATATGAGTCATTAGGTTCCAACTGCTTCAAAATATCTATTCAATATTTACTAAATGGTGTCAGTCCATAAGACCTCCCTGGGGCCCGGAAAACAACTCTTGACCCATTCACTTCAATGAGCTGTAAGGTGTTCTCCAGCATTGGAATAGCACTTGGGATAACAGTTCTAGCACCAAGCCCTCCAACACATGGAAAGACATGCATATTAAAAACCGTAGGGTATGTTAACTATACGATGTGTTCCCCTCTATTACTAGTGATAGAATTAAGTCCGACATTTCCACCTGGAGCAGAGAGGACCTGTAAGATGTCAGGTCAAATGCTTGAGGTCATGTTGTGAGCTCAAGCTCCTAGTCATGCTTTTCAGGTCTCTAGAAGAGAAGGAGCCACACTTGACTTTATGGAAGGCTTGTGGCTTCGAGACACTGAGAGAGACTTGTTGTTTGTGTTTACAGGCTGCGTGTGAAGTCTTTTGTGTAGGAGATGATGTGAATATTGAGAAAGCAAATAACTCCCTGATCAGCAATGACCGCAGCTGGAAGAGGAGCAAGTACCGACTCAGCTTTGTGGCCGAGGCGCCAGAACTTACACAAGGTACGGGGGGATGTCCTATTACGCCTTCACACTTCAGTTTCTCGCAGTCAGCCTCAGACTGTACTTCTTTGGCCACTGTATTGTGCTTTATCTTTAACTTTGGAGGCAGCTAGGTGGGCGTGTAGATGTTAGGGACAGCTAATATACATGTGAACATTCTTTGTGTTTTAAACCGGTTTCTCTTCTAACAGCTCTGTACAGTATTCACAAAAAGAAAGTGTATGGGGCTCGTTTGCTGTGTAGCCAGAACTTGCAAAGCTCAAAATCCAGGTACATCATTTTTGGTAACCCCTTTATCATGTCTTGGAAAATGTGCCGTATTTTTTGGTGGAGACCAAGGCCCATGTTTAATAAGCAGTCTTATGCTATTAGACACATTCCAGCGCTGGAAGACCTCTTATGGCCCATTGATTTGGATGGCCTGTAGTAGCGTGTCTTCCAGCACCAGAGGTTGACTTATGGCAGATGACGGCTTAGTACATTTGGCCCTAAACCTTATAATTACTCCTGACGCCAGGGAGAATTTGAATATTCTTATTGCTGTATAGCTTCTTGGTTTGGAGAGATATAGTGTTACAGTGAGATCCTAATGAAAGTTAGTTCTGAGAAACCAAAAACCTCTCAAATCGAAGTAAAAGCACACAGGTCAGACTATTGAACTCAAATGTTCCTCACTCTGCAGCCGATCAACCATATTCCTTCGTCTTCACACCAATGGACACAAAGAACTGAAGTACAAACCAGGAGACCACTTAGGAGTGTTTGCAGGCAACCACGAAGATCTGGTCAGTGCCTTGATTGAGAAGTTGGACGATGCACCCCCAGTCAACCAACTGGTTAGGGTGGAGATGCTGGAAGAAAGAAATACTGCCTTAGGTACAGTGTGCATGAGCCACATATATCTGCTATGTGATAGATATATGTAATGTATCAGAAGTCTATTCTGCAGTGCTACAGTAGGATCATAGCCACCTGTCACCTCATTCTGACCCCATGACCTTAAGATAATATTATAGGTTGTGAAGTATATACATTTGTGATATAAAAATGAGAGGGAGGGTATAGAGACCACAAATCTGCATTGACAATATTTTGTGACCGTAGAGAGAGAAACATAAATAACGTTTTAACATTTGATCATTTGTTTCCTCTCTTTGTCATACGGAAAGTTAGTTAGTAGTGTTGTACAGTACCTATTAATAGTTTTAAATAGGAAGACTAATGGCTATACATTGAAGTAAAAGACTTAAACCCTTTGAATAAACCAACGCGTTTCGCTCCCCTCCGGCAGAGATTCATGAGCCAGTGATATATAGAGTAGCTTTATACACAAGGGGACATATTTATCTGATCTGATGCCACTATCTATCTTTAGCTACACATGGAGGCCTGCCCATAACCTCTACATGTGTAATATATAATAATGTGTATTATATGCACATTATATTGTACTGTATATTCAGCACATATGTATCCCCCGCAGGTGTGATCAGTAACTGGGCAGAAGAGGAGCGAATCCCACCCTGCACCATCTTCCAAGCCTTTAAGTATTTCCTAGATATCACCACTCCTCCCACGCCCCTACTCCTGCAGCAGATCGCATTACTCGCTGCCAACGAGAAGGAGAAGGAACAGCTGGAGATCCTGAGCAAGGTGACATGATGCACCCTCTATACTCTCCTACATACTGTATATCCTTCTTCCAGTATATAAAAATGGGGAGAGACCCAAGGATATATCTAATAGTGTGTACACCAGGGAGTCGTAATAAATCAAAAGTGCTTGTAGAATGAAAGTGAATAAAACATAACATTTAATATGAGCAATTACAATAACGCACCTTAAAGTGGAGGGAGAGTGAGCTAAATGATCTGATACGGTCGTCACATCACACTCTTCCCAGTATCAAGGTAAATACAAGGTGAATTATTACGTGCGCAGCATACAGTCCAGGAGCTTATAGTCTGATAGACCTACTAGCACGGAACGGCCTTAAGATCTGTAAAGTGGTTAATACCACTAAGTATCCAGGTGCTGTAGCACAGTACTAGTAATTCCCAAACCGGGGACAAATTAACCGAAATGAGCTAATATAAATCAGCGGAATAATGCGTAGTATCGCTCAAGTACAACGTGACTAGCTACTGAAGTCCATTGGAACTATAAAGTAGGACTAATAGTCATTAAAGAGGCTACTACACAGTGTACACTATACTATATAGGTGAACCCAAAATACATCAATATCCCACCCCTGGGGGGCAGATCCTCTGCGATAGTTCCCAATCCCGAGACAAATGGCTAATAAGAACTCAAGTGCTCGGGATCGGCAGATCAGATGCACAAAGATATGGGACCACTGAAGTGCAATGATAACTGCAATAGACACTGCAATGAGATATTGTTTTAGGTTTTGAAAGCTCTGTCCACTATAATGTTATCTATGAAGACCCCTAATGTTGATCCCATAAATGGTATAGCAATGAACCTGCATTTCTCCAGGACTACATACAATGTAAACTAGCTGCTGTAGATACCTGTAGTTCGATGGATGGAGACTCCGATGTAGCGAGAGATTGGTGGATACATAGATATAGATGTGTCTGTATAGTAATAGCCTGCATCTTATTTCTGGGTGTTCAGGGTTTGCAGGAGTACGAGCAGTGGAAGTGGTACAAGAACCCAACTATTGTTGAGGTGCTAGAGGAGTTTCCATCGGTCCAGATGCCATCATCTCTGCTGCTTACCCAGCTGTCCATGCTGCAGCCTCGCTACTACTCTATCAGTTCCTCTCCTGACATGTATCCCGAAGAGGTTCATCTTACTATCGCGGTTGTGTCCTACCGTACACAAGGTACATGCAAAGCCACATGCACTCAAATACATCCGAAGAAATGTCTCTGTGTCCGGCAGAAGATAATACTATGGAAAGATATTTCTTAGGAGAAATCCAATAAATATTGTGGGGCCTCTTCAAAATGGACCTGATGACAGGTCCATATGGGAGCTGAAACGTTGTCTTTCCACTGTTTTTGGCTGTCACATTAAATGGAGAACTTCATTATAAACTTGTGAGTAGAGCTCTGATGTGTATCCGTCCTAGAGGAGACCTGCACTGTGTATCTCTGTCCTAGAGGAGACCTGCACTGTGTATCTCTGTCCTAGAGGAGACCTGCTCTGTGTATCCCTGTCCTAGAGGAGACCTGCACTGTGTACCTCTGTTTTAGAGGAGACATGCACTGTGTACCTCTGTCCTAGAGGAGACCTGCACTGTGTATCTCTGTCCTAGAGGAGACCTGCACTGTGTAACTCTGTCCTAGAGGAGACCTGCACTGTGTATCTCTGTCCTAGAGGAGACCTGCACTGTGTATCCCTGTCTTAGAGGAGACCTGCACTTTGTATCTCTGTCCTAGAGGAGACCTGCACTGTGTATCTCTGCCCCAGAGGAGACCTGCACTGTGTATCCCTGTCCTAGAGGAGACCTGCACTGTGTATCCCTGTCCTAGAGGAGACCTGCACTGTGTATCTCTGCCCCAGAGGAGACCTGCACTGTGTATCCCTGTCCTAGAGGAGACCTGCACTGTGTATCTCTGTCCTAGAGGAGACCTGCACTGTGTATCCCTGTCCTAGAGGAGACCTGCACTGTGTACCTCTGTCCTAGAGGAGACCTGCACTGTGTATCCCTGTCCTAGAGGAGACCTGCACTGTGTATCTCTGTCCTAGAGGAGACCTGCACTTTGTATCTCTGTCCTAGAGGAGACCGGCACTGTGTATCTCTGTCCTAGAGGAGACCTGCACTGTGTATCTCTGTCCTAGAGGAGACCTGCACTTTGTATCTCTGTCCTAGAGGAGACCTGCACTTTGTATCTCTGTCCTAGAGGAGACCTGCACTTTGTATCTCTGTCCTAGAGGAGACCTGCACTGTGTATCTCTGTCCTAGAGGAGACCTGCACTGTGTATCTCTGTCCTAGAGGAGACCTGCACTTTGTATCTCTGTCCTAGAGGAGACCTGCACTTTGTATCTCTGTCCTAGAGGAGACCTGCACTTTGTATCTCTGTCCTAGAGGAGACCTGCACTGTGTATCTCTGTCCTAGAGGAGACCTGCACTTTGTATCTCTGTCCTAGAGGAGACCTGCACTGTGTATCTCTGTCCTAGAGGAGACCTGCACTGTGTATCTCTGTCCTAGAGGAGACCTGCACTTTGTATCTCTGTCCTAGAGGAGACCTGCACTTTGTATCTCTGTCCTAGAGGAGACCTGCACTGTGTATCTCTGTCCTAGAGGAGACCTGCACTGTGTATCTCTGTCCTAGAGGAGACCTGCACTGTGTATCTCTGTCTTAGAGGAGACCTGCACTGTGTATCTCTGTCTTAGAGGAGACCTGCACTGTGTATCCCTGTCTTAGAGGAGACCTGCACTTTGAGGAATTTGTTTGCCTCACCAAAATAGTGTACATCCTTATAAGTTACATAGTGGATGAGGTTGAAAAAAGACATCTATCCATCGAGCTCACCTACAGTATGTGTATCTATATTTTGGATAACAGTGCGTCATAAAAACATGAGAATTATTATTGCATATTTTCCGCGTCCTGCTTTGTAACTCATATTTTACTCCAAGCGTTGTAATCACTGCGCTACTGTTTTGCCAATTCTGTCTGAACTCCGAACTATTCCCTACTGAAGTAGTATGTATTGTACGTTATCTTTAACTGCGGCTATCACGTCTACATTTGCAACGGTAATCAGCACAGCTTCATTTATGGAAGGAATAGTAGACATTGCGGAGAAGCATTAACATCGCAACAATTCCAACTTATTGCACGTCATTGCAACTCCTATATATTTTGCTCAATGAATCCCTAATAATTAGCTTTTATCAGGGTAAATATATTATTTTCCTCTGTCAGATGGTGTTGGACCCGTACATCATGGGGTGTGCTCCTCTTGGCTGGAAAGGATACAGGCGGATGAAGTGGTACCATGTTTTGTCAGAGGGTAAGTAGCTACACACTAACCCAAAGTATACTTTGTTCATTATAAGTGTAAC
The DNA here is from genome assembly GCF_040206685.1 of Ascaphus truei. Taxonomy (NCBI): domain Eukaryota; kingdom Metazoa; phylum Chordata; class Amphibia; order Anura; family Ascaphidae; genus Ascaphus; species Ascaphus truei. Next base: position 3,432,756 of record NC_134495.1, read on the forward strand.
CCTCTTTAACCCCCCCTTCCCTCCCCCCCCCCCCCCCCCCCTTTGGGAAATGTGCTGCTGTTTCATACCTGAGTGGTAACAGGAGGCAGGAGATCTGCGCGATGGTGTGGGGAGGACATCAGGACAGGCTCATGGTGGTACTTTAGTGGTCACCGAATCTAGTCCAAGAGGATCCTGAGGCCTCAGGATGCACCTCATGGACACTTCTTCTGTGATCTATAGTCATGCTTCAAATACTACGCCAGGTGTTGGTATGACTGAGGTTTATTGAACAGCCAATTACATGCACCGAATCACATATCCTTAGTACCCTATCCCCTATGGGACTAGGCCTCAGGCACTCCTCTAGCAGGAGAACTCTCTTCAGTGTCTGCGCACTCTGAAGACTACTCCAGAACCACTGCACCCACTAACTACTCTACATAGAAGAACCCCCTCCTTCCCTGGGGAGTGGCTAGTAAGCCGGCCTAGTCACTGTCACAGACCCCCCTTACAGTCACTGTCACAGACCCCCCTTACAGTCACAGGCTAGTAAGCCGGCCTATTCACTGTCACAGACCCCCCTTACAGTCACAGGCTAGTAAGCCGGCCTAGTCACTGTCACAGACCCCCCTTACAGTCACAAGCTAGTAAGCCGGCCTATTCACTGTCACAGACCCCCCTTACAGTCACAGGCTAGTAAGCCGGCCTAGTCACTGTCACAGACCCCCCTTACAGTCACAGGCTAGTAAGCCGGCCTAGTCACTGTGACAGACCCCCCTTACAGTCACAGGCTAGTAAGCCGGCCTATTCACTTTCACAGACCCCCCTTACAGTCACAGGCTAGTAAGCCGGCCTATTCACTGTCACAGACCCCCCTTACAGTCACTGTCACAGACCCCCCTTACAGTCACAGGCTAGTAAGCCGGCCTAGTCACTGTCACAGACCCCCCTTACAGTCACAGGCTAGTAAGCCGGCCTAGTCACTGTCACAGACCCCCCTTACAGTCACAGGCTAGTAAGCCGGCCTATTCACTTTCACAGACCCCCCTTACAGTCACAGGCTAGTAAGCCGGCCTATTCACTTTCACAGACCCCCCTTACAGTCACAGGCTAGTAAGCCGGCCTATTCACTGTCACAGACCCCCCTTACAGTCACAGGCTAGTAAGCCGGCCTATTCACTTTCACAGACCCCCCTTACAGTCACAGGCTTGTCCTGAACTTTATTGAACATGTACAATGAACAATATAACATACTCGGCATAGTCTACTGCTAACACTGCCCACATATTAAAGGGGGCGTACATTGTTATGAGGCCAGGAAATCAGTAGTCCCCGGAGACTGAGCGACATGAGAACTATAGTAATAATAACCCTCTTGTAGTGAACACTTTAAGCAAATGTACTGCGGATCTAGCAGGCGTTATTACCCCTTTAACGCACAAAATAACGCATTAGATAACACGAGTATTATCTTCTTAACCATTGTTTTCAATTTATTATTTATTTAGTTATAAAATATTTTACCAGGAAGTAATACAGTGAGAGTTACCTCTCGTTTTCACGTATGTCCTGGGCACAGAGTTAAGAGAAATAATACATAGTTACATAAATGAACAGGGTATACATTATGTACAAGACATTGCGTGCACAGTTAAAGATAATATATATTATGGGCGTATGTAACAGTTACAGTTCAATAGCACTACTGTTAAATAACACAGCAACAGTAACGCCGTGCATTAACCGTGCATTAACCGGGCAATAGCGCCTGCTACCTACACTATGTATGTCTGCTTGTAAGGTCATTTAACATAACCGACGTGAAACATGGACTAAGCCATTTGACACCATTGCTATGTTACAGTGGTTTATAGAGTTTTTCACACATTATTTTAAAAAACTAAGTGATGTGAGCACTTGTAAGAGCAAATAAGTGGAGCTTTATAGTTTGCCAGTAAATAATACTATGCCTATGGGTCCCAATACATATATATCCTTGTATCTATAAGTATGACTGTGTACAGTATGTATCAGTTTCTTAATGTGTGTTAATGTGTGTTAATGTGTGTTAATGTGTGTTACTGTGTGTTAATGTGTGTTAATGTGTGTTACTGGATTTGACCAGTGAGGTTACAGAGCAGTAGTGGACAACTCCAGTGCTCAAGGGCCACCAACAGGTCAGGTTTTCAGGATATCCCTGCTTCAGCACAGATGGTGATGTCTTTGACTGAGCCACTGATTGAGCCACCTGTGCTGAATCAGGGATATCCTGAAAACCTGACCTGTTGGTGGCCCTTGAGGCCTGGAATTGAGCGCCCCCGGATACAGAGAACCAGTAGTTAGCAGTAGTTATAAATGGCAGAACACACCTTAAAATGTGAGCTTGCAATATATTTGCTCTGTCCAACTGCCCTAGTACACATTAGGCGTGTGCGCGCGTCAATTATAATTGGCTGTGCTAGCCAGACATTTATATACTTTGGACGCGCACGGCCGTGAGCGGTGGCGCGGCAGACCAGGGAAAATACAATAACATTTTATTTTCGCGCTGCTGCACGCCGCGAACCAATCACAGCGCGGCCTACCGCTCTGACGTTAGTCACGCCCCTTAATCGTGCGCGTCACCGCTTGCACCCTCCAATTAAACACGCACGCGCAACGCCGGGCGCCCGCACACACAGCAGCGAGGACTATATAACAAGCCTTAGAAGGGGGATTCGGGCACTCTGTGAAAAATCACAGGGTACTTATCAGCTCCATATCAGGGGGATATCCTGGGGCCCCAGAGAAATCAGCAGCCGAGATGAGAGTGAAACAGGCGCACGGACTTCTAACCAGAAAAGATTCATTGTGCCAAAAGAACCAACGTTTCTGCTGCATGGATCCGCCGTTGTGAAGCGGCGCCCTCTCCGTGACAAGGGCGGATCTATGCAGCCGAAACGTTGGTTTCTTTTGGCACAATGAATCTTTTCTGGTTAGCAAGTCCGTGCGCCTGTTTCACTCCCGTCTCCGCTCCCCTCGCCCCCACGCGTACAGGAACTCCCGTCTCCGCTCCCCTAGCCCCCACGCGTACAGGAACTCCCGTCTCCGCTCCCCTAGCCCCCACGCGTACAGGAACTCCCGTCTCCGCTCCCCTAGCCCCCACGCGTACAGGAACTCCCGTCTCCGCTCCCCTAGCCCCCACGCGTACAGGAACTCCCGTCTCCGCGCCCCTAGCCCCCACGCGTACAGGAACTCCCGTCTCCGCTCCCCTAGCCCCCACGCATACAGGAACTCCCGTCTCCGCTCCCCTAGCCCCCACGCGTACAGGAACTCCTGTCTCCGCGCCCCTAGCCCCCACGCGTACAGGAACTCCCGTCTCCGCGCCCCTAGCCCCCACGCGTACAGGAACTCCCGTCTCCGCGCCCCTAGCCCCCACGCGTACAGGAACTCCCGTCTCCGCTCCCCTAGCCCCCACGCGTACAGGAACTCCCGTCTCCGCTCCCCTAGCCCCCAAGCGTACAGGAACTCCCGTCTCCGCTCCCCTAGCCCCCAAGCGTACAGGAACTCCCGTCTCCGCTCCCCTAGCCCCCACGCGTACAGGAACTCCCGTTTCCGCTCCCCTAGCCCCCACGCGTACAGGAACTCCCGTTTCCGCTCCCCTAGCCCCCACGCGTACAGGAACTCCCGTCTCCGCGCCCCTAGCCCCCACGCGTACAAGAACTCCCGTTTCCCATTTGCATAACGCGTTGAACTTTTAAAGTAAATGAATTTCTGCTTCTCCGTTCTAGAGCGCCAAGTTTCCAGATGCCGCAGGACCCTCATGTCCCCTGCATCCTGATCGGGCCCGGCACCGGCATCGCTCCATTCAGAAGCTTCTGGCAGCAACGCCTTTTCGATATGCAGCACAAAGGTGCGTTTCTACTTCTTTATGTCAACTTCAAAACTGTAGGAGACTCCTCTAGCAGGGAACAGAGAATGGTAGCATATTAATAATTAAACATCGAGGATGTTGGGTGGTATCTGTATACATTTATTTTTAGAAGGGTCAAGTCACTTCACTACTTACTGTAGATGTTGGCTTTTGGTACGGGAGTCACGGTAGACCTTACAGTGTGTATATTGTACATTTTTCTAGCCCTGCGTAGCCTGCTTCTGGTATCGGGGTATAGAGTTCTATCGCTTGTGTGTGACAGATAACCCATGGGTGTCTCTGCATGTCTTCCACAGGTCCCCAAACCTGCTTCATTCACCTATGTGATACAGTGGTTGAGCTGCAGGGGAGGATTCTGGGTAGTGACATGGAAATTAAGGCAGAGGGCATGGCAATTTTTGCTTGCTATCCATTATTAACTGGATTCCCAATATCTTTGTTCCTGCTGCATTACACGGCGTGGGCGTATTTCCATGTCAACACCATTTGCATCATCATGAAGTTGGTTTGCGGACCTGGGGGAAACTTGCAGATACACTTATCGGTTTTCTATCTGCTGTACTTTGTACGGTGACCAGTTTAGTCATCGTTTTACCCACCCTAACCTTGTGATATCGTGCTGAACACTGACATGGGGGATGCCTATTCTAGGAAGCATGCTGCTGTTGTATCCTTAACTCACATTTTTTTTCTATCTCCCAGGACTTAAACCTTGTCCCATGATACTGGTCTTTGGGTGCCGGGAGTCCAAAATTGATCACATCTACAGAGAGGAAACCATGCTTGCTAAGAACAAAGGGGTGTTTAAAGAACTGTACACAGCATATTCCCGGGAACCGAATAAGCCAAAGGTGATTAATGCAGAATACAGGACCAAAATGTACACAGAGACTCAGCAGGAGCGCCAATATACGCATACCAATTCTATACAAAGAAGCATAAGCCCTTCATTGTCAGCAATACTTTGCAGAGGGGAAAGCCGCAATGCATTGTTAATCAACTTTTCTCTTTGAGAAACAAAAATATTACAAATATGTAGTAGATATACTGAAGTGATACTATTTTGGATGGCCACAGAGAACATGAGACTGGAAGAGATGAGTTTGCTAAATATATTGCCACCGGTAAGGACCAGGTGGGAACGGTGGATTCCGTGAAAGTGTGGGATGAAGACGCGGACTTAGAGGTTTAAATATCCTGATACGCTAATAGATTGGTTCTAGGTTCTGATACCTTTCAGGGAACCAACATTGAAGTCCTTTGCTGCAGGTATAGCAAACATTATTACACCCGTTAACAGGAAGCATAACATTAATGCCAACGCAATATTTAATTCTGCGTTAACATGAGTGCCTTTGAAAACAATGGTAACGCTGCGTTACCTCCTCAACGACACTCGTGCGTTACCACTTCTCATGCATTATTCCCCATTCAAGGGGACAATAACGCCTGCTAGATCTGTACAACAGATCTACACTTCTCCAGGAAGAACACGGCTGCTGCAATTCTGAACAAATACACATTGATGTGATGGTGCTGATGGAGGATCTCGTGCATTTTTGTGCTTGACTGGCCTGCAGTGCATTGCAGATGGGGCTAAACCACATATTTGTCTTATTGCAGAAATACGTGCAGGACGTGCTGCGGGAACAGCTCCCTGAGGGGACGTTCAAAGCGCTGAAGGAGCAGGGAGGGCATATATATGTATGTGGGGATGTCACCATGGCGGGTGATGTCCTGAAGAGCCTCCGGCACATTGTGAGACAGCATGGGAACCTGACCCCTGAAGAGGCTGGAGCCTTCATCAGCAAACTAAGGGTGAGTGTGGTCCAAACCGTTGCGTTTAGAAGGTCATTGTAATGCCATCATTTTACTGCACTCAGATGCATATAGTTACAACAGCCTGCGATCCACTCACTTGCAAAGAGACCAGCACTCCTACACCTTATCACTCAATTTTATACTTCATCACACAGCTGTAAACATGCACTTCCATTTCTTACTCATCAAGAATGATCACGAAGCCCAGAACTAAATCTAAACTCACACTTTCTCTTCAAATCCAGGAATTCTGGGTCCTGAATGTAAGGTTAATCCCTCTTTTTAAACATTATATTAAAAAAACACATTGTATATCACAGGATGGCAAAAGTTACAAATCGCATAATCAAATCACTGGAACTGTGTCAATACATCTCATGGTTATCCGCTGTCTGTAGGAATCCCTCATCATTACCAATGGTTAATAGTGATAATAAGCCCCTGAGCGGATTATTAAAGTGTCGCTATGATCAATAAGGTGCATAAGGTACAATTAGAAAAAAAAGGTTTGCAAACCCAAAAGGGAACAGTGTTCCCTTTTAATGAACAATAACAAAAGGGTAAATGAAATAGTTAAGTGTTGATGATGAGAGATTCCTACAGATGAGGGATAATCATTAGATTTATTGACGCCGTTTCAGTGATATTATCATTATTATTATATTATTATTATTATCATTACTATGTGACTAAGACATAAATGGCCCGCAAAGCAATCGGCAAGTATCAAATAAAAGTCAAACCTCGAATAGCCAATAGTTAGCTACACTCTTGTGCCAATATAAATGGTCATCTACAAAACGTGTTATTTCATTAGAGATTTACTGTATATCCGCACAGTTGTGAGATAACAAAAAGTCATCGTGGCGGCCTCCTGAGTTATGGATCCCATTCCCAAAGTTAAATGATAGGAAATCCCCTATTTATGAGCTGAGTGATTCATCTACGCTTAACATTTTCAGACTGTTTTACTGAAGGAACAACGTGTAAACCCTCCTGAATGTACCCATCACCTGTCCTATAAGGAAGGAGGCAGAATCACACTCCGTTACGCTTCTGAGATCATTTCCATGATCTTCATTAATGAGTACAGTGCATATATTTGTTACAAGTCTTTAAATAAGGCTGTGATGGGGCAGGGGAGTAACTGACTGTCATGCTTAGAGGATATAAGGAGTGATAGGGTTAATAGACTCTCTCATTGTTTAACTTCAGGATGACAATAGGTACCACGAAGACATTTTTGGGGTGACACTCCGGACGTATGAAGTTACAAATCGTCTCAGATCGGAATCTATTGCGTTTATTGAAGAAAGCAAAAAGGACTCCGATGAGTACGTTGTGTGGTTGTTATTTGTGTTCTAATTGGCAGTTCTATTAGGAAATGGTGAAAGAAGGGAGTGCAGGCGTGTGTACCACGGCCCATATGTACTAGGCAGTGTTATGCCATAAAACACCTTACGGCTCATTCAAATGAATGGGCATTAGGGTGTCTTCCGGCTCTTGGAGGGGTCTGATGCCATAGCACGGCTTAAATATGGGCCCATATATCTTCATGGTTCCGGTTTCTCTCCTGCATATGTACATAAATAACGGCAGCTTACTGGCGTTGCCGGCTGCGTTTTCATGGTGCGAATATCTAAGTTACGTTAAAGTTCGCGGTGGAAATGTTGCCAGTAAAGTTATATCTCTGTTTACAGGTCACAGCCATAAAAGTGCGTACAATAACAGAGCAAAGAGAAAGTACTCTGGTGAGCTATCCACAGGTCCACGAAGCAGCGCCACGCACCCCATTGCCACGTTGTGGTTAAGCAGCAGACACGGATTGGGTGTAGTGACATATAAACGGGCATCCTAGCCACTTTATTACGTGGATTGCCTAGGGCAGGGGAGGCCAAACTCCGTCCTCATGACCAGATATTAGGGATATCCCTGCTTCAGCACAGGTGGTGCAGTCGTTGATTGAGCCACTTGTGCTGTAGCCAGGATATCCGTAAAACCTGTCCTTGTGGACGGAGTTTGCCCCCCATCGTTCCCTGTCCCGCTGTCTGCTGCATTAAATAACTTCTACAGCTAAGCCTGCTACAATGACACGCCGTCTTTTGGACTCATAAGCTTGAGTTTAGCCACCGATTGGGCATTGTGACACTGCTGGTAGTTCTAACCCAGATGCACAATTAGGTTACGGTGGATAGAAAAGTGCCAAACACCCACCACTGGACCAAGTGCAGCAAAGATAAAATACCCATGATCATAGTATAACAATGGCACATATATACATATAGTATATATATATATGTATATAGTACATACGTAGTACGTATATATATATATATATATATATGTGTGTGTTTGTGTGTGTCTATATATAGTACATATGTAGTATATGTAGTATATATATATATATATATATATATATATATATATATATATATATATATATATATATATATATATATATATACATATACATATACATATACATTTTCAGCAGTGACAGGGTTTTGATGCCTTCAGCCCTATTGTTTAATTTACAAGTTTCTTCTCTTTAAATAAAACGGTAACCGCTTTCCTATCAGGCAGTCATTTAGTTTAATATACCAAGAAAGGTCTAGATACATTTAGATTGTAAGCTGCTTGGGGTAGAGACCTCCTTCCTACTGTCTCAGCTTGTCTTTTATATATATATATATATATATATATATATATATATATGTGTGTATATATATATATATAGGTGTGTGTGTATATATATATAGTGTGTGTGTGTATGTACAGTATGTGTGTATGTGTGTGTGTATATATATATACACACAGGGTAACCAGGGAAATCCAGGTAACAAACAGACAGCACACCGCAATATGATGAAGTAAATAAAGTGTATTAACAACACAGGGCAGCCAACGTTTCGGTCCTCAGAGTGGGACCTTCCTCAGGGCAGTGCAACTAGTGACTAATCCAGACCCCTGGTGGGGGTATATTAAGGGGTCTGGATTAGTGACTGGTTGCACTGCCCTGAGGAAGGTCCCACTCTGAGGACCGAAACGTTGGCTGCCCTGTGTTGTTAATACAGTTTATTTACTTCATCATATTGCGGTGTGCTGTCTCTTTGTTACCTGGGTTTCCCTGGTTACCCTGTACATGTTTCTATATGGGACGAGCATCTGCCTTCATTTTCACTCTTTTATCACACAATGTTATTGTCCGTCCCACATTGTACTACACTGTGGAATATGTTGGTGCCATACAAAAAAAGATAATAGAAGTATCAGTTGTTCAGCTAAATTGTGCTAAGGTTTTCCTCCATGTGCTCTAGTCGTGAAGTTATTTATTGTGATTTAGGGTGTCGCCTGCCTTTATATAGAGGTTTCCAATATACTACGACACCCCATAATATGTGTGTTTCTTTTTTCCATAGGGTTTTCCGCTTATAACTGGAATGTTTTACCGTCGATGGATGCCAAACGGGTCATGCAAACACACAACACTTCATGTAGACTGCATACCACACCTGCATGTACACTGTATGTGGGGACATACATGAACCGTGTGTACTGCATGCATGACAAAACAACACCTCCATGTGACAAGGCTGATATTTACATATAATAACGTGCCCCATCCTTTCTCACATAAAGCCTCCTTTTCAAAATGGGTTTTGTAATTTCAGCGACAGAGTAATCCTTTTTTTTTTTATGGGACTCTGAGCACCTCTCTCTGCTGCCCTGTGCTGGTGTCTTTGTTCTGTGGCCATATACATCTCTATATATACATATATGTATGGAAAGAGAGACCTATATACAGATATGTATTCCTTCTACTTATGGGATTGCATTCGTTTCGGATATACACCCACTGCTGTGTTCTTGCCTGAGTTTCAGCAGCTGCATCTTGAAACAAAGAACTATATATATAATGAAATGCAGAAGAAACCCCCAAAACTTTCTCTGGTGCATGCAGCTTTCCGTTTTCTCCAGGCCTTGCTTGACATTCTCTGGATTGAAAGGGTCTATCACATTTATTTCATGGGATCTGGGAGTTGCAATGTTCATGTTATCTTTTGGATGTAAGAAAGCAGAATGCTGATGGTCCTTAATCTACTTTGCGGTATCATATCTCTCATTGCGCCAGCCCTGCATTTATAGGATACCAGTAGTAATGATATCCACGCAAGTACCTATTTCCAAAGTAACCGCTAAGAGTATCCCATGAGACTTTGGGGGAGATTCACTAAGCGCAGATGTGTGGTATCACCCCGATCTGATCTGAACCGCCACTCACGTCAAAGACCGTTGCCCCACATTGGCGCTTAGTGAATCCTGGTCTATATGTGAAGGCAATTTTGATGTTACAATGATGCTGAAACCATCGTCATCCTGCATCTATTACAGTCAATGTATCAAAGTACCTTCAACTTCTTCTGCACGGTCGCATTACAATGTGGGTAACGCCAACCAGAAGAGTCGGGGAGGAATGACAGGAGCAGGATAATACTGCGTACCAAATTCTGCACCTCTCATTTTCCCTTCGTCCTGTTAGGAAAACCCTTGCCAGGTTTGAGGTGGGAACGTCACTTGTTAACAATCTGCATCACATGTAACACACTCGATTAACAAATGACTTGCATTTGATGCTGCCACAACCACAAATGATGCACTGCAGGAAAGCGACGGTTTCTTTGTCTTGATACACAGACCCTTAAATGTGGCACAATATTTACTAGCAACAGTAACATGATACCTGCCTATAACAACCCGTAGTCACCAACGGTTACATACTCTGAGCTGCTGTGGTTCCACTCTAGGATCTGGTCCTACGCATGTACAGTAGCGGTTATTGCAAACATTCACAAATTAATAGCTAGTGGCAGTCACAAGCTCTGATAACAAGTACTTAACGAATTATAATTAGTTAATGGCTCACGTTTATACTTCATTGTCATCAGACCTAAGAACCCAGGGATAGTTGCCTTCTCACACTGCACTCCAGTATTCACCGTAGCTGTAGTCACTATTTCCAATCAGAGGTTAGTTCTAGTCACTTTTATGATGCACCCAAGGGACGCGCTTTAGTTACTATCGTCCTTTATATAGCTATGTTATAGGCCAGTGGTTGCCAACTGCAGTCTTCAAGAACCCCCAACAGGCCAAGTATTAGGGATATCCTCAGCACAGGTGGCTCAGTAATTGTGACTGCAACACGTGTGCTGAAGCAGGGATATCCTTAATACCTGGGCTGTTGTGGGTTCTTGAAGATAGGGGTTGGGAACCAATGCTATAGGCCATTAAATAGCACACATGTTACTGCTGTAGCTGTAGTCACGTCCCTTATTTCTTTCAAGACTACAGTTCTAATTCCGGCTTTTGGGTCGGTCTCCAGCCGCTAGTCAAGTTAGAAGTCACCAATTCCCATTATATGCAGGTAACTACATATTCCACATACATACGATGCACCTAAGTTACAGTCACCTGCTCATGTAAAACAAAGCTCTGGGTTATACACCTTAACCCTCCAAGTCGCCTAACTTCTCCTTCCAACCCAGATTTCAAAAATACAAGTTGAGAATATTTCCATAAAAGTGTCCCAGAGGGGAAAAGTGTCAAACAGAACAGATCTGTGTAAGAAGCTTTGAGGACCTCGAGGTAACTAACCTCGCAGAATGATAGCAGACCATGGTACAAAGGAGTGTTACTCCCTCCAGAGCCAGCCCTTCACACCTCTCCCAGAGTCCTCTCCATCAGAAGGTTTAGTACTGTATATTACTCCTCCAGTTTGACTATATTCTAAGCATGCACCTCCCTTGTGTATAGTCCCAAGCTGCCAGTTGTATGGAATAACATTGCATATGCCTGTTTGAAAAGATCAAATAACTGAAAAATAAACATGAACTCAATACTGGGAACTTTTGTTTTCTTTTTGATAAATGGGTAAATGAAATAATTAGGCAGAAAAATGGTCGAATGAATGGGGTAACGGTCCTACCTGCATCATACATGGTAGACAATGCCTAAGGAAGCCCATACACTGGTAAACACATCTAACTCTCGGCTACACAGAGGAACCTAATATATTATTCTTTACATTGCAAGGTATCCTGTCGTTGATAGTGGGTAAATATGTTGCATTATAGAAGCAATGAGATTTTGCTCTTTAAATATGGAACCCTCCCTGTCCAGCTTCTAGGGAGATTACATCGGGGTGTTATATGTGGCTCCCCCGCCTGGGATACCTAGAACCAGGGTTCTGGATTCAGGCGGCTGGACGATGAGGCAGCAAGGTTGTAGAATAATGGGCATCGGGAATTTTTGTCATACAAGTCTTTTATTTGGGTGCCCAGGTACGGGACCGCACACCACTCTTCAAACAACGTACTGTTTATTGTTATCGATGCTTTTTGTGCTTCCATGAATGCCGACTCCTAATACTCAGAGGAAAGTATATTAGTTGCTTAACTGTTCTGAGACCGAGACCCCCTCCTTTTCTGTTCAGGATACCCCTCTGTTTTATCCCGGTAATGCTAGGCCCATTGGGAATCTTATACAAGTGACCCCAATACCTTTTGTCGGTGCTGGAACTGCCACTTCCCTGCAGCCGGAGAGGACTGTTGATTTGATTCAGGTCTGCCGGCACACAGGTGTCCTCGTTACTGAGGCTCTCTATGTGAGCAGCAGAATCAGTCCGCCAGGCAGGAGGACCAGCGGGGGCTCCCCGCCAGCAAGCCCGGCGAGCACCTCAACACAGTGGACCAGAGAACCGGTTGCTATGCCGGTGGGTGAGTGTGACCAAATGGAGAGCCAGATCAGTTAGTGTTATGGTTCAACATAGCCCAACGGAACCACTATCCCCGAGAGGCTGTCTTAACTGAACAATTGTGTAGTGGTGGCCTATTGCACAGATAGGTGCCGTAATGCACTGAGCCAGAAAGACAGCTGCTATGCCGGTAGGTGAGTGAGGTTGGGATTAAAACAGAATCAGCTCAGCGATAGGCTAGGCTAAGCTAAAGTAACCCAACACACCTGCCACCCCTAGAGAAATCTTGGCTGGAGATTCGTATAGTGATAGCCTTTCTGCACAGATAACACCTGTATGTGATAGGTAGCGGACCTACTATCAATAACTTAGTAAAAAGATATAGTTCAAAAAAATCAAAAGCTTGGTATGACGATCGGAGATCTGTATAGTTAGCTGTAGTAATTTAGGTATACTGTAAGACGAGTGCTACGGCCCCACTGGGAAGCCGTTCTTCCTGCTAACCACAGCTCACCGATGCCGTAACCAGTCGACCCAACGTACGTTTTGCAACGTTAGCTTTGTCGAGGGTCCTCCTGCCAATACACTCCTATTCTAATTTTACCATTAAAAGCTATGTTTTAATATCTGTAATCTCTCAACATTGCAATTATTGAGTGCATACAATTGGAGTGCTTTTTCTTTCTTTGTCCTTGGTTTGGGATCGTAACTTAAACAGGGAACTGTCCCTAGATGCAACATAATAAAGTAGAGGGGGTCCGGGTCTGTGCTATTGTATTATGAACATCCAAACTTTTCTCCCCAAGGCTCCTCTCCTCTTGTCCTCCTGGATGCTAACCGTCTCGAACTTTCCCCTTCCCTTATGTAGTATGCGTGATGTCATGATCCCATGGCAACACAATGTGGGTAAATTGAAGAAATAAACAGCACTGTCGATTTTCTTACAAAGTGGATGAGTTTATGGCTATCGCGGGTGCAAACCTTGAACGTGCAAAACCAGTAACATTTTCAGAGACTGAAATCGCAAACATTATTTTTAAAAGTACTTTTCATGAAGTGGCTGGATCTTTATATAATTACTGATCTCTACCATGATCTTTTAAAACTTAAAAAGAGAGAGATAGATCTCACACTACATGGAACAACTCTGACTATCACAGAACGGCATATACCAAGGGGTTGCAAATTAAAAATATACCGCCTATAGGAAGAACAAATATAACCTTTTGTCGCAAATGGTGCGGGATATTAAATAAATGTGCCCTTGATTTAATGGTACTTGTAATTGAACAGATCGGCAAAGATCTGCACACTGTTGAGAAGGATATCCAGGATTTTGAAAAGCTTAACATGAATATGTTTTGTTACAGATAACACGCAAGATGTGTTAGTTAAATTAGAAAGCAACATTAACAGGTATAAAGAAGAACTAGTTAGCTTTAAAAAAATCTAAATGACAAAAAGTCACTACAGACTATACAGAACATGGTATACACTGGGTATCACTGGTTACATGGAACTACTGATAACTATCAATGGGGATTTAAAAGATGGCAACCTTCTAATAGATCAGGCTATAAATGAGGTTGTGTGAGGCAGGTAGCGATACAGAACTAAGTGATTCACGTGGACCATTGGGTTCTGATTGGTTCTATAAAAAATTGCTTTTTTAGACTGACAGAGGTGCCCTGACACCAACCACCGGGTCCAAAAAGATGGGGATGGCATGTAAGAAAATGGGGGGAGGGTAAGATACAAAAAATACACAACAGAATTATCCATAGTTTACAATTTATTAAGTCACCAACTAACTCCAGTTGAATCTCAGATTTTAGAAAAAGGTTTATCCTTGATTCCAACCACGAAACCTCATGATTTTACGTCTCATGTGGATTTATTTACATTCACTCGTACTAATAGTGGTACTTTGCCCAAAGAGCAGATTACTTTTAGCGCCACTAATTTTTCTAAATCTAGTCAAGTATTTCAAAGGAAAAGAACATCTCAGCCTTTTCAAATAATGCCTTTATTGCTACCTTTAATACCGGTAGGCTAATATCACATGAATTAAAAGGCTTTCCTAAAAATTCTCAGAAATCCCATTCTAAGAACTCGTATCTTGAAAGGATAGCATTGACGAATGTAATAAACAACAAAGCTATAATAATACATTCAGCCGATAAGGGAAGGGAGGCCTCTTGGTTCAGGGCTATACGAAATGCAGATCACAAATGTGAAAAAATATTAGGCGATCGGTATCTTGCAGTTAACTTTTGATCCTACTAGCAAATAGATTCATTGTACTGGGTGTAAAGCTTGACTGGATTAATCCTGACACAGCCCTTTTTCTTAATCAAACACATCACATTCGCCCCATAATACGGTATATGCACTCCCTAAAATTCACAAGTCCCTCACTGAACCTCCTGCAACCATTGTCACAACCTTCAAATTATATCAAAGATACAACATCCTTTCTCAATAAAAATGAAATCATTAGAGAATATGTCTTCTTCTGTTTCCTTGGTCACTATGGATGTGCTTTGTTTATATACGGTGATTCCGCATACAGAGGGTTGTCGCAGACAAACTGAGAGAATCCATTACCGTCACTGGCCCTCCAGTTCCATTCCTACTGGAACTACTCAGTTTAGTTCTAACATGTAATAACTTTACATTTGAGAGGTATTTTTTACTTTCAATTAACGGATAAAGCAATGGGATTCAATGTGGTTCCGGCCTTTGCAAACCTTTATACGGGTTATTATGAAAAGGTGCACATTTTTAACGACCATAAATTCTGACACTTTACTGCAAATGACACTAGATACATTGATCTGTTTTTTTCTTTGGGCAGCAATTGAGGGTGAACTATTAGAATGTTTTAATACACTAAATACTCTACCTAGCCATATATACTTTACTATTAATTATGGTTCAATCAACATTAATTACCTGGATGTCCATGTCGGCAAGGTTGACTGTCGGTTGAAAACCAATTTATACATTAAGCCCACAGATTGTAATACAATATTACTGGCTTCCAGCTTTCATCCTGTTCCTCTAAAGAACGGTCTCCCCTATTCACAATTTATCAGGGTGGCCAGAATTACTAACAAGACAGAGCACTGCAAATGAAAGAAATGGCTGAGAAATGTATCGCAAGGGGATACCGCAGTAAAGATATGAAAGACAGTATGTATAATGCCTTACAGTTGACCAGTCTTTTTTGAGCCCTTGTATCAAAAAGACATCTGACCGCCCTAAATAACAACATTTTCAAATACATCAAACACGTTGAAAAAAAGCAGTATCCCAGAATTGGACACTTTTGGATACAGATAAGAGGTTGCTTCCCTTCACACAGCAGAAACACCATTTTTGGATACAGACAAAGTAAAAACCTGAAGGATTTGTTAAGGAAAGGGGACCCGGGGGATAAATATTCTCATCTTTTCCCGCAGTGTCACCTCAGTTCACTTAAAAATGGTTGCTACAGATGTAATGGATGTACAACGTGTAGAAATGGACTCATAGAGGGAATTCAATTTAAGCACCCGCATTCAGGGAAATCAATCCCCATTAATCACCATGTATCTTGTCTGATAACATCAGTCATCTAGCTCATTTTTTTGTCAATGTTGTCTGGTTTATGTTGGAAAAACAGACAGGACATTTAGAGAAAGGATGAATGAACATTGTTTGAACATTAGATTGGGATTGTCAAGAGGGGAGCCCGACAGACCAGTGGCAAAGCATTTCATCAACCATGGTCACTAACTAGCCACACTTCGGTATATGATCAATGATCACATAGAGGTGCCACCTAGAGGCGAGGATGTCAAGCAGCTATCGCTTCAGCGAGAAGCCAAATGGATGTCTGAGTTGGATACGGTCCATTCACATGGTTTCAATGAGGATCTTCGATTTATCCTGCTTTCTGTGATAAATGTGCAGTTCTTAAACTTCTGTAGCTGTCTTGAACATTCCTTTATAATGATGTGGTAGATATCTGTGCCTTCATATGGATATGGATCTTTGGCTACTTTCTTCATTTTATTACATAAATATTACAATATTATTTAATCACTATATACTTGAAAGGTTTTTGATGTCCAATAGGGATAAGAAGTTGCCCTAAAGTTATCCTGCTGGTTATAATTACAATACAAAACTATAGTAGAATCAGCGCCCAAAGACCCGTTCCAGGTTGGAGGTATTGTTCACGAGGTACAATGTGTGACCCAAGTTTCTCCTTCTCTAGATGTTCTTATTAATTTCTGTGATACTGTCCCGGAGATTTTCTAATCTGTGATTTAAGGTACTGCAAATAACTTGAATATATGTATTCTGTATGTTCTTTTGAATCTTTGATTCGTATATAAAGGTCATCCTGATGCTGTCCATATTACATGTGACTTAAGGTATCAGAAGAAATGACCGACTATCCGTCCTTCATTATATTGTCCGGGTTTTATGATACTGTTCGTGGAAGTTATCCATAAGCATGTGAGTTAAGCATATAATGCAATAGGTACACACCACATTATTATCTTGACAAAGATCCAAGTTATGGATTGAAACGTCGATTCTGTCCGAATAAAACTTTTTCTACTTTTAAAACAGACCCCTGCAGCGCGGCTCTTTCTCATCTTGTAGGAGAGTTACTAGTAACACAGGGTGGGACCGGTACACAACATACTAGTACACACAACAATCATCTGTTCCTTAGCAGGTCTAAAAATTAGGTAAATACAGCCTCAGATGAACAACAACACATGACATATTACACCGTGTGTGAGTGTGTGTGTGTGTGTGTGTACACATGACATATTACACCGTGTCATGATTTATTTAACAAAAATAAAGCCAAAATGGAGAAGCTATGTGTGAAAAACTAAGTACACCCTTACAGCTTCCATAGGAATTAAGATGCTAAGTAGCACAGGTGCTGCTAATCAAATGCCCTTGATTAATTGATCATCAGCAAGTGTGACTACCTCTATAAAAGCCGAAGTTTTAGCAGTTTGCTGGTCTGGAGCATTCAGGTGTGTGAAAACACAATGCCAAGGAGGAAAGACATCAGCAATGATCATAGAGAAGCAATTGTTGCTGTCCATCAATCTGGAAAGGGTTATAAGGCCATTTCCAAACAATTTAAAGTCCATCATTCTACAGTTAGAAAGATTATTCAAAAGTGGAAAACATTCAAGACAGTTGCCAATCTTCCCAGGAGTGAACATCCCAGCAAATTCACCCCAAGGTCAGACCGGGCATTGCTCAGAGAAATTGCAAAATACCCAAGAGTTACATCTCAGACTCTACAGGCCTCAGTTAGCATGTTAAATGTTAACGTTCATGACAGTACAATTAGAAAAAGACTGAACAAGTATGGTTTGTTTGGAAGGGTTTCCAGGAGAAAGCCTCTTCTCCCTAAAAAGAACATGGCAGCACGGCTTAGGTTTGCAAAGTTGCATCTGAACAAACCACAAGACTTCTGGAACAATGTCCTTTGGACAGACGAGACCAAAGTGGAGATGTTTGGCCATAATGCACAGCGCCACATTTGGTGAAAACTAATCACAGCATATCAGCAGAAACACCTCATACCAACTGTCAAGCCCAGTGGTGGAGGGGTGATGATTTGGGCTTGTTTTTGCAGACACGGGACCTGGGAACCTTGCAGTCATTGAGTCAACCATGAACTCCTTTGTATACCAAAGTATTCTAAAGTCAAATGTGAGGCCACCTGTCCGACAGCTAAAGCTTGACCGAAAGTGGGTCATGCAACAGGACAATGATCCCAAGCACACCAGCAAATCTACAACAGAATGGCTGAAAAAGAAAAGAATCAAGGTGTTTCAATGGCCCAGTCAAAGTCCAGACCTCAACCCGATTGAAATGCTGTGGCTGGACCTTAAGAGAGCTGTGCATAAACAAATGCCCACAAACCTCAATGAACTGAAGCAATGTTGTAAAGAAGAGTGGGCCAAAATTCCTCCACAACGATGTGAAAGACTGATAGTCATACAGAAAACGATTACTTCAAGTTATTGCTGCTAAAGGTGGTTCTACAAGCTATTGACTCATAAGGTATACTTAGTTTTTCACACATGGCTTCTCCATTTTGGCTTTATTTTTGTTAAATCATGACATGGTGTAATATGTCATGTGTTGTTGTTCATCTGAGGTTGTATTTACCTAATGTTTAGACCTGCTAAGGAACAGATGATTGTTATTATGTCCTGATATGTAAAACCATAGAATTCAAATTAGGTGTACTTTCTTTTTCACACAACTGAACATACACACACATACATACACACACTTACCTCCCTACCTACCTCCCTACCCTTTGGAGATGGGGGAAGCTCTGACAGCTCCAGGAAGGTACAGCCCCCAGTGCTGATAGGCGAACCAGCGCACCATGTGACGCGTCACCGCTCGGGATCACAATCCTCTTGCATCCCCTGCCGGCTGACACGTCACAGTGCGTAGTGAGCCTTGCAGTGAGGAGGGACTGGGGCCAGCTTGGGAGGACAGTCAGCGGCTGAGTGACGCGCATGCGGTCGGATGCAGCGGGACCGCAGCCTAAGTTGCAGTCACGCTAGTGTGACGTCATTACTACCCGACACGTGTTTCGTTCTGACACGAACTTCTTCGGGGGTTCCTGCTGGTAATTTTATACACAGGGGTTGTCATAGTAACCCGATTTTGTTACTCATTGCCCGTCAGGAGGCACTTACTGTGTGGTAAATATGGTGCACCTCCCTCTCCCCCCCCCCCCCCCCTCCCGTATTGATTACAGTAATATCTTCACACCATGTCTCTGTCATGTATCGCCCAGAATGCTTTATTACACCAATGCAATTCTCCTGTAAAGAGGTGGGTCTTTAACTGGGGCTATTTATTTACCCATTCTCTGCCAGAGGTTAAGATAGAGAGTGTAGGAAGAGATATTAAAAAGTAGAGGGCAGCAACAGAAGTCACTAGAAACAGGCACAGCAAAATACTCAGGTTGATTTCCTTTTATTGCATGACCCACTTTGCCATCATACGCCTTCTCCTCTTCAATATGTGCAGATTTACTCACCATAATCCTACTTCATTAATATCGGGGGGTTTCCCACGCTATTTCTTGTCTAACCCAGGCATTTTATGTAGCTGCTTCTCCTGGGAGGCTGTTGAATTCATCATCTACCCTACGGAATACGTGATCACATTACACCTGAATCATCAACTTATTCAAAATGGCTAAAGGATGGATAATCGCAATACCCGCTACTGTGCAAATATATTCATATATAATAGGTGTAGTGTGTGTGTATGTGCATATATATTCATATATAATAGGTGTAGTATGTATGTGTGTATGTACATATATATATTCATATATAATAGGTGTAGTATGTATGTGTGTATGTGCATATATATTCATATATAATAGGTGTAGTATGTATGTGTGTATGTGCATATATATTCATATATAATAGGTGTAGTATGTATGTGTGTATGTGCATATATATTCATATATAATAGGTGTAGCATGTATGTGTGTATGTGCATATATATATATATTCATATATAATAGGTGTAGCATGTATGTGTGTATGTGCATATATATTCATATATAATAGGTGTAGTATGTATGTGTATGTGCACATATATTTATATAGTGTGTGTCTGTGTGTGTCTGTGTGTGTCTGTGTGTGTCTGTGTGTGTCTGTGTGTGTCTGTGTGTGTCTGTGTGTGTCTGTGTGTGTCTGTGTTCATATATAATGTGTGGGGTGTGTATACACACTGTGAATGATGTCATTCAGAGCGACAAAGTCGCGCACGTGACGCCGCAGATGTGCACAGGGGAAGATGGCGGCGCCCATGGCGGCAGCGAAAGGAGGTGGTGTGCGGCGGGATACCCCGGGAGAGACGCAGGCCTCCCCGGGGCGGGGGCTGACTGCTCCTCCCGCGGAGGGGGAGGTATCCGGACGCCGGGAGCGGCTGGATCCCCCCGGAGAGCTGATGGATCCCTCCGGAGAGCGGCTGGATCTTCCAGGAGAGCTGCTGGATCTCCCTGGAGAGCTGCTGGAACTGATCCTGTGCTCCGGGGATCTGGGACACACAGACATCATCAGCGTCATGTGCACGTGCAGGCGGCTGCGGGAGGTGTGCGCGGCGCGCGGGCAGGTGTGGCGGCGGCAGCTCGGACACAGGTGTGTGTGTGTCTGTGTCAGGTGTGTCTGTGTCAGTGTCAGGTGTTTGTGTCTCAGGGACAGGTGTGTGTGTCTCAGGGACAGGTGTGTGTGTCTCAGGGACAGGTGTGTGTGTCTCAGGGACAGGTGTGTGTCTGGGTCAGAGGTGTCTGTTTTATAGATATAGATAGGTGTGAATATATATATATATATATATATATATATATATATATATATAGTGTAAGAAAGAGTCCCTAAAGGAGCACACAGGTTTACCAAAATTAAACAAAAATGTATTAGATTTCACATAAAAAACACAATACGGAAATGGTTTCTGGGACTCCCCAGTGCCAGAGATACGTACCGGTGCAGTTCCTGGTACTACTTTCTGGCTTTCAAAGGCGATTTTAAATGACTGTCCAATAGGAAGTCACAATCCAATGACATTGCAGCTTCCGATTGGCTCAAGAACTAGCTACTCTTTTGTTTCCCTCGGTGGGAGATTTAAACTTGGAAACGTCACTGCTCGGTATCTTGAAAATCAAGGGGTCGCTTGGGTTGAGAATAGCACGGCTCAGCTCCAAGGGACACCCAGATTCCCGTTCCGAAAAAACAAATGGGGGGAGGGGGGGTTAATGAAGAAAAGAAAGGAAAGCGTTGGCGATCGCTGCTTTAAGTTGAGCTGTCTATATTCTGTCGCGCAGGTGGCCTTCGATGATGAAGCATTGCAGCCACGCGGATAGTGTGGATTGGCTGGAGAAATATAAACTGCGGCACAATGCTGGAATAGAAGCGCAAAGGATTGTGTCGTCCTTCTGCAAGCGGTTCTTTTCCGAGCGTGTGAGTCCGTCTTGATTCCCCGTACAACATGCTTCTGAGTCTGGTCTGCTTGATACCTGTATCTTTACGGCTCGTATATCCGTGTTTCTTTGGTACAAACTGTGTTCAGTTTTGGGACAAAATACAGCCGTATATTTATCCCAGAGAAACATCCGAAGGCTTTTATGCCGTTAATTGCTTGTCGATCTGTCTCAGCAGGTCCCTTGTGACGGCTTCAGTGATATTGAGGCTCTGGATTACCCAGCACATTTTTTTGAAGATGAGTTAATGACCATCCTGGATATTGAAAGCGGGTGAGATACAGTAGCACCCGTGTAGGTCATCTCTGTATGTTATTGCAAACGGTCTTGTAACCCTCAGTCAACCAAGCAGAGTTGGGTGATACACCGATATGATAGTTATATTGCAATAATAAACAATGACCAGCAGTCGATTTTATTGAATTTTAAAATATTTTTATGATATGTCTGTTGTGGGAATGAGTAACATTTTGGGGACAGTTAATGATAGCAGTACTGCCCCATCTCCAGAGAATGGCTTGGCCGTGTCTTTGCACCCTTCCTCCTAATCCCATCCGTAGTCTAACCTCTAGTGTTACTGGGAAAGTGATTAATTTATTTAAAATTGTAAATTATTTGTAATAAAAATAACACAATACCTTCCGATTTATTAATCTTAACATTTTATTGTGAAAAAAGTGTCAAACCAAGTAGAACAGTTTTTTTTTTCTTTTGTAGAACAGATATGATCACAATTGGTGTCATAATCACAATACATTTCTTAATATTGTGTGGGGATTTGTTATTGGCACACCTAGGTACAAAGTACAGTAGACTTTATGCACACAACAGATTCTACATGTGGGTAAATACCTTTTTTTTCCATTAAGAAACCCAGACCCCCTCTAATAGCGCGTCTGAGATCAGATGCATTGTAAGGAACCCCAACCCTCTCTAATAGCGTGTCTGAGATCAGATGCATTATAAGGAACCCCAACCCCCTCTAATAGTGTGTCTGAGATCAGATGCATTGTAAATTCTACTGTATTTGGTACCATTTTAAAATGACCTGAAAATGACAGCGAACCTTTTAGGGAAGCGCGGGGAACGCACAGGTTCCTATGAACCCGTGTTGAAAAACACTTTTCTAAAGCCATTTTCCTGCAGGAAGTGTTTGACACTGAAGTATTACGCAAAGAAGCTCCTGTATTTCATGCGCCAGCAGGCGATTATACGCAGCATGAAGGCATTTCTCCAGCGCCCTACTGATCAGCAGGCACTCTTAGAAGGTGGGTTCTGTGCCAACACTGTCTTGTGTGTGGGTTTCCCCCCTATTTTGGCAGTTTACAGGAGCAAGGAGTGTAAACGCTACCCTCTCAAACAGGAGGAATGGTACCTCAGGACTCCATTGAGTGCCTACCCCGCGGGGGTACCTGTTACTTGGAAAGCCTGAGGAACCTTCTTCTTTAGATCATACTGCCCCTGTTAGAGAGCTCGTAGAGATAAGGGAGGAGAAGGGACTGGCGTTTTACCTTTGCAAACTCTTATTAAACACACTGATATCAGACAAAAGGGAACACAGCCAGACGAAATGAAACCCCTTCCCAGTCTCAGCTGACATGTTACAAACGCACTGAATTCATATTTCAAAATGCCTATGTTGTATTTTGGTAAATAAGGCTTCAATAATCCAGATGCAACCTCTTAAATTGACCACGGCCGTTAGGCCATGTTGATCGTAGGAGAGACCGCTCGGACAAAGTCACACCTGATGTTTCTAATCTGGTGGAATTCTGGTTAATAACATCTTCATCAGGGATGTGGATATTGGGAATAATTTCAGTTTCTGATTGGGTTTAGCATCGATACCCAGCGGGAACAATAACCCAGAGACTCGGTCACATGTCTCTACGTACAGTATGTCATATAGATGTGGAGATTTTTAGCCATGCAAGATCCTGAAGCCAGTAACATTACAATGTTAATATTATTAAGGGGACCCCCAGCTTTTTCTTTTTTTAACACACTGAATACTATCACGCAGTGAACCTAACTACAGTCCCATTACCCTCTCTTGTAATACTGCGATTTAAAAAACCCTGTAATCGTAGATAAATAACTTAGGCCAACAACTGGATCCTGAGTCGTTAAGACTCCTCACCTTACTTAGCAGGGGATGCTGGAGACTGTAATCCTGGCGGATGTCACCATACTATAGATAAAGGACCCGTGTTCTGCGGGAGAGCTTGTGGGTATTGAGTTGTGTTGCTTCCAAGCTTTTTGTCCATGCCCTTACCATTGTGAATGTCATTTTCAGTTCCCTATATAGGAGAAGTTTACAAATCCCTCGTTTGCTCCTTCTGCCAGGTGCGGTTCTGATTGACCAGTACTGTAACCCGCTAACAGACGTGTGCCTTGGGAGTGTTCAGGCGCAGTTAGAGGCGATCCTGACAAGTGTGAACGCTGTATTGCGCGTGAGGAATAGCAGGCACCCAAGCTTGTCACAGCAGGCAGGTATGTAAGGAAAACCCCAGGGTCATTCAAACTCATTCCTAACTATAAGCTTTTCTGGGCTTCCTCCTGCCACATTTTTGATACTGATATATTTATTTTGGCCTTCCCAATAAAGCGTACCCAGAGAGAAGTGAGTAAAGACACAGAGTTTGAGGCAGGGGAACCTGGTTCAATTCCCGGTGTTGGCTCCTTGTGACCTTGGGCAAGTCACTTTATCTCCCTGTGCCTTAGGCACCAAAAACTTAGATTGTAAGCTCTGCGGGGCAGGGACCTGTGCCTGCAAAATGTCTCTGTAACGCGCTACGTAAAACTAGCAGCACTATACAAGAACAAACAATAATTATTATTCGCAGATGGGCTTAATTTAAAAGAGGGGTTCCAATCATCACAAACATACCAGGTACAAGTTTAAATACAGATTAATTGCAGATGGGCTTAATTTAAGCATTTAAGTCAATATCCACAGAACTTCCCCAAATGATCAGATTGGACAATAACATAGCCCTATCGTAATGATCCTTATAGATCTTAATGGATTTAATCAAAAACAATAGAATTAGAAGTGATTATGTGTAAATTATCTTTTACATTTCAAAGCCAAGAGGCATTAATGGCCACATGCGTTCGGTGGCACTAAGGCTTAATTGAGCCTAGGGTCCATCACAAGATTCCAAACAGTTTAGCATTGTTTAGTAAATCTTGACCATATTTAAGACTGATAAGTATTCAAAATGGTTTGAAACCTTAGATTCAAGCCAATGTTCTAAGTGTTTTGTCAGTGTATCATCAGCGATGTTTAAAACAAACTATGGTTTAGTTATTTCAGCCCCTAGAAGTATATAGATGGAGATACTCTCAGCCAGTGGTGCATTTGGAGGGATGGGGGGGGGGGTTCTGGTTACCACTCAGGGAGTTTGGATGTGGGTAAGTCTCTGGAGTTTGGCACCTTTTTTTGTAATATATGGGATGTAACATCTGCTTAAATCTGTGCTCACATCTTTATCCCTGAATTCTGCATTTGGAACTCCCCCCCTCCCCGTAAAAATCCTGGGCTTGCCCCAGAGGTCAGCAACCAACCTAATATTTACATTGAGAACTCCCGTCCCGGACTCAAACCTTGTACAGTATATACAGTATCGCTCCATTAGCCAAGGACTGTTCCGGCCACCAGAGGGAGCTCAGGAGGGAAAGTCCACCTTAACCACGCAGCTAGCAATAACAGCTCCCACCTGTTCTGAAGCTTGGGAAACAACGCAGGTCATTTTCTTTAGATCAATGTAAAATATGAATGAAATAGAAATGTTTTTTAAATAAATATACAAAACACATCCTTTGTTTTTGTTATGGTCTAGTTGTCTTACCATTTTATGTTTTTATTACAGCCCATTTAGCTTCCATATGTTTATAGTATTCCTGGTAATACATTATTACAATTGTAATAACATTTTCGGTACCATTTTATGTTGTATAAATATGGATTCCTTTATTATCCAATGTTTTTTGTAGATTGATTTCCTTATATATTGATTACATTTGTATTTATTAAACATAATTTTTTATCTCATGTAATCGTAATACATCCTGTTTATTTGCAATCTCCTATATTATATCTCAATATTTCGCATATATATATAATATGTATACACACACACACACACACACACACAATGAGACCCCACATTTGCAATTAAATGATGGTGAAAAACATGCGCACAGCTTGCAGGCTCCTATTTGCATTGCCTAAGATGAGACATTGCGCAGGCAAACACCACACGGTTTATCAGGCTCAGGATGTGCTTTCTGTAGTGTTATAATAACTCCTAATGTGTTTGCAACTCTAGCACCAAATGGTAAGTGGCTCTATATGAAATCTAATTGTGTCCGTTTATATATCAGGCTAATGCACTGATCCTAAGAAGTATACTGTACGACACTGCAGTCAGCTGGAGTGATGCCCACGTGTGGTACTTGAAGGATCAGACTCCGTTTTTGCAGAGTTACTGTACCAGCTGTGCAAATTGCCCACAATTTAAAGAAGGACTCTGTGAAACGTGTGTTGTTCAGACGCTGGACACTGTTATATCAGCCCCTGTGCCTGGGAAGCTGATGTTGTTCAGACGCTGGACACTGTTATTTCAGCCCCTGTGCCTGGGAAGCTGATGTTGTTCAGACGCTGGACACTGTTATTTCAGCCCCTGTGCCTGGGAAGCTGATGTTGTTCAGACGCTGGACACTGTTATTTCAGCCCCTGTGCCTGGGAAGCTGATGTTGTTCAGACGCTGGACACTGTTATTTCAGCCCCTGTGCCTGGGAAGCTGATGTTGTTCAGACGCTGGACACTGTTATTTCAGCCCCTGTGCCTGGGAAGCTGATGTTGTTCAGACGCTGGACACTGTTATTTCAGCCCCTGTGCCTGGGAAGCTGATGTTGTTCAGACGCTGGACACTGTTATTTCAGCCCCTGTGCCTGGGAAGCTGATGTTGTTCAGATGCTGGACACTGTTATTTCAGCCCCTGTGCCTGGGAAGCTGATGTTGTTCAGATGCTGGACACTGTTATTTCAGCCCCTGTGCCTGGGAAGCTGATGTTGTTCAGACGCTGGACACTGTTATTTCGGCCCCTGTGCCTGGGAAGCTGATGTTGTTGCTTTGTTACCAGCTGCAGGTGGTGCTTTTCATATTGAAGATGTGGAGCTGCAGGGACAGGCTCTGGATGCCCTGAATCATGTCCTTTTTGTTCAGCTGAAGTTCAAGGGCAATGAGGAAGACTATTATAACTCCCTGAACTCCTATATCCATCAGGTATGGGAAAGCCAAGCGGTTAGAGCATCTCGACTAACCAACCGACCGTTCGCCTGTGGGTAGGCACATCAACTCATTCCCAATCCCTGCTGTTGTCCTATCTCCCCTCTGCCTGTGTATAGTGGGAGACACGGTCTTTTCTTTAGTTATAGTAGACAGAACATTTACCATAAGACGGTCCTGCAGCCTCATACTCCAGTCATAGGAGACCCAGTGTTCTGGTTTGTTCTGTGAAGCAGAACTGCTGCCTTTGTAACCTCACTACAGGCATACCCCGCATTAACGTACGCAATGGGACCGGAGCATGTATGTAAAACGAAAATGTACTTAAAGTGAAGCGCTACCTTTTCCCCACTTATCGATGCATGTACTGTACTGCAATCGTCATATACGTGCATAACTGATGTAAATAACACATTTGTAACATGCTCTATAGTCTCCCCGCTTGCGCACAGCTTTGGTACATGTATGGAGCCGGTATTGCTGTTCAGGACGTGATGACAGGAGCATGCGTGAGCTGCCGTTTGCCTATTGGGCGATATGTACTTAATCGCGAGTGTACTTAAAGTGAGTGTACTTAAAGCGGGGTATGCCTGTATACAGTCCTATACACTATCTCGCTTTACAGTCCTGTTCTCTCTCCTTTCTCTTTATTCTCTCCCCCTCCACTGACTGCTATTCATTTTCGTTGTGTTTTTATATATGTCCTACTCATATACTAAGAAAAGGGCAAATGCTCAGACCATGCCATAGAGCAGGGGTGAGCAAACTTTTTATGCCGAGCCCCCCTTTTAATCCATAAAATTTCTCGGGCCCCCCCTGCCTTATGTAATCAAAATCACATGACGTCAGTGCACGTGAGCTGGTTCAGCCATTGAGGGCGAACCAGCTTTGTAACGCCCCCGCCACGCGTCTACAAAAAAAGTATTTATAGCTGAAACTACATAACTTAAAAATAAATATTATAATATTTGTCTAATAGCGTTCCCATTTCTGCTGTATTATTAATCTCTCTCTTCCCGCCACATTAGAACCTCTCAGGACCTCTCTCCCCTCTTCCAGTCTCTCCCTCTCCCTGTATTTCTCACTCCCCCTCCAGTCCCTTTCTATTCCTCCCCTCAGTGTCTCCCCCTCCATCCCCCCAACTCTCTTTCCCTCCAGCCAGTGTGTCTCTTTCTCCCTCCACCCATTGTCTCTCACTCTCTCCCCTCTTCCAGTCTCACACTCCTCTTCCAATCTCTCCAACTCCCTGTATTTCTCACTCCCCCTCCAGTCCCTCTCTATCCCTCCCCTCAGCTCTCTTTCCCTCCCCGTGTGTCTCTCTCTCTTTCTCCCTCCCCCTAGTGTCTCCCTCCCTCCATTGTCTCTCACTCTCATTCCAGCCATTGCCTCTCCCTCCAGCCATTGCCTCTCCCTCCCTCCAGTGTCTCTCTTGCACTCTCCAACCAGCTATTGTTTCTCCCTCCACCCGGTGTCTCTCTCACACTCTCCCTCCAGCCATTGTGTGTCTCTCTCCCTCCTGCCAGTGTCTCTCTCATCCCCATCCCCATGTAGCTCTTTCACCCCCCCTCCCCATGTCATACTCACTCTCACCCTCCTCCCCATCTCACTCTCACCCCCCTCATGCCACTCACACCCTCCCCATGCCACAGTCTCACACTCACTCCCCCATGTCCCAGTCTCACTCTCCCACCCCCCATGTCCCAGTCTCACTCTCCCACCCCCCCATGTCCCAGTCTCACTCTCCCACCCCCCCATGTCCCAGTCTCACTCCCCCCCATGTCCCAGTCTCACTCCCCCCCATGTCCCAGTCTCATTCCCCCCCATGTGCCAGTCTCACTCACCCCCCATGTGCCAGTCTCACTCACCCCCCATGTGCCAGTCTCACTCACCCCCCATGTGCCAGTCTCACTCACCCCCCATGTGCCAGTCTCACTCACCCCCCATGTGCCAGTCTCACTCACCCCTTCTCCCCATGTCACACACGCTGCTGATACAGGAAGCAAGGAAATGCTGCTGTGTACTGTAGCACAGCGCCACCTAATGGCCAAAAGAAAAATTGCAGCTGCAGACGGCTTTTTTTCCTCTGCTACTGGCAATATCGCCGCTGCTTCCTGCGCCCCCCCTAAACAATCTTGCGCCCCCCCCAGGGGGGCGCGACCCCCAGTTTGCGCACCGCTGCCATAGAGCATGAGCTTTTTAAAGCCCAGCTATACTTTCGTTTGAATAATCCATTTGGTTTTCCATGTAGGGAGTTGCATGTACAGGTGGTCCTCATGATCCGCCGAACGGCTTATCTGACGCCAGATAATGCATTCTGCTGAACGCATTATCCGACATCCGAACGGAGTATCCGACTCAGCGCCGCAGATTAACATTGGATCCGCTATCCGACGGCGGTTTGCGGGATGGATTCCGGTAGATAACTGAGGACCGCCTGTATTTTGTTTTTGAGACTTGGGTTTTATGTGTATACATAATAGCAGACTTCATTGTCCCTTCTGGGGCATTGTGGTAAGGTCCCATAAATGTACATTGCAACAGGATATACTGTGTTAGTTGACGTAAAAATGTTACCCGCTACATCTGTATTCTTTATGGAACAACGTGCAGCGGAACTGGGCCTGTTTTCAATGTTGCAGTAGCAGAAGGCAGTCCAATGTAACCTGCTTGATTTCTCCCTCCAGGTTCTGATCCGTAAGACCGGCATCCCGATCAGCCTCTCGGTGCTGTATTTAACTCTCGCTGAACGGCTGGGTGTACGACTCGAGCCAGTCAACTTTCCCAGCCACTTCCTGCTTAGGTGGTGCCAAGGCCAGGAAGGGTAAGTGCTCCTACTTCCTATATCTATACAGGAGGTGGGCGGTGGGACGTTCACATGTGGGGTGCCGTACGTTCCTTCAGAGAAGCACCCCAGAGCTCTTCCATGGTTCCTCGGCATCTGGGGACCCCAGAGTTTCTCAGATATTTGTACTTTTTGTGTGTGCGCCGGTATTGATACAAAAAAACAAACGTGGCCGCTGGGTAACAAACAGAAAGCCGCAACGTAATCTCCCGAGAATGTTGCTGCTTTTCTATGGGTTACTGGCCCGAGCCCTGACCCTGCCGCCATTTTGTGCCTGTTGGCACATATGCTTCCTGGTGCGGGAGAGAACCCGGGGGTCCCAGGATGTTGGGCCAACGGTTCCGGCATTTTAGAAACACTGGAGTGTCGCTTGAAAGGAAATGCGCTTGACTGGCAAAGTAACCGCTGTCTCTCTTTAGCCTACCAATAGGAGATGCCCAGTAGGCCTTGCTGGATGCAGAGAGACAAGGTATTAGTATTGCTGCAGCTTGCAAGATATTTCTGCCTTTGCTCATCTAGCCCCATAAATATAAGGTACAGTATTGCTTTCTAGCAGCTTGGCGGTTTCAAGCCAAAACCACATGCACAACAATGTAACTAATCGTTGCAAAGTAAGTGTTACTGCTGCTTAGGTGACCAGAGACTGCACAGGACTTCCATGTGAGATAGTAGCCCCTGTGTGTGGTATTTTACCATGCTTAGGTATAGTAGAGTTGTATTTTAGAGCACTGTAAGGCTGTAGTGAGAGCGTTTGTATGTTTTACAGCAGTGAGTGCTGTATCACAGCAGTGAGTGCTGTATCACAGCAGTGAGTGCTGTATCACAGCAGTGAGTGCTGTATCACAGCAGTGAGTGCTGTATCACAGCAGTGAGTGCTGTATCACAGCAGTGAGTGCTGTATCACAGCAGTGAGTGCTATGTATCACAGCAGTGAGTGCTGTATCACAGCAGTGAGTGCTATGTATCACAGCAGTGAGTGCTATGTATCACAGCAGTGAGTGCTATGTATCACAGCAGTGAGTGCTATGTATCACAGCAGCGAGTGCTATGTATCACAGCAGCGAGTGCTACGTATCACAGCAGCGAGTGCTACGTATCACAGCAGCGAGTGCTACGTATCACAGCAGCGAGTGCTACGTATCACAGCAGCGAGTGCTACGTATCACAGCAGCGAGTGCTACGTATCACAGCAGCGAGTGCTACGTATCACAGCAGCGAGTGCTACGTATCACAGCAGCGAGTGCTACGTATCACAGCAGCGAGTGCTACGTATCACAGCAGCGAGTGCTACGTATCACAGCAGCGAGTGCTACGTATCACAGCAGCGAGTGCTACGTATCACAGCAGCGAGTGCTACGTATCACAGCAGCGAGTGCTACGTATCACAGCAGCGAGTGCTACGTATCACAGCAGCGAGTGCTACGTATCACAGCAGCGAGTGCTACGTATCACAGCAGCGAGTGCTACGTATCACAGCAGCGAGTGCTACGTATCACAGCAGCGAGTGCTACGTATCACAGCAGCGAGTGCTACGTATCACAGCAGCGAGTGCTACGTATCACAGCAGCGAGTGCTACGTATCACAGCAGCGAGTGCTACGTATCACAGCAGCGAGTGCTACGTATCACAGCAGCGAGTGCTACGTATCACAGCAGCGAGTGCTACGTATCACAGCAGCGAGTGCTACGTATCACAGCAGCGAGTGCTACGTATCACAGCAGCGAGTGCTACGTATCACAGCAGCGAGTGCTACGTATCACAGCAGCGAGTGCTACGTATCACAGCAGCGAGTGCTACGTATCACAGCAGCGAGTGCTACGTATCACAGCAGCGAGTGCTACGTATCACAGCAGCGAGTGCTACGTATCACAGCAGCGAGTGCTACGTATCACAGCAGCGAGTGCTACGTATCACAGCAGCGAGTGCTACGTATCACAGCAGCGAGTGCTACGTATCACAGCAGCGAGTGCTACGTATCACAGCAGCGAGTGCTACGTATCACAGCAGCGAGTGCTACGTATCACAGCAGCGAGTGCTACGTATCACAGCAGCGAGTGCTACGTATCACAGCAGCGAGTGCTACGTATCACAGCAGCGAGTGCTACGTATCACAGCAGCGAGTGCTACGTATCACAGCAGCGAGTGCTACGTATCACAGCAGCGAGTGCTACGTATCACAGCAGCGAGTGCTACGTATCACAGCAGCGAGTGCTACGTATCACAGCAGCGAGTGCTACGTATCACAGCAGCGAGTGCTACGTATCACAGCAGCGAGTGCTACGTATCACAGCAGCGAGTGCTACGTATCACAGCAGCGAGTGCTACGTATCACAGCAGCGAGTGCTACGTATCACAGCAGCGAGTGCTACGTATCACAGCAGCGAGTGCTACGTATCACAGCAGCGAGTGCTACGTATCACAGCAGCGAGTGCTACGTATCACAGCAGCGAGTGCTACGTATCACAGCAGCGAGTGCTACGTATCACAGCAGCGAGTGCTACGTATCACAGCAGCGAGTGCTACGTATCACAGCAGCGAGTGCTACGTATCACAGCAGCGAGTGCTACGTATCACAGCAGCGAGTGCTACGTATCACAGCAGCGAGTGCTACGTATCACAGCAGCGAGTGCTACGTATCACAGCAGCGAGTGCTACGTATCACAGCAGCGAGTGCTACGTATCACAGCAGCGAGTGCTACGTATCACAGCAGCGAGTGCTACGTATCACAGCAGCGAGTGCTACGTATCACAGCAGCGAGTGCTACGTATCACAGCAGCGAGTGCTACGTATCACAGCAGCGAGTGCTACGTATCACAGCAGCGAGTGCTACGTATCACAGCAGCGAGTGCTACGTATCACAGCAGCGAGTGCTACGTATCACAGCAGCGAGTGCTACGTATCACAGCAGCGAGTGCTACGTATCACAGCAGCGAGTGCTACGTATCACAGCAGCGAGTGCTACGTATCACAGCAGCGAGTGCTACGTATCACAGCAGCGAGTGCTACGTATCACAGCAGCGAGTGCTACGTATCACAGCAGCGAGTGCTACGTATCACAGCAGCGAGTGCTACGTATCACAGCAGCGAGTGCTACGTATCACAGCAGCGAGTGCTACGTATCACAGCAGCGAGTGCTACGTATCACAGCAGCGAGTGCTACGTATCACAGCAGCGAGTGCTACGTATCACAGCAGCGAGTGCTACGTATCACAGCAGCGAGTGCTACGTATCACAGCAGCGAGTGCTACGTATCACAGCAGCGAGTGCTACGTATCACAGCAGCGAGTGCTACGTATCACAGCAGCGAGTGCTACGTATCACAGCAGCGAGTGCTACGTATCACAGCAGCGAGTGCTACGTATCACAGCAGCGAGTGCTACGTATCACAGCAGCGAGTGCTACGTATCACAGCAGCGAGTGCTACGTATCACAGCAGCGAGTGCTACGTATCACAGCAGCGAGTGCTACGTATCACAGCAGCGAGTGCTACGTATCACAGCAGCGAGTGCTACGTATCACAGCAGCGAGTGCTACGTATCACAGCAGCGAGTGCTACGTATCACAGCAGCGAGTGCTACGTATCACAGCAGCGAGTGCTACGTATCACAGCAGCGAGTGCTACGTATCACAGCAGCGAGTGCTACGTATCACAGCAGCGAGTGCTACGTATCACAGCAGCGAGTGCTACGTATCACAGCAGCGAGTGCTACGTATCACAGCAGCGAGTGCTACGTATCACAGCAGCGAGTGCTACGTATCACAGCAGCGAGTGCTACGTATCACAGCAGCGAGTGCTACGTATCACAGCAGCGAGTGCTACGTATCACAGCAGCGAGTGCTACGTATCACAGCAGCGAGTGCTACGTATCACAGCAGCGAGTGCTACGTATCACAGCAGCGAGTGCTACGTATCACAGCAGCGAGTGCTACGTATCACAGCAGCGAGTGCTACGTATCACAGCAGCGAGTGCTACGTATCACAGCAGCGAGTGCTACGTATCACAGCAGCGAGTGCTACGTATCACAGCAGCGAGTGCTACGTATCACAGCAGCGAGTGCTACGTATCACAGCAGCGAGTGCTACGTATCACAGCAGCGAGTGCTACGTATCACAGCAGCGAGTGCTACGTATCACAGCAGCGAGTGCTACGTATCACAGCAGCGAGTGCTACGTATCACAGCAGCGAGTGCTACGTATCACAGCAGCGAGTGCTACGTATCACAGCAGCGAGTGCTACGTATCACAGCAGCGAGTGCTACGTATCACAGCAGCGAGTGCTACGTATCACAGCAGCGAGTGCTACGTATCACAGCAGCGAGTGCTACGTATCACAGCAGCGAGTGCTACGTATCACAGCAGCGAGTGCTACGTATCACAGCAGCGAGTGCTACGTATCACAGCAGCGAGTGCTACGTATCACAGCAGCGAGTGCTACGTATCACAGCAGCGAGTGCTACGTATCACAGCAGCGAGTGCTACGTATCACAGCAGCGAGTGCTACGTATCACAGCAGCGAGTGCTACGTATCACAGCAGCGAGTGCTACGTATCACAGCAGCGAGTGCTACGTATCACAGCAGCGAGTGCTACGTATCACAGCAGCGAGTGCTACGTATCACAGCAGCGAGTGCTACGTATCACAGCAGCGAGTGCTACGTATCACAGCAGCGAGTGCTACGTATCACAGCAGCGAGTGCTACGTATCACAGCAGCGAGTGCTACGTATCACAGCAGCGAGTGCTACGTATCACAGCAGCGAGTGCTACGTATCACAGCAGCGAGTGCTACGTATCACAGCAGCGAGTGCTACGTATCACAGCAGCGAGTGCTACGTATCACAGCAGCGAGTGCTACGTATCACAGCAGCGAGTGCTACGTATCACAGCAGCGAGTGCTACGTATCACAGCAGCGAGTGCTACGTATCACAGCAGCGAGTGCTACGTATCACAGCAGCGAGTGCTACGTATCACAGCACTGAGTGCTACGTCACAGCAGTTATGATGAACAATGTCAAGTTTTTGTGCACTCACATAGTGTCTCAGTTACATGATATCCCCCCTCAAGAATATCCAATATGGCGTTCCAAAAAAGCGGTTATGGGGATCCGCACACCGGGTGCGTCCAAGTACTTCCTGTGTCCCTTTTGTAACAAGTCCAGCAGCCTGTGATTCTCCGGCTGTCGGCGCAATGACGTCATTGTACAGAGTTCAGTGACGCCACACATAAAACGGAAACAAAACATAAGATTGTCCCCTGTACCTCCCACACGTTAGTAATTGAAGGCGCGGTTACCATGCTAAGCAACATCACGTCTGAGTAAAGCGAGTCCTTTAAAGTGGAACAATGACAAAAAACTAACAAATCTGTTACTGGGGGGAAAAGAGGAAACACTGAGTCTCTCTAGTT
The DNA here is from genome assembly GCF_040206685.1 of Ascaphus truei. Classification (NCBI taxonomy): domain Eukaryota; kingdom Metazoa; phylum Chordata; class Amphibia; order Anura; family Ascaphidae; genus Ascaphus; species Ascaphus truei. The sequence continues at coordinate 3,467,819 of NC_134495.1, forward strand.
CTAGCAGATAAGACAGAACTATGAGCAGTAACTGCAGAAGACGAGAAGTGGATCCCGCGGGGGAAGAAATGAGTGGTGCGCTGCTTGGAAAAAAGGATAAGGCTCAATCAAAAATGTATTAAAGGTGTTAGTTTATTGGGCCATTGGCAACATTGTAACAAATGGGGTATCAACACTTTGCACCATTAATAAAACCACTGCAACATATGTAATGGGGGCCCCCTAATCCAGGGGAGGGACCATGTATAAAGGAGACCTCATTTCCCTGCAGGGCATTTAGGGAAGAGGCTCCTCTTCCATACTTAGTGCACATAGTTGCGTATTCTCTGCTATAACTAGAGACTCTCTCTGTTTCCTCATTGTTTTCCCAACAATCCTTTTTTATTTTTATAAAGGGTTCCCTTTACTCATTGTTACTTTGCCCAATTGTGCTGCTGATTTACATGGTAAATTGCCTTAGAATGCGTGTGTGTGTGCGCGCGCTGCGTGTGTGTGTGTGCTGCGTGTGTGTGTGTGTGTGCTGCGTGTGTGTGTGCTGCGTGTGTGTGTGCTGCGTGTGTGTGTGTGCTGCGTGTGTGTGTGTGCTGCGTGTGTGTGTGTGCTGCGTGTGTGTGTGTGCTGCGTGTGTGTGTGCTGCGTGTGTGTGTGCTGCGTGTGTGTGTGTGCTGCGTGTGTGTGTGTGCTGCGTGTGTGTGTGTGCTGCGTGTGTGTGTGTGCTGCGTGTGTGTGTGTGCTGCGTGTGTGTGTGTGCTGCGTGTGTGTGTGTGTGCTGCGTGTGTGTGTGTGTGCTGCGTGTGTGTGTGTGTGCTGCGTGTGTGTGTGTGTGCTGCGTGTGTGTGTGTGTGCTGCGTGTGTGTGTGTGTGCTGCGTGTGTGTGTGTGTGCTGCGTGTGTGTGTGTGTGCTGCGTGTGTGTGCTGCGTGTGTGTGTGTGTGTGCTGCGTGTGTGTGTGTGTGCTGCGTGTGTGTGTGTGTGCTGCGTGTGTGTGTGCTGCGTGTGTGTGTGTGTGCTGCGTGTGTGTGTGTGTGCTGCGTGTGTGTGTGTGTGCTGCGTGTGTGTGTGTGTGTGTGCTGCGTGTGTGTGTGTGCTGCGTGTGTGTGTGTGCTGCGTGTGTGTGTGCTGCGTGTGTGTGTGCTGCGTGTGTGTGTGCTGCGTGTGTGTGTGCTGCGTGTGTGTGTGTGCTGCGTGTGTGTGTGTGCTGCGTGTGTGTGTGTGCTGCGTGTGTGTGTGTGCTGCGTGTGTGTGTGTGCTGCGTGTGTGTGTGTGCTGCGTGTGTGTGTGTGCTGCGTGTGTGTGTGTGCTGCGTGTGTGTGTGTGCTGCGTGTGTGTGTGTGCTGCGTGTGTGTGTGTGCTGCGTGTGTGTGTGTGCTGCGTGTGTGTGTGTGCTGCGTGTGTGTGTGTGCTGCGTGTGTGTGTTGCGTGTGTGTGCTGCGTGTGTGTGTGTGCTGCGTGTGTGTGTGTGCTGCGTGTGTGTGTGTGCTGCGTGTGCTGCGTGTGTGTGTGTGTGTGCTGCGTGTGTGCTGCGTGTGTGCTGCGTGTGTGTGCTGTGTGTGCTGCGTGTGTGTGCTGTGTGTGCTGTGTGTGCTGCGTGTGTGTGCGTGCTGCGTGTGTGTGCGCTGCGTGTGTGTGCGCTGCGTATGTGTGCGCTGCGTGTGTGTGTGCGCTGCGTGTGTGTGTGCTGTGTGCTGTGTGTGCTGCGTGTGTGTGCTGCGTGTGTGTGCGCTGCGTGTGTGTGTGTGTGCGCTGCGTGTGTGTGCGCTGCGTGTGTGTGTGCTGCGTGTGTGTGCTGCGTGTGTGTGTGTGTGCTGCGTGTGTGTGCTGCGTGTGTGTGCTGCGTGTGTGTGCTGCGTGTGTGTGCTGCGTGTGTGTGCTGCGTGTGTGTGCTGCGTGTGTGTGCTGCGTGTGTGTGCTGCGTGTGTGTGCTGCGTGTGTGTGCTGCGTGTGTGTGCTGCGTGTGTGTGCTGCGTGTGTGTGTGTGTGCTGCGTGTGTGTGTGTGTGCTGCGTGTGTGTGTGTGTGCTGCGTGTGTGTGTGCTGCGTGTGTGTGTGTGCTGCGTGTGTGTGTGCTGCGTGTGTGTGTGCTGCGTGTGTGTGTGTGCTGCGTGTGTGTGTGTGCTGCGTGTGTGTGTGTGTGCTGCGTGTGTGTGTGTGCTGCGTGTGTGTGTGTGCTGCGTGTGTGTGTGTGTGCTGCGTGTGTGTGTGTGTGCTGCGTGTGTGTGTGTGTGCTGCGTGTGTGTGTGTGTGCTGCGTGTGTGTGTGTGTGCTGCGTGTGTGTGTGTGTGTGTGTGTGTGCTGCGTGTGTGTGTGTGTGCTGCGTGTGTGTGTGTGTGCTGCGTGTGTGTGTGTGTGCTGCGTGTGTGTGTGTGTGCTGCGTGTGTGTGTGTGCTGCGTGTGTGTGTGTGCTGCGTGTGTGTGCTGCGTGTGTGTGTGTGTGCTGCGCGCTGCGTGCTGTGTGCTGCGCGCTGTGTGCTGTGTGCGTGCGCGTGCTGCGCGTGTATGTTTTATAAGTGGGATTGAATTGTTTTTGGTAGTATTGGTGCAGCTCTTGCTGTGTTTCCTCTCCCCAGCAGCTCAGACATCTCTGACTATGTGTATGTGGATGCGTTCGGAGCTGGCAGACACCTGACTGTGAAGGAGTGCGAGTGCCTGATTGGACACCATGTAACAGAGGAGTTCTATGGGACCGTCAGCACAAAGGACGTCATGCAGCGCATGGTGGGGAACCTTCTCAACCTCGGGAAGAGGTAGGAATCATGTTACTATCAGCAAAAGGAAACCACAACCTTCACATTAACATTCAGGTTACTCAGGAAGAAGTGTCAAAGGAACTATAAAACAATACATGTAAATAACGCCCTGAAGGTATATATCCACCAAAGCCGCTCCGTCATCACCACTCACTATTCAAGGACTCCTTTCCACAGCCTCGGTGCCAGAAGATTGGTGTAAACAGACGTGGTGTCTTTATTTAAAGAGGGAGCTAGATCAAAACCAGGGAACTACAGCCCTGTAAGCCTGACATCCATTGTGGGGAAGCTACGTGAACGTTTATTAACCCCTCTTCAGTGCCCGAGGGTCCTGCCACCTACATGGCCACAAACCTGTCGGCACTAGCGGTCACATGATTGCACACGCGGTCACGTGATTGCACACGCGGTTGCATCCTGCTTCCATGGATGTCAATGTTTAGTTTGCGGTTCCCAGAGACCTGATCGCAAATGCGTCCGAAATAGTGAGTGACGTAAAGAGCACGTTAGGAGGGCCTCCTGGGTGCCGCCATTCGTGAAGTGTATGGGGCACTTCAGGGGTTAATTTATTTGTAAAATGTTTGTCCTGGGATAAGATTCAGGTATGCATTTTGTGTAAATATATCTGGGCGTGTGTATTTTGCTAAAGTTTTTGATACAGTGAGACACCAGATTACTTTACAAGAGGAGATTGGTCTGGGGGCCACTATTTGCACCTGGAGTGAGAACGGAAGCAAGGTGTTGGAATACATCGAACCTCTTCTGATGGGGTTAGACTTGTGATTGGAAGGCCTGGAGGTCCCGTACGAGGCCCACTGCTTTGTAACCTGTTAATAAGGGCCTGAGGGAGGGTTGGAGAGCAAACTGTTGGTGCTTTGCGGATGACACTGAATGATGGAAGGTTATACACTCAGCAGGATATCCATTTTCTGCACAAGGTTTTAGTTAAACTGGAAACTTTGTCAAATATGGTTATACATTTCTAAAAGCAAAAATTAGCATGCTACCTACAAACTAAATGGGACAAATATAGGCAATTCCTTAATAAAGAAGTATTTAGAAGTGCTTGCAAGCCAGGATATTATTATGCATCGATCTCCGTATACATGTTGGGGAAGAGAAATAATGGGATCCCTGTGTAATTCCTGAGTAACACAGCACCATGAAAAGGAAGAACAATTCTGCGCACCTCGCAATAAATCCGTCTTCTTTGGGGTGGTCATGTTCAACCTAAATATGACCATGAATTGTCTTCCAGTGTAACATGCTTTCCCCTCCCCCCCTGTTTCTGCGTGTCATGTCTGTTAGGGAGAGCAGAGACCAGTGTAACATGCTTTCCCCTCCCCCCCTGTTTCTGCGTGTCATGTCTGTTAGGGAGAGCAGAGACCAGTGTTACATGCTGCTCAGAGACTCCCTGGACCTGTATCTGGCTATGTACCCTGACAATGTGCAGCACCTACTTCTCCAGGCACGGCTGTACTTCCACCTGGGCATCTGGCCTGAAAAGGTATGTGTGTCCCGAGCATGCACAAAGCAAGGACAAGGGCTGACCAGGGGATGTCACAGGGCAGGGTTAACGTCCCTGACCACTATATCAAATAAACCTTGTAAAAGGGGAAGTTACTAAGTGGCTGTACATGGCAAACCATGTAACTAGTGCTACAAACAAGATGGTTTGTTTTCTGTGAACCACATTAAACATCCAAATCAGGTTTGCATCAGCTCTGAAAGTTTGCTGCAAATGTAGCGCAATTTGAATTCTTGCGGGATAATGACTTCGTTCACTGAATTCATTTTCAAGGGGAATTTACTAAACGGTAGTAAACAAACCTGGGACATTGCACACAGGGCTGTACGGTGCAGTTCCACTTTGCAGCGGAATAAGAGTGTGACTCTAAAGAAATACGTAACGAGTATACTGTGCTGGAGTATGGAATAATAACTCGCAGTGCCGCTAAAAACCAGACGTGTGTTTTATCAACAACAACAGAAGGGAGTTCCAAGCATTCAGTAGTGCCCAGCATGCGGGAGGAGAGCGGGGCAGCATTGCCCAGCATGCGGGAGGAGAGCGGGGCAGTAGTGCCCAGCATGCGGGAGGAGAGCGGGGCAGCATTGCCCAGAGCGCGGGAGGAGAGCGGGGCAGCATTGCCCAGCGCGCGGGAGGAGAGCGGGGCAGCATTGCCCAGCGCGCGCGAGGAGAGCGGGGCAGTATTGCCCAGCACGCGGGAGGAGAGCGGGGCAGTATTGCCCAGCGCGCGGGAGGAGAGCGGGGGAGTATTGCCCAGCGCGCGCGGGATAGCGGGGCAGTATTGCCCAGCGCGCGGGAGGAGAGCGGGGCAGCATTGCCCAGCGCGCGGGAGGAGAGCGGGGCAGCATTGCCCAGCGCGCGGGAGGAGAGCGGGGCAGCATTGCCCAGCGCGCGGGAGGAGAGCGGGGCAGCATTGCCCAGCGCGCGGGAGGAGAGCGGGGCAGCATTGCCCAGCGCGCGGGAGGAGAGCGGGGCAGCATTGCCCAGCGCGCGCGAGGAGAGCGGGGCAGTATTGCCCAGCGCGCGGGAGGAGAGCGGGGGAGTATTGCCCAGCGCGCGCGGGATAGCGGGGCAGTATTGCCCAGCGCGCGGGAGGAGAGCGGGGCAGCATTGCCCAGCGCGCGGGAGGAGAGCGGGGCAGCATTGCCCAGCGCGCGGGAGGAGAGCGGGGCAGCATTGCCCAGCGCGCGGGAGGAGAGCGGGGCAGCATTGCCCAGCGCGCGGGAGGAGAGCGGGGCAGCATTGCCCAGCGCGCGGGAGGAGAGCGGGGCAGCATTGCCCAGCGCGCGGGAGGAGAGCGGGGCAGCATTGCCCAGCGCGCGCGAGGAGAGAGCATTGTCATTAAGCAGCTGAGGGAGTGGGCAGCAGCTACAATGCATAACAACAACGTCTCCACTCTGCACTGGGGAGAGGGGCTGCTGGAGCCGCCCGCGGTTGGGGGGCTGCTGGAGCCGCCCGCGGTTGGGGGGCTGCTGGAGCCGCCCGCGGTTGGGGGGCTGCTGGAGCCGCCCGCGGTTGGGGGGCTGCTGGAGCCGCCCGCGGTTGGGGGGCTGCTGGAGCAGCCCGCGGTTGGGGGGCTGCTGGTGAGGCTCCTGAGGGCCGCATGTTGCCCACTAATTCTAAAAAATTGGAAGTTGCACTTTTGATATAAATCTGCATTACCGTAATTACCAAGATAAGATTTTAAAAAATGACCATTCTTCTGTAGCATCAGTTTGAGACGCGCCCTCGCAGTCGCAGATCGAGTTTGAGACGCGCCTTCGCAGTCGCAGATCGAGTTTGAGACGCGCCCTCGCAGTCGCAGATCGAGTTTGAGACGCGCCCTCGCAGTCGCAGATCGAGTTTGAGACGCGCCCTCGCAGTCGCAGATCGAGTTTGAGACGCGCCCTCGCAGTCGCAGATCGAGTTTGAGACGCGTCCTCGCAGTCGCAGATCGAGTTTGAGACGCGTCCTCGCAGTCGCAGATCGAGTTTGAGACGCGCCCTCGCAGTCGCAGATCGAGTTTGAGACGCGCCCTCGCAGTCGCAGATCGAGTTTGAGACGCGCCTTCGCAGTCGCAGATCGAGTTTGAGACGCGCCTTCGCAGTCGCAGATCGAGTTTGAGACGCGCCTTCGCAGTCGCAGATCGAGTTTGAGACGCGCCTTCGCAGTCGCAGATCGTGCGAGTTCTGTGCACAGAATTGGGACAGGGAACTGTTGAACGTGAATCCTCGGGAAAGTCTGGAAGTTTACCCCGGAAACCTCGGCAGCTAGCGACTGGTCATGTTTCCCCAGGAGGCAGCATACTTACATCCTGAGTTTGAAGCCTGGAGTTATTTTTGACGTCGGTGTTACAAAGCGAGCTATAAGCCATAGGCCTCGGGCATGGTCAGTGCTTAGGCGCTAACCCGTGCTGAGGCGCGCTAGCGCTTACCAGTGAGCCCCTGCAGCCGCAATGAGAGCGGCTTTAGCAGGGGCTCGCGCACGCTTCCGCAAGCGTGCGGAAGCGTGGGTCTTATGAGAATTTTAAATTCAAGCGCTCAAGGGAGCGCAGGGCCGGTCACGTGAGCGGTTCGCCCAATGAGGGCGAACTAGCTCCGTGACGTCACTAGCCCGCCCCCCGACACGCCCCCGGACGGCGCGCTAACCAAGGCCAGGGAAAGCACCCGCTTTCCCTCAGCGCGCCTCTGTACGGCTGCTGCAACCCTGGACGCAGCCATAGGACACTTTGCGGTGCTACCTACTAAAGACGCCCGTGTGTTTTCTCGCTGTTTCTCTCTCTGCTGCATCGTAAGGACACTACATTTATTTTCAGTGCCTCCATTATTGCTCTACGCTGAGCATGTTCCGTTCCAAGGACTACTTCTTACTATTACCTCTGGAAATATACATAAACACATGCACACGCCGAGGGAGAGACTAGCGCGCACGCCGAGGGAGAGACTTGCACACCGAGGGAGAGACTTGCGCACCGAGGGAGAGACTTGCGCACCGAGGGAGAGACTTGCGCGCACGCTGAGAGAGGCACAAAGCCGCACTGCACACTGGGTTTGGTTACTGGAATGTTGCTCTGTGGGAGCGTGCTGCTCCTTGGAAGTGATGAGAACCCTAAAGTAATCTCTCCCTGCTCTGCAGGTCTTGGATATTCTACAGCACATCCAGGTGTTGGACCCCTCCCAGCACGGGGCTGTGGGTTACCTGGTCCAACACACCCTAGAGCATATTGAGAGGAAAAAACAGGGCTACGGGCCCAAGGTGAAGCTGCGATCTGAAGAGCAGGAAGTCCACTACTCCATCGGGCTGATCATGAGGCACAAGAGGTAGGAGAAGGGAGAGGAGCCAGTCACCGGCAGCCCTCAGGACCCCCCAACAGGTCAGGTTTTCAGGATATCTCTGCTTCAGCACCTGTGTTGAAGCTGGGGTATTCCTAAAATGTGACCTGTTGGGGGGCGGGGGGGGAGGGGTTTGGGGGATGGGGTTGAGGAGTTGAGCGCCCTGTTCTAGGTAATAGAGCAGGACTCACGTTTGGTGCCGGTGTCTAGATTACTGGGGTTGTTGAATTTGTTTATTCAGCTGCTGTCTGTGGCCCTCAGCCATGCAATCCCACCAGGAAAGGGTCGCAAGGAAAACATCCGACATTCTGTTATTATTCTTAAATAATCAGACGCTGAACATTTTGCCAGAAAAAACATGATTTTATACATAAAGGTAACAGAACCATTTATTCTCATGCCATCATATTTGAATATAATAAATATATATATTTTTTTTTTTTAAGGTTTGTTAAAATGTGATTTAAAAGAAGTTGTGGTAATGGCTTGCAATAGGAAATATTGTGTGTGTAACATGGATCTAATGGAGAACTTGATATTATCCTATTTCTTCCCCACGTGTCGCTGTAAAACTGTTTCTCCGTTGTGAGTTTCTGGTGCTCTGGATTAATCATTTTATTCCAATCGCTTTTTATTCTACGCTCTACGTGGAATTTTTGGAGGGGTTATGAATCCCAGCCCAAAAGAGTTAACTCTAGTTCTTGAGGAACAGAGCTTTGTCCAAGGTCAAAAGGAGACTCTGGTTCATCCTCTGCAAAGGTCTAACTGCTTATCTGCTCTTCCAGCCCACGTTTGATGTCTTATTGTTTAGATACCATTACAGCTGCGTGGTTTATGGCTGGGACCCTGTCTGCATGATGGGGACAGACTGGATAAGGAACATGGGAGTACACAACCTCCCGCACGGAGCCAAACAGCCTTTTTACAACGTGCTAGTAGAAGACGGATCCTGCCGATACGGAGCGCAAGGTGAGCGTGGGAAAATACTCGCTGCACGCCAACGCAACGTCATTATGTAGTAGCTGGTGGGCCGTGCTCTGCCCCGAGAACGGATTTACGATAGGATGGATTTGAGGTCCCACCCAAGGGAAAAGAGCCAGAGCAGGAGGTTTGATCTGTCCTAGATTGGCGAGCAAGGCATGGAATGGAAGGGGAATTTGTAGGCAGCAGACGGAGGCTTTCACACCCAATCACAGCGGCAAAACGGCAGAGAAACACACAAGAAGAATGACTGTAAATGGTCTAAACTGTCTTGAAGTAGGATAACTAATTAGTCATTTATATATTAGTTTTATAACTAATTAGTTATCCTACTTCAAGACGGTTTACACTATTTACTGTCATTCCTCTTATGAATTACTCTGCAGTTTTGCTGCTGTTTGTTTGTTTTATCTTTCTTGTTACTCTGTAACACGGGGTAATATATACACGGCAGCGATGTGTTCTGCGGCCTGTGCCATGTGCCCGCTTTCTGGTGCTGCTTTGCGTTCATGTGAACGAGCGGAATATTTAAAAAAATTTAAACTTATATTTTTATTAGATTTTTCAAACATAAATGGGAAAAAAAGGGGAAGGGGGGAAACATTTTGTGTCGCATTCCTTACAAACACAACAGTCACGTTGCATATCATACAAAATGTTATAAACACCATGTTTTACACTCGGCCCTCCCAGGGCATATGGCCCTTCTGGGGGCGTCCTGATGTCTCACCCCGCCCTCCCACCCCGTACACCCCGCCCTCCCACCCCGTACACCCCGCCCCCACCCTCCTGATCACACCTTCACTATAACTTGCTCAAAGTATAACAACTTAAGGACTTGGAAGGAATTTATTTAACGAGGGAACATTTAAACATATATAACTCTTCGTAATATAGTGCATCTAGAGGTAAGGGGGGGTGAGCAACCCGGATAAACACGCATCACATTTTATCATTTTAGTAGAATAGTCAAAAACTGTTAGCGTTGATTCTCGAGCAATAACTGACCTTGTCCTGCAATAGAACGCAATGTCCCTTGTGTCTGTGATCTGCGTACCAGATTGGTGTGCAGCCCCCCGCAAAAAACAACCCCTTAAGACTCTTTGGGCCTCAGCCCACTCGCCCACCGCTTGGGCCCTCAGCCCACTCAATAACCACCTCCATATAAATATCCGCTTTAACAGACGGACGGCCCCGATTCTCAAATAAAGCTATCCCTACAGTAGAATATCGGGGGTAAGAAAGGAACCGGGGAGAGGACAGGGGAGCGGGATATTTTAAAGGCCGTGCATTGAAATAGTTTTATTTCTGCTTCTTTAAACTGTTCCCAGCTGACTTCTTCCCTCTGTAATCCCAGAGAACCTCGAGCATCATCCTGCCCCAGCGGAAATCCTGCACCCCGAAATCGGCCTTTACTTCTCCGAGTTTGCGGTCACTCACTACCTTGGGAATGAAGAGCTGCAGATCCGATACCCAGAAGACACCGAGGCCACCGTCTCTACCATCCAGAAGATTGCAGCCGGACAAACGGTCGATCCGCAGAATGAATCGTGAGCTGCGCGCTCACAGAGAAAGCGGTTCCTTTACTCCCTGTTTCATGTAAACCCTTTGCTTCTGTGGGCGCCTGCAAGGTCAAGCCTCTAGACAGAGTTCAAAGGGTTAATGGAGCTAATGCCAATACTAGTGATATTTGTGCCAATTAAACTTAATGAAGCACTTTGCGTTCTCAGAACAGCGCAGGGCGGGGAACAAGCCCTGATGTATTGATGTGGCACATAATGGTCTCTGCATCTCGTGCCACGCAATACTCCGGTGTTGTGTATATTCCAAACCACGCCACTGCTCCTATATCCCATATGCAGCGTTCTCCCGTGCCAAAGTCCTCTATTCATACACCGCATGAGACTTTAGCCCAATTGTAGCTGCTGACATCCATTTTATCCACCCATTTAATATGGATAAGAGTACAGCAGACAGAAAATAAACACAGTAGACATAGCACGTGCTCGAGTGGTGGGGCGAGTGGGGCGATGTGGGCGGTGGAAGTATATGGAGATTCTTCGTATCACCGTACGATCTTTTTCAGGTGAAGGAATCCCTCCTCGATCACAGGAAATGATGCTAAACGTTAGTCCTAGAGGAAGCTCAAAGCCGTAATTCTGCTGAAACTGACTCATTTTATTACCAGTGGGGTGTGGGGACTGATCCCAATCCGGTACTCGCGGTTATAGAAAGAGGGAGCATGTCTGCTGTAAATAATCCCTTTTAGAAGAAGGTCTTAGAGCGACAATGCCAGAAACGGTGTAAAAGCTGCCCAAATTAAGCCTTCAATCGCGGGCCAATGATGCAGTGTGGACAGATAACAGGTAGGGAGAGAACGGGGGAGGGAAGGGAAAAAACGGCGCTGAGGGACCCACTGCAAGGTGAGCCGCGCAGGGACCATCAGCCCGACCCAAAGCCCACAACCCCCAAATGTCCGGCTGTCACACACTGGCCAGTGTGTCACACAGGAAATAAGCAGAAAAAAGACCGCTGAAGAGTGTCCGTGTCCATCTGCGGTGCAGCTAATGCCAGTCCTGATGCAGCTAATGCCAGTCCTGATGAAAGCGTGCTCCAGCCGGTAGATGGATATGTAAAAAATGGGTGAAAATTGCAGAACATTGCGACCCAATAATAGAAGCTGGACCAAAACCGTTTAGAAATAATTTATTGTGGTTTCAACAAAAACATATCACTCCAGACAGTAACCTCTGCCATTTTCACCCATTATTGCATAATTTTATCAACAGGATTATTGCGTTTGGGGGATCCTCCTGAGCTGAGCCACATTCTTTTCAGCCCCGGGCCCCCCTGGAGTAGTCACCAGTATTACTTCCTGGTTGCCCGCTGGGATTTAAATGTCTGGCCGATAGGAAGCCGCAGTGCCTGATGTTGCAGCTTCCTTTTGGCTTGCCGGGCCCGCAAGATTTAAACGGCAATTTTGTTTCCCCTCAAGGGGTCTGAACCATCTCAGGAACCAGAGACTCCCGGAGCAGACATGTACTTTGTTCAGCTGCAGGCGGCTCTCGCTGGTTCCAAAAAATGTGTGCTGCATAAATTGCCCTTTTAATTAACTGTGGCACAGGTGCAGGTCCTCTCACCAACGTAACGCCTGCGTGGGACACGTTCAGGAGAATACAGCATATTGCTCACCTATATTCCGGCAATCTGTATAATGATGGAGCCGATATAAGGTTTCATTATGTTAACCTCCCAGCTCAGACGGAGAGGTTTTGCATTGGAAATGATTGGGTTGCTGAAAGCTGATTTGTGTCTTAATGGACACACAAGAAAAATAAACGCCACGGTGTAACTGTTTCTTACCCCTGAGCGCATCTGCTGTTTGGTCTTATTGTCCTGTTATATTCTGATGTAGGAGGCTGGGTTAATAAGAGTTATTTACACTGCAGAGGAAGCCCTGATGGACAAGCTATTAGACTATGCTGGGGGTTTTTTTAATGCAAAAACACAAATATAGTTGGGCTGTCGCCTATAGAGAGACGCAATCTTCCAATGATGTCATGGGTTTGTGTGCTGGGCCATATTGTTTTCCGGGACAAGAATTCTCTGCGTGATTGTAAGTGATAATTTCTTAATGGGTCATGCCCGGATCTTGGCCTTTCTGCGGGTAAGCTTTGCATGAACCCCCTGGATCTAATATGGTAAAAGCGCGTGTGTGCGCACCTGCGCAGATGTAGCCACACACCCCTGTGATGGTGCAGATTATTGTATTCAAATAGTTAAAAATAAAAACGGGGAAAATTCCCACTCGCTCTCCCCAGCATTTCCACCGCAATTAGGGTGTCTCTCTTTCCTGCTGCCTCTGCTGTCCGTACTCCTGGATGAGTCCCCTCACACGGGAACTGAACCACCGGGTTGCGGGCACGAGCGCTCGTGAATCGCACCCAAGCCCCCGAGAAAGCAAAGAGAGACTTGGCGAAACACCTGGGGAGATTTTCAGACAGACCAGTGCACGACTTTGCACAGCGGCTACAGCTTCCTGCATTTTCTCCACTACAATCGGAGAGTCAGCCCGGCGAAACCCGCCCGTGAAGATACGGAGCTTCCTTTGATGCTTTTACACTTTCCCAGCAGTGCAAGATCCTTTATAACACTTTCCTGTTTGTGATCATTTGTGGCCAATATTCCCAGCAGTTTGAGCTGCAAATTGTATCAATAGATAATCTTACCTTCGTAACATATGGATACATTGTAGCTGCTGAGTTACACTGACTGGAGGATTGATTGAAACTGAAAGGCAGCCATTTAGTGATCCCTGGGAAGCAGGATCTTTGCTGATCGATTACGGGACAACTAATCGACCGGCATCTTAGGTAATTGGTTTTCAATAAAGGTAATCGGAGGCTGCATGTATTAAAACAAAAGTGTTTCTTTTATTCCCTCTTTAAGACCACTGCACAGAGTGTTCGTTTCAGGGAGTACAACCTGTTTGCATTTTAGTTTACTTGGATCTCTGCCCATTCCAAAGCTGTTTTTAATAAGTGTTGGAAAGATTAATAGTCCGGGAGATTAAAATGAAGTTCTCCCCAGAGCCCATTACAGCTTAAAGTCTAACGTTAGAGCCTAAGAAAATCATGCCTTTTAAGTAAAGTATTCTAGAAAAGAATATAGAGCAGGACACGCTCGCGGGACAGATCCTAACATTGTACAAGTTAAACCTGCAGGCTTCTGGGGGAATAGCTGCTTCAGCGCGACTTGCATTTACATCTATTTATAAATGAATGATGTTGCTTCAATTATAGGATTCCTGGAAGCCAGACGTGTTCGCCTCCGCCATTCTCCATTCCTGCAATCCCATGTGCACGGCCCCCTCTTATCACGCAAGGTCGCGGTCACTCTGACCTTAGGCTGCGTCCACGCTAAGCGTGCGGTGCCTAGCGAGTTTAGTTCCTGCAATTGAAATTGTCCCGTCCCCGCGTGTCTGATTACACGTGTCTGATTTGTTTAAGAAGTACCATACAGTAGAGATGATTGATACCATTTCTACATTGTAAGTTCTGCCGTTTAGTTCTGGGAGGCGCTGCCCATTTGAGTGAATGTAATGGTGATGTGGGGTTGATGCTGTTTTGGTAAATTAAACCCTTTCTTCAATTTTTCAAAGTTGGTTTACAAATGTGGGAAGTGAAATTCCACGGGGGGTTGAATTCCTTTAGCTGCTATATGTTGCGTAATATAGCAGTATTAAGCAGAGTCTGCATTTTCCTTACCCTTCTTACACGGGGTGATTCACGAAGATCCGATGATGGGTGTCGGAGGGTAATCGGTGCTACTGACTTAAATAGCAATTAACCCCGATAACCCTCTGATAGCAGTGTTCTGAGCTTCGCCAATCCTCCCAGTTTAGTCCTTTGACAAGGACGGTTAAGTCCAGAGTGAAACCGGGTGGATAAGAAGGGGGACGAGTGTTAGGCCAGCAATCCGTTCGTGTCTTTTCCTGCAGAGATGGGGTTTGCCATCTGAAACCATCACTTTGGTCCCACAATGTTGCGTCTCCTAATGGCTTTTGGTAGATTTGTACAACGTTGATAATTCAAATGTGGAATTATTCAATGTCCTTTTATCAAGCACCCTTCCAGAGGTGAGCCACTGATCACAATGCTATCGCAATACAGAAAAACTGTATTTCTACAGTATATGAATGACTAGTAATGATAGCACGGTATATGAATGACTGACTAGTAATGATAGCACGGTATATGAATGACTAGTAATGATGGCACGGTATATGAATGACTAGTAATGATAGCACGGTATATGAATGACTAGTAATGATAGCACGGTATATGAATGACTAGTAATGATAGCACGGTATATGAATGACTAGTAATGATAGCACGGTATATGAATGACTAGTAATGATAGCACGGTATATGAATGACTAGTAATGATAGCACGGTATATGAATGACTAGTAATGATAGCACGGTATATGAATGACTAGTAATGATAGCACGGTATATGAATGACTAGTAAAGATGGCACGGTATATGAATGACTAGTAATGATGGCACGGTATATGAAGGACTAGTAATGATAGCACGGTATATGAATGACTAGTAATGATGGCACGGTATATGAATGACTAGTAATGATGGCACGGTATATGAATGACTAGTAATGATAGCACGGTATATGAATGACTAGTAATGATAGCACGGTATATGAAGGACTAGTAATGATAGCACGGTATATGAATGACTAGTAATGATAGCACGGTATATGAATGACTAGTAATGATAGAACGGTATGTGAAGGACTAGTAATGATAGCACGGTATATGAATGACTAGTAATGATAGCACGGTATATGAATGACTAGTAATGATAGAACGGTATGTGAAGGACTAGTAATGATAGCACGGTATATGAATGACGAGTAATGATGGCACGGTATGTGAATGACGAGTAATGATGGCACGGTATATGAAGGACTAGTAATGATAGCACGGTATATGAATGACTAGTAATGATAGCACGGTATATGAATGACTAGTAATGATAGCACGGTATATGAATGACGAGTAATGATAGCACGGTATATGAATGACGGTAATGATAGCACGGTATATGAATGACTAGTAATGATAGCACGGTATATGAATGACTAGTAATGATAGCACGGTATATGAATGACTAGTAATGATAGCACGGTATATGAATGACTAGTAATGATAGCACGGTATATGAATGACTAGTAATGATAGCACGGTATATGAATGACGGTAATGATAGCACGGTATATGAATGACTAGTAATGATAGCACGGTATATGAATGACAAGTAATGATAGCACGGTATATGAATGACTAGTAATGATGGCACGGTATATGAATGACGAGTAATGATAGCACGGTATATGAATGACTAGTAATGATAGCACGGTATATGAATGACGAGTAATGATAGCACGGTATACGAATGACTAGTAATGATAGCACGGTATACGGATGACAAGTAATGATAGCACGGTATACGAATGACTAGTAATGATAGCACGGTATATGAATGACGAGTAATGATAGCACGGTATACGAATGACTAGTAATGATAGCACGGTATACGAATGACTAGTAATGATAGCACGGTATATGAATGACTAGTAATGATGGCACGGTATATGAATGACTAGTAATGATGGCACGGTATATGAATGACGAGTAATGATAGCACGGTATATGAATGACTAGTAATGATGGCACGGTATATGAATGACTAGTAATGATAGCATGGTATATGAATGACGAGTAATGATGGCACGGTATATGAATGACTAGTAATGATAGCACGGTATATGAATGACTAGTAATGATGGCACGGTATATGAATGACTAGTAATGATAGCACGGTATATGAATGACTAGTAATGATGGCACGGTATATGAATGACTAGTAATGATAGCACGGTATATGAATGACTAGTAATGATGGCACGGTATATGAATGACTAGTAATGATGGCACGGTATATGAATGACGAGTAATGATAGCACGGTATATGAATGACTAGTAATGATGGCACGGTATATGAATGACTGACTAGTAATGATGGCACGGTATATGAATGACTGACTAGTAATGATGGCACGGTATATGAATGACGAGTAATGATAGCACGGTATATGAATGACTAGTAATGATGGCACGGTATATGAATGACTGACTAGTAATGATGGCACGGTATATGAATGACGAGTAATAATGGCACGGTATATGAATGACTAGTAATGATGGCACGGTATATGAATGACTAGTAATGATAGCACGGTATATGAATGACTAGTAAAGATGGCACGGTATATGAATGACTAGTAATGATGGCACGGTATATGAATGACTAGTAATGATAGCACGGTATATGATTGACTAGTAATGATAGCACGGTATATGAATGACTAGTAATGATAGCACGGTATACGAATAACTAGTAATGATAGCACGGTATACGAATGACGAGTAATGATAGCACGGTATATGAATGACTAGTAATGATGGCACGGTATATGAATGACTAGTAATGATAGCACGGTATATGAATGACTAGTAATGATAGCACGGTATATGAATGACTAGTAATGATGGCACGGTATATGAATGACTAGTAATGATAGCACGGTATATGAATGACTAGTAATGATGGCACGGTATATGAATGACTAGTAATGATGGCACGGTATATGAATGACGAGTAATGATAGCACGGTATATGAATGACGAGTAATGATGGCACGGTATATGAATGACGGACTAGTAATGATGGCACGGTATATGAATGACGAGTAATGATAGCACGGTAT
This sequence comes from Ascaphus truei, assembly GCF_040206685.1. NCBI lineage: Eukaryota > Metazoa > Chordata > Amphibia > Anura > Ascaphidae > Ascaphus > Ascaphus truei. The sequence goes on from NC_134495.1 coordinate 3,484,735, forward strand.
ATGAATGACTAGTAATGATGGCACGGTATATGAATGACTGACTAGTAATGATGGCACGGTATATGAATGACTAGTAATGATAGCACGGTATATGAATGACTAGTAATGATAGCACGGTATATGAATGACTAGTAATGATGGCACGGTATATGAATGACTAGTAATGATGGCACGGTATATGAATGACTAGTAATGATGGCACGGTATATGAATGACTAGTAATGATGGCACGGTATATGAATGACGAGTAATGATAGCACGGTATATGAATGACGAGTAATGATGGCACGGTATATGAATGACGGACTAGTAATGATGGCACGGTATATGAATGACGAGTAATGATAGCACGGTATATGAATGACTAGTAATGATGGCACGGTATATGAATGACGAGTAATGATAGCACGGTATATGAATGACTAGTAATGATGGCACGGTATATGAATGACTGACTAGTAATGATGGCACGGTATATGAATGACGAGTAATGATGGCACGGTATATGAATGACTAGTAATGATGGCACGGTATATGAATGACTAGTAATGATAGCACGGTATATGAATGACTAGTAAAGATGGCACGGTATATGAACGACTAGTAATGATAGCACGGTATATGAATGACTAGTAATGATGGCACGGTATACGAATGACTAGTAATGATAGCACGGTATACGAATGACTAGTAATGATAGCACGGTATATGAAGGACTAGTAATGATAGCACGGTATATGAATGACTAGTAATGATGGCACGGTATATGAATGACTAGTAATGATAGCACGGTATATGAATGACTAGTAATGATAGCACGGTATATGAATGACTAGTAATGATAGCACGGTATACGAATGACTAGTAATGATAGCACGGTATACGAATGACGAGTAATGATAGCACGGTATATGAATGACTAGTAAAGATGGCACGGTATATGAATGACTAGTAATGATGGCACGGTATATGAATGACTGACTAGTAATGATGGCACGGTATATGAATGACGAGTAATGATGGCACGGTATATGAATGACTGACTAGTAATGATGGCACGGTATATGAATGACGAGTAATGATAGCACGGTATATGAATGACTAGTAATGATGGCACGGTATATGAATGACTGACTAGTAATGATGGCACGGTATATGAATGACGAGTAATGATGGCACGGTATATGAATGACTAGTAATGATGGCACGGTATATGAATGACTAGTAATGATAGCACGGTATATGAATGACTAGTAAAGATGGCACGGTATATGAATGACTAGTAATGATGGCACGGTATATGAATGACTAGTAATGATAGCACGGTATATGATTGACTAGTAATGATAGCACGGTATATGAATGACTAGTAATGATAGCACGGTATACGAATAACTAGTAATGATAGCACGGTATACGAATGACGAGTAATGATAGCACGGTATATGAATGACTAGTAATGATGGCACGGTATATGAATGACTAGTAATGATGGCACGGTATATGAATGACTAGTAATGATAGCACGGTATATGAATGACTAGTAATGATAGCACGGTATATGAATGACTAGTAATGATGGCACGGTATATGAATGACTAGTAATGATAGCACGGTATATGAATGACTAGTAATGATGGCACGGTATATGAATGACTAGTAATGATGGCACGGTATATGAATGACGAGTAATGATAGCACGGTATATGAATGACGAGTAATGATGGCACGGTATATGAATGACGAGTAATGATGGCACGGTATATGAATGACGAGTAATGATAGCACGGTATATGAATGACTAGTAATGATGGCACGGTATATGAATGACTGACTAGTAATGATGGCACGGTATATGAATGACTAGTAATGATAGCACGGTATATGAATGACTAGTAATGATAGCACGGTATATGAATGACTAGTAATGATGGCACGGTATATGAATGACTAGTAATGATGGCACGGTATATGAATGACTAGTAATGATGGCACGGTATATGAATGACTAGTAATGATGGCACGGTATATGAATGACGAGTAATGATAGCACGGTATATGAATGACGAGTAATGATGGCACGGTATATGAATGACGGACTAGTAATGATGGCACGGTATATGAATGACGAGTAATGATAGCATGGTATATGAATGACTAGTAATGATGGCACGGTATATGAATGACGAGTAATGATAGCACGGTATATGAATGACTAGTAATGATGGCACGGTATATGAATGACTGACTAGTAATGATGGCACGGTATATGAATGACGAGTAATGATGGCACGGTATATGAATGACTAGTAATGATGGCACGGTATATGAATGACTAGTAATGATAGCACGGTATATGAATGACTAGTAAAGATGGCACGGTATATGAATGACTAGTAATGATAGCACGGTATATGAATGACTAGTAATGATGGCACGGTATACGAATGACTAGTAATGATAGCACGGTATATGAAGGACTAGTAATGATAGCACGGTATATGAATGACTAGTAATGATGGCACGGTATATGAATGACTAGTAATGATAGCACGGTATATGAATGACGGGTAATGATAGCACGGTATATGAATGACTAGTAATGATGGCACGGTATATGAATGACTAGTAATGATAGCACGGTATATGAATGACGAGTAATGATAGCACGGTATATGAATGACTAGTAATGATGGCACGGTATATGAATGACTAGTAATGATAGCACGGTATATGAATGACTAGTAATGATGGCACGGTATATGAATGACTAGTAATGATAGCACGGTATATGAATGACTAGTAATGATGGCACGGTATATGAATGACTAGTAATGATAGCACGGTATATGAATGACTAGTAATGATGGCACGGTATATGAATGACGAGTAATGATAGCACGGTATATGAATGACTAGTAATGATAGCACGGTATATGAATGACTAGTAATGATGGCACGGTATATGAATGACTAGTAATGATGGCACGGTATATGAATGACTAGTAATGATAGCACGGTATATGAATGACTAGTAATGATAGCATAGTATATCATGGCAGCAGGTCACATCTGTATGAATAATGGATGAGCCGATTCAGAAAGTGCCTGCGAAGGTCTAGACTGGTTTATTGCGGCACGAGGGACAAGTTCTTCTTTCCAGTAAGAGGGACTGCAGTGGGACAATCAGCCAGGATGATAAGTGCACGTGGGAATGTCTGGATGAGGCGCCACGCCTCTCTTGAATCGGTGTGGATGGCGCATGACTCAGCCTGCCTCTTTCTATAATAAATGAGTTTAATTGTGCTGTCTAAGAGACAGTCCGTGTTTTGACTCTACTAAAATATCTGCCGTTGATTTAATTTCTATATCCCTGTGTGTTTTTTTTTTTTGGTGGCTCTTTAGTAGTTCAATTATCAGAATTGCCCCCATATAGCCCCAGTCCATGAAATATGTAGGGTATTTAAAATATCTTAACTACTCCTTTTTCAGCCCACTTATATACTCCATAGTGACACAAGTATTTTTTATGTCTTGTGTATATACAGTACACGGCCGCAATCAATCCATAAAACTCACTGTTTTTAGTTAATTCTTATAAGGAAAGAAACTCGTCAAACTGAAGTCATTTCAAGAACATTTCAGCATTTTTATCTTCAAAAGTATGCAGGCGGCACAACATGTCCTGGTCTCCATACGGCCTCCATAGGCGAGTCTTCCTATAGCGAATATGAACTGACAAAAAGGAGTTTAAAAGGTGCCCTCTTGCATCAAGAACAATTGCTGACAATAGAAGGGACGCAATTACGTTCTCCACGAACTTCCTCAGAGACTATAGCGAGATCCCCTGAGGAAGTTCGTATAAAACGAAACGCGTAGGGCATTGGAGCATCACTAGACAGACGCTGGGAGATCTACACATGGGGAGACATGGGTGTAACCTGTTCCCCCTCGGTTCCTGTACAAGGTGACGTTTCCGGAAGTGGCTCCTGTGCGAAGGGAGGAGAGGGGTTGGTGTGCGCGTCTCCTGTTCCTGAACCCATGGTGGTCATAACGCTTGCAATATAGCAACACTTGTGAGTGTTTTCTGGAGTAAATGCATATCTGTACTATGGCCTGCGCTCTCATTTTTTGAGCCTAGAACAAGCTCTGGGCCTGCGTACCTATAGCATTGTATATCCTGCTATCTGATCTTGGAATCACTTATGGTCTGGAAGAGAGGGTTTTAACCTGAAACTGCCTACATGTATATTACACCTCCCCTGGCTGATATCTATTACTGTCCGGGTTGCACTATATTTCCTCTTTGGCATAAACCTGGGAGTATTTGCGCTGTGTATCCTGAGCTGGTTTGTTGCACTGGAGACGCAACATTCTTACCTAAGGTGGCAATCATTTGGTGCTCCTGTTATAAATCTGTAAAAATCCTGATTGTGTGGCTAACATAATGGCCGCCATTCCAATTCGTTCTCCCGTAATCGATCAGCAAAGATCCTGCTTCCCAGGGTTCACTAAATGGCTGCCTTTCAGTTTCAATCAATCCTTCAGTGTAACTCAGCAGCTACCATGTATCCTTACTAAGGTAAGATTATTGTTACAGTTTGCAGCTCAAACTGCTGGGAACATTGACAACAAATCACAAACAGGAAAGTGTTGCAAAGATCTTGCACTGCTGAGGAGGTGTGCTAAAACTTGCTATAGAAATCAAAAGATGCTTTAAAACTCTTTAAAATGGCATTAAGATGCCTATATAATTGCAGATGTTGTTATAAACAGGCTAAAGTAGCTAATCAAGAATAGGCAATATGCTTCTTATCCCACAATAATGTTCCATTTCTAATCTATACATCTGTATGTTTCCATCGTTATCCAACAGTATACAGTGGTGTGAAAAAGAAAGTACACCCTCTGAATTCTATGGTTTTACATATCAGGAAATAATAATAATCATCTGTTCCTTAGCAGGTCTTAAAATTAGGTAATTACAGCCTCAGATGAACAATGACACGTGTGTGTGTGTGTGTGTGTGTGTGTGTGTGTGTGTGTGTGTGTGTGTGTGTGTGTGTGTGTGTGTGTGTGTGTGTGTGTGTGTGTGTGTGTGTGTGTGTGTGTGTGTGTGTGTGTGTGTGTGTGTGTGTGTGTGTGTGTGTGTGTGTGTGTGTGTGTGTGTGACATATTACACCGTGTCATGATTGTGGTGTACCGCAAGGCTCTGTTCTGGGGCCCCTACTCTTCTCAGTGTTCATTAATGATCTTCCCACAGCTTGTAAGGAAGCCTCAATACACATGTATGCAGATGACACAATCCTGTATGCACACAGCCATAGCCTCTCTGACCTTCAACACATACTTCAGTCTGACTTTTTGAGACTCGAAAACTGGATTTCCCAAAACAAACTGTTTTTAAACACTGACAAGACTGTAACAATGGTATTTGGGACCAAGACTAAATTTGTAAAGCTTCCAGTGACTGAGCTCCTGATTAGAACCAACGCTACCACCACCCTAACACCTGTCACTAGTTTTAAATACCTGGGCTTATGGTTTGACTCCCACTTAACATTCGGGATGCACATTGATACCCTGACAACCAAGACCTATGCCAAACTAGGGGTACTTTACAGGAACAAATCCTCCCTAAGTCTCCTGGTCAGAAAGCGTATTGCACAGCAGATGCTAATGCCAATTATTGACTATGGAGACATAGTATATGGCTCGGCTCCTCAAACCCACCTTAGCAAACTTGACACCCTCTACAATTCAATTTGTCGTTTTGTTCTCCAATGCAACTACAACACACATCACTGCGAAATGCTCAAAGAACTAGATTGGTCATCACTAGAGTCTAGGCGCAAAGTTCACCTTTCCTGTCTCACCCTCAAATACTTTCTGGGCAAGCTACCCAGCTACCTGAACAAGCTCCTCACCCCTACCACATGCAGTACCTATCACCTGAGATCAGACTCCAAAAGACTATTCATGGTCCCAAGACTCAACAAAGTATCCGGACGTTCCTCCTTCTCCTTCCGTGCACCCCAAAACTGGAACAACCTACCAGAGACTCTCATATCCACCACCAGCTTAAGTTCTTTCAAATCTAAGGCTGTCTCACACTTTAATCTGGTCTGTAACTGTTTCATACGCTCATAATATATATTTTCTTTAACTGTGCATGCAATGTCTTGTATATAATGTATACCTTGTTCATTTATGTAACTGTATTTGTAACCATGTATTATTTTGTTTTACTCTGTGCCCAGGACATACTTGAAAACGAGAGGTAACTCTCAATGTATTACTTCCTGGTAAAATATTTTATAAATAAATAAATAAAATTTATATAGCCAAAATGGAGAAGCCATGTGTGAAAAACTAAGTACACCCTTACTGCTTCCATAGGGATTAAGATGCTAAGTAGCAGACAGGTGATCATGCAGCAAGCTTAAGCCTATAGTGAACCATGTTGAATGGTTTTGAAGCAAAAGGTGACACTGTGCTTATTTGCATGTCATTTCCCAGAATCCCTTGCTGCAGTGGAAGCTCTGTGTGCTGGGTGATAATGGTGAAAGGCGGGGTTGCAGACCTGTCTAAGGGCTGGGATCCGCTGCGCCCGGTGGCGCGGGCGGCCGCATGAGCGCTACTCGCCATTGCCGTTTAGCCTCACGATCCGGTCCCAGTCCCTCCTCACTGCCAACTGACTACGTACAGTGACGCGTCAGCCAGCAGGGGATACCAGAGAATTGTGTTCCCGTGCGGCGACGCGTCACATGGTACGCGAGTCAGCCAATGGGGAGGAGGGGAGGGAAGGAGCTAGATGGGAGGCGCCATGGGCGGGGAGCACGGAAGGAGCTGCAGGTTAAAGTGTGTGTGTGTGTGTGTGTGTATATATGTATGTGTGTGTGTGTGTGTGTGTGTTTGTGTGTGTGTATGTATATGTGTGTGTGTGAGTATGTATGTATGTTTGTGTGTATGTATGTGTGTGGGGGGGGTGGACGGCACCACGATCAGATCCCTCCCGCCCCCCCTCCCACTCCGGCTCCCGCTCCCTACAGACCGCATGTCGCGGTCTGTGTCTGTCAGCGCCCCGCCTGTCTGCAGTGCGGGCGCGCTGACTGAGGGAGCGGGGCCTTAGCCTAAGATATGCAAATGAGCACACAGTAATATTTCCATTTCTGATTATGGCGGATTGCGCCTATGAAAAAAGTGTTTTTAGAACTTGAAGTAAATGATCTCCTTGAATTATATAGTCAAACACTATAAAACTTCATGCACTCACATGACTTGGAAAACAATGCAGAATAGTCATGTATTTAATCAACGTTTCGGCTTATAGAGACGCCTTCTCAGGAAAGCTGTATCAGCCAAAACATGGTGAAAAAAATAGTAATTTTATTTATTCAAAGTCCTGTTGAATGACCTGAAAATTATCTACTTTTTGACTAATTCGGTTTCAGGGGGAACCAAACCAAGCGGGGGAGAGCCGGGGTATCAGAGGCCTGAGACCATCCCCAAGGTAAGGGCTGGGAGCCGCTGCGCCCGGCGGTGCGGGCGGCCGCGTGAGCGTTCCCCACCAGCAGGGGAATCCTTCTGAACTGGTCCCAGTCCCCCCTCACTGCTGGCTCACAACGCGCTGTGACACGCCGGCACGCCGAGAAGGTGGGGGCCGGAGCAAGGAGCGCTCCGAGGCTCTGCGGCGCACCCGGCTAGCGGGGGCCGCCATGACGGGTTGCGCGAGCATGCGCATCGGTCGCGCATGCTTAGTGAGGTGCAGGAGTTGCGGCGGCCATTAGGGAGTCGCGCATGCGCAGGACAAGCGCACACAGCCTCCACGGGACTACAGTTCCCATGGGGCTTAGGGCCAAATACCCCAGGTGTCCCCGAGTGGCCAATGAGGGCCAAGGATTCCCTAGAGCAGGGAAAGAGATTGATACATTTCGCGGGCTGAGGAAAACGGCAGTTGGAGTTGGGGGGAGGAAGGGTGTAGGGAGCAAGTGGCTCCTACACCAGGTAAGGTAATCCCCAGGTCCCAGGCAAGCCCCAATCCCCACTAGGGTAGTGGGTAGGTTCTGAGGGAAGGCCCCTAAGGTAGGGACCCAGCCCTTAGGTGTGTGTGTGGTGTGGAGTCTTGTCAGTGACACAGCTGCAGTGCTGTGTGCGCTAACAAGAAGACACAGGGTTGGGTGCAGTGCAGCTGCAGCAGTTATTGAGAGAAGCTAGTGAGAGGGGATCCGGGAGGTGAAGGAAAAGGTAGTGTGGGTGCCGGGGGTCAGTGACCCGCCTACATAGGACAGTTCTTCCCCACAGGCCCCTAGGAGAATCCCTGAATTCACCGTAGGTTGCAGTGCTGCAGGGAAGCCCTATAGTGATAGGAGCGCCATCCCTTACTGTATGACAGTTAGGGACAAAGCACAGAGTTGCGGTGGTTGCAGTCATCTGGGACCAGACGGCTGGACACCGTGACATCTGGAAACCACGTGTTGGATCAACGGATCCTTTTTGAAGCTGTTGCCAGTCACCGTCGTGACCGGAAGGTATTATTTACATCAAGTGTACCAACACCGGTCAACAGGCGCTGATCCCGCCTTAGGCGTAACTCTTTGGGGACACTAGTGAAGTGGCCAAAGGACTGAGCCTATACAAATATAGTACCATACATGGACACGGTGTGTGGGGCACCCGGTGAGGGGACGGAGACGTTACTCCTGATAAGAGTGGCCGAGCCACTAGTGTTATGAGTGTTATAGTATAAGGTTATATGTTATGTGTGGATTGCTATGATAAAGTGATAAGGTTATTATTGCATTACAGTAAAACTGGTTTCAATCATACGTGTGTGTATATGTTTCTTGCCCAGGGGAATCTCACATCACGGGGATCCTGGGTAAGTGGAGGCGCTGCTCTATAAGCGTTACCCCAGGCTCCCAGCTAGCGGAGGCTCAGATCTCCTGGAGCCGCAGGTGCACGCAGTTACCCATAGTCTCTTTGGGAGCGTCAGAAAAAGGGCTACATATACGTGTGTGCACACATCATTTATACATATACACATACAAGTAGTATACACTCACACGTGTGTGTATATACATGCACACACCATATATGCACATTAATGTACACTTACCTTCGTAGTGCCAGTAGTGCCAGCACACTACAGAGGAGAGGCGCTAAAAGCAAATTCCCGTTGTGTTAATTCAGTCATTACCCAGAATCCTTGCCTGACGTTTAACCAGTGTATGGCAAGTGACCGTGGTGTGACTGGAACAGGTTTGGGTGACTGAGGAAGACCTGCGTGAGTTCCTCGTTAAACTTCCAGGAAACACACCATCCATTGATGACTGCAATGCACTGCAGGCCCCTCTCCCACCCTGAAAGGGGTCAATGGCATTTAAACAAAGAATGTATTTTACTTTAAACATCGTTACACAATTATGAATTGTGTCTTTTCTCTTCCCTGTTACAGATAAAGTTAGTTTGGGGATTCTAAGTCACGGGACCAGAGAGAGGATGAGATGTGTGAGGGGTGCAGCTTGTGGGACATTGGCGAGGGGGGGCCGCAGCGCTCGCGCGAGAGCTACTCCTGCTCTCAATAGAATTGAGAGCAGGACACGCGTCGAGCGATTAGGCACGCCCCCCGGCGGTTCAGCCAATGAGGGCGAACCTGCCCGGGTGACGTCATGGCCGCGCCCCCATCACTCCTCCGCCACGCCCCCCCCGGTCTCTGCTCCTGCAGTGAGCTGCAGACCGGGGAATCGGCTGAACGCGCCACCAAAAGCGCGGGCGCGCGTTACAGCGTCGTGACCGGGGCCTTAGCCTAAGACTTGATGAGAAGCCGTGACTCCTGCTGGAGATTGTCACTCTTTGATGGACGACCCATATGTAACGGCTGGACCCCCCTTGTCTGACCCACCCAATCTCACATTGGCCCATGTGGTCTAACCGGTCCCCATTACAAGGTCATGTGTGGTGGTGCACCTGCTAGTAACAGGACTCCTGAGTCTCCCGCTTGGTGTTATAGAGGATATCATCAGGACAGGTATCTGAGGTAGTGAGTACGAGTCCAACTTACTTCACGTGCAGCGCCTCCACCTCATCAGGATCTATGCTTCCGCAGGGAGATGGTCCTGGTGAGGAACTCCTTCTCGGTGGTGACTGCCACTGCAGAGTAATCTCACACTCACACAGTGGGGGTATCTTTGAACACGACATCTTTATAGTAGTTTGTGATGTAGCAGACTGCCCCATGCAGCTGCCGGCTCTAGCCGCACATCTCGTCGTGCTGTCCCTTTGCCAGGTACGCCCTCCCGTATTGAAGTGGGATTCCCTTTCTCCTAGGGAGATCACCACTGCGCCAGGTCCCTGGACACAGTGTGGCTTAGACAGACTCGATTGGTCACTCTGCTACCGCTAGTTACTGCACTAGGGTCACAAAAGTATTCCTCCAATCCCTTATGCCGTAGCATACATTTTACCAGCTGCTTCTCTGCCAACCTTGCAACAATACTAACTGACAGTGTTGTGCCCTTTATACTTCAGGGGGCAGGCGCATCTCTGATGTCACTATCCAGGGACTCAGAGCATACAGACACTCCCTTCCTTACACAGGGCACCACACCAGGGTGTGAGGGAAAACCTCCATAACTACTGCTGGCAGGCCTGTACTTACCAGGACTTACTGCCAACAGGGAAGATGTATGCAGTCATTATTATGCATGGCTACATACTCCCCCTGGTTAATACCCACCGTCCCGGCTGGGACCTAAATTTGGTGTACCTTGCGCCAGGAAACACTGCAAAAGAACACACAAATAACATGGCAAACATCATCACATTGACATAATAATGCAAGCCCATCTCACTCACTGACCAGCAGGGAGCGCTAAAGAAAACAGCAGACCACTCTATGTTGTTACTCAATAGTAATGTCGAGGATCTGGCTTCTTCACCTCCCGCCCCGCGGCATCATGCACAGTCACGCTGTATTCCCGTGGTATCCCTCGCTCATTGTAATACACCACTTTGTGCATGTACACACTGCGTCCTATCTTCCAGACCCGCATAAGCTGGGACACCCTCTGCTCGGCCTGCATCCCTTTAATGGCTCCCCCTTTCTCTACGATATAGTGCTGGATATCATTTTTAAGCCATCTCTCCCTATTCTCCTCTATCTCTCTCATTAGAGGTTCTGGGACATACGGATAATCAAGCCCATGTGATTTCCTGTATTTTGCCGCAATAGCCCGTTCAGCTCGGCAAGCCCTGGTTAGCTTACTTTCGCCAGCCGCCCCGGGCAACACCCATGATAGGGGCTCATCGGTCTCTACCGGGTCATCCAACCCTGCGGACCCCTTAGGGATAATAAAGCCTGCCTGGATACGATCCCACCTTACCCTTATGGCCCTAAGGTATGCCTCATCGTCAAAGTCACCGGCAGCCCACCAGTGATCAAACACCCCCTCCCTTTCTAGGATAAATCGGGTGCGGTCGAACCAGGCTACATACCCCTCGTACAACGGGGCCCACCACCTAGTCTCCTTCCGTTCTTCGCAGCTAGGGTCAATAGACTCCTCTATCGACTCCTCATCAGGCCCACCCGATGATACCCCGGACGTACCCTCAGATCGCTCGACAACTCCTTTATACTGTGAGGTGTTTCTAACGGTAATGCTTAGCACACTAGGGCAAGCACTGGATACCGACACTTGTCGGGACATCCTCCCTCCTCCCTCCGACCCATCATCCGAAGTTCCCAAGTCCAGGCTTCCAGTCCGATCCTCGGAAGGACCCCGTGACTCCCCGGACAACCCTAAGCTAGAACTGGACCCAAATGACATAGTGACGGGGACAGGGGCTTTAGCTAGGGCCTTGGGGCTAACCTTGGGTGTGGACGGGGTTTGGGGACGGGACCGAACAGTAGGCATTGACAGGGTTACGACCTGCTCTCCAGCGATACCTGCCTTAACGTCGCCACAAAGTCCGTTCTGGTCTCCAGCAGCTGGGCTTCTTGTTCTGCAACTCGAACGCCCGCTCCACCTGGTAGTAGGAGATCGTCTTCCGCTGCTTGACCGCAGAGGCGCCACCATCTCCAATTCGATGCCGCTCTGGTCATCCGGAACCACCTCCGCACACGCACGTGCTGCGACGCCATCTTGGGTTGGATCCCCAATCGGGATCTCTTCCTCCACGAGGACATCCGGCAACGCCCGTCTGCTGCGCGATCCAGTCTGGCTCTGGACTCGCTCTTCCTGCTCCTCCACCCCTTGGGTCTGCGACAGGCACGGTGTCATCTTAGTACCTCGCAGGGTCGGGGTGGATCGACCTCCGTCCGATCCACTAGTCACCACGGCAGTGGGACTCCGGCGATCGGGTGGTCGCGGTACTGGAGACACTCGACTCCGTGTCTCCACACCACGGGGAATGGCATCTCTCCATGGCGTACCAATAGTATGACAGTCTCTTCTTATGACTGTCTTACTCGACAGCCTAGCACACTCCTCATCCGAGGATTCTAACTTGCAATTCAGCCGAGGCATCCCAGTAGGAGACCGGCGATGGGCTCCTCGGTGATCACCTCTCCGATGGCTGGGTTTCTCCGTCGGAAGCACCAGACCTAACTCCGACTCCGCGGGACTTGCACTCTTGTTCCATAGTGCTCCCGGCTGCTCCTCTATCGGCATCTGGGCATTTCCGGTCACTCCCACAGCTTGCACCGGTACAAACGTGGTCATGGGCCACATGTACTGCAGTCCACAGTGGGGGCATCGGGCCTCGCTGCCCACAGCTCCGCCCGGCAGTCTGCACTGCAGGCAAAGACACGCCACAGTCTCCACACCTTCCACCCGGATTACCAGGAAGCCTCCTGGAGCCGAATAGGGGTGAGTGGAGATCACCGGACTCTGGTCCACTTTATCAGCAGCTTCAGCCATTTTTACCAGCGGAGGCACTCGTCTCAGAGGTCTATACTGGTCAATGGCTCTTCGCAACTGAAGGGCATGGGCTGATGTAGCAACCCCTCCTCCTACTTTCTCTGTCGACATCTGGTGGAACTGCAAACCACTCCCCCTGGTTGAAACTAGGGGGATGTCTCGTAGACTTGTAGGCTGACCCAGCACAGGTGCGGAGTGAGTCATAGTCCATGAGGGCGCGGCTCCAGCTTTCGCGCCAAACTCCCCATCGGGGTGGAGTTTTCTCATTGGCACCAATCCCGGCCAACAATTAGCAAACTGCAAAGTTGCAAGACTTTCTGCAGCATGCCCACGCGGTGTCCCGGGAACGCGGGAACCGCCATCTTGGTAAGTATTGTCCTTTTTCCCATTTGAGGTAGCGTCTGGCTGTTTGTTAATTGGGGTATAACAAAGTCCATTTCGTTCCTCCCATCGGATCACACTGTCATGCTCATTATTCTCAGGGGTATCATCCCGAGAACAAAAACATGATAAACACGGCGCAGCCACGGCTTTCACGCCATTCCAGAGCAAACACACAATAGTCTCTCCTGTAGCTTGTTCTTCACCCACGCACAGTTCATATGTGTGTCCTTCCTCTGACCGCAATCCTGGACCTTCTGCTCTGTGCAGATCCTCCATTCTGACGGTTCTCTCTCCCTGCCATCCTGGACCTTCTGCTCTGTGCAGATCCTCCATTCTGACAGGTCTCTCTTGATCGTTGAACACTGAGTTCCTGTACATGGAGCTCCGCTCTGCGGGGCAGCTACCACATCCGTACAATAAACATGCCTTGTGCACCACCTTGTGTACCTAATGTAGATCTGACTCGTGTTTGCACTACCTCAGGCTAGGCTCACTCTTTCTGTGTCTACTGTAACACGTTCCTCCAGTCTGTGCTCCTTGGTAAGTGGTCTGGAATGGAGACTAGAGTACTCTGGCTCTTCCATGCAGTACGTTGGGCGTCGACCTACTTTTGGCTAGCCTAGTGCGGACCCTTCCAGAATTCCTGCCCTAAGTTACCAGTTTACCCCTTCAGGCGTCCCCCGCTAGCGCTACCTCAAGGCGACTAGAACAGCAATAGCCCCCTGCTCCAGACTCACTAACCCCTAACGGATCCCAAGGCGTCTTTGCGGCATGCAGCTCCAGCATCTCCCTGACTACCCCTGGCTCCGTCCCACGCAGCACAAAGTGGCAGCAGACACTTTCCCTGTTTCCTAGTGTGTGCCTAGCAAAAGCCTGTCCTGTTAACAGGTCTCTCAGCAGCGCCTCCAATTGTAACGGCTGGACCCCCCTTGTCTGACCCACCCAATCTCACATTGGCCCTTGTGGTCTAACCGGTCCCCATTACAAGGTCGTGTGTGGTGGTGCACCTGCTAGTAACAGGACTCCTGAGTCTCCCACTTGGTGTTATAGAGGATATCATCAGGACAGGTATCTGAGGTAGTGAGTACGAGTCCAACTTACTTCACGTGCAGCGCCTCCACCTCATCAGGATCTATGCTTCCGCAGGGAGATGGTCCTGGTGAGGAACTCCTTCTCGGTGGTGACTGCCACTGCAGAGTAATCTCACACTCACACAGTGGGGGTTTCTTTGAACACGACATCTTTATTGTAGTTTGGGATGTAGCAGACTGCCCCATGCAGCTGCCGGCTCTAGCCGCACATCTCTCCGTGCTGTCCCTTTGCCAGGTACGCCCTCCCGTATTGAAGTGGGATTCCCTTTCTCCTAGGGAGATCACCACTGTGCCAGGTCCCTGGACACAGTGTGGCTTAGACAGACTCGATTGGTCACTCTGCTACCGCTAGTTACTGCACTAGGGTCACAAAAGTATTCCTCCAATCCCTTATGCCGTAGCATACATTTTACCATCTGCTTCTCTGCCAACCTTGCAACAATACTAACTGACAGTGTTGTGCCCTTTATACTTCAGGGGGCAGGCGCATCTCTGATGTCACTATCCAGGGACTCAGAGCATACAGCCACTCCCTTCCTTACACAGGGCACCACACCAGGGTGTGAGGGAAAACCTCCATAACTACTGCTGGCAGGCCTGTACTTACCAGGACTTACTGCCAACAGGGAAGATGTATGCAGTCATTATTATGCATGGCTACACATAAGATAATGAATGCAATGAAAACCCTGTTACAATAGAGTCAGTTTATCTGTGCTGGTCACTCGCTGTATGGCAATGTGTAAATGGGCTCACTTTGCACGTTACATCTTACACACTTTGTGACCCGGTGTTACCTTTCTCCTGATTAAAAACATCTTAGGAGCTTTATCAATACCGTCCAAAGGGGCTGACATAGGGTGTTTTGGGCCAGAATGGCCCCCTTGGATTATATTGAAAATCCCTTTAGTAGGTTACAATCTGTTTATAATAGAGCAGAACGCAGAGAACATGTATGTTTATTGCTAAGGGTGTGACGATAATGAAACCTTACAGCAACTTGTCTCTCCCAAACCCCAACCCCATCTAGCAGGCGCCTACTTTCTGTGTCCTTAAAAACTCAACTAAAACCTGGATCTTCGGGAATTCTTTCGCTTCTGCCATATATTTATTTATTTATAAAATATTTTACCAGGAAGTAATACATTGAGAGTTACCTCTCGTTTTCAAGTATGTCCTATAGCCTTATTACTTAGAACTTGTGTCTTACACCTATAGACTTTTTTTCCCCATCAACTTGGCAACATACAGAATAGTGTGTACCATATTAAATGAAAGTACATCAAATATGATTTGTACACTTGTACTGGCTATTTTATAATATAATGATGGAAAAAGGTTTTCTTATATGCTCAGACGGTGCGTGCAGCGCTGTACAGCGCGTTTTGCTGACCTAATGAGGCCTTGCCCTGTAGCACTTACATTTGGATGCCTGGTGCCTGAGGCACAGGGAGATAAAGTGACGTAACCAATGTCACAAGGAGCAGACACTGGGATATGAACCAGGCTCCGCTGCTTCTCCGTCAGTTATTGCGTTGAGTCAGCGCCTTTACTCACTGCGCCACGACTTCAGCATAGTCCAGCCAATGCTTCATTTCTTAAACAATACAGGATATATACAGTACCTGCTGGCATTATGACAGATCCCACCTTAAACAATACAGGATATATACAGTACCTGCTGGCATTATGACAGATCCCACCCTAAACAATACAGGATATATACAGTACCTGCTGGCATTATGACAGATCCCACCCTAAACAATACAGGATATATACAGTACCTGCTGGAATTATGACAGATCCCACCCTAAACAATACAGGATATATACAGTACCTGCTGGAATTATGACAGATCCCACCTTAAAGCAGGAACCCCGCCCTTTAACCCCCACTTTTTTTGTTGGATGGGAAGCAGGGGGTCCCCAGAGCTGCACCTCGCTACGTCCTGTCCCTGGGACCCCCTGCTTCCCGAGATAGTTACTGGTAAATGTACCAATTCCATACGTCACACAGGCCAAAGGGAGCCCCAGCTGCTGCTGCTGACGTGGCGGCTTCCTATTGGCCCACGTGGCACCGGAGCCGCTGGTTTCCTTGGAGATGGCCACCACTGAAAATAGCGTGGTTCCGCCGTTGGGACCCCTGCTCCCCATCCCCCCCAAAGAAGGGGTTTAAAAGATTTTAAATGATTGTTTTTCATGAAGTTGAATAGTGTGAAAAATATATACAAATAAAGAACAATCTAAGCATCGCGAGTGTGTCATTATAACGCAGCGTGTTGTTTTAAAGCAGCTGTCCGTGCTGACCAGTTGTTGGTTCAGGGGGTGCTTAATTATCTGAGCCAGCGAGCCCCCCTGGATCTGTCGCCCCTGAGAAAGCTGTGACCTCAGGAGACGCCATTGGAACTGTTGGTAACGCGGCCGCCATATTTGTATTGAGCACTGACGCATACAAACGCTGAAATATCTCAAGAAGCGCAGGGTGCCCGGATGTCAGGCGACCACAAATCAAGTCCTGGAGACCTCCCCCCCCCCTCCAAAGGAATAATAAAAAAAGGAATACCCAATTTGGAAGGGAGTGCTGCTTTAAACCCCTTTGATCCCAGATTCACTGCAGTGTGTTCCTGGTTCTTCTGGCAGTAAAGTATGGGGTTAATTAATCTCTCTGCCATGTATAGCTGCTCACCTCTAACACCAACATATGCTGTCCCCTGTATACATGTAGTAACAAACATTAATAAACACACATACGTATATAAATACACACAGACCCACACATTTGTATACCTGTGTACTGTACTGTGCATAGTGTGCGTGTCACATGCTGCTGAAACTGTACGCCTGTCCCGTTTTGCTGATGTGAGTCCCACGCCGCCTCTGAACTGCGGGCACCACAGGCCTGACAATGCTGATCTTCCTTTGTAACGCACGTTGTGGCAGATAACCCCACAAAACGTGTCTGAAAAGCAAAGCAAATGGGGAAATATCAAGGCAGTGGGCCAGACTCGCTAAGCAGTGCTATGCCATAAGATGCCCTGCAGCACCAGAAGTTTCTTATGGAAAAGCACAACTTAGTTAATATTGGCCAATACCTTTTTAAATTGATATATGTTTTTAAAGAATTGGTAAAGGATGCATATAGGAACGGACAGGATATGTATTATGGAAATGTTTTACGCGTAAGAATACAGCACAAGTGTAAACCTTTTCTTGCAAACGTGTTGTTCCTACTGAAGTTGTTTTTTAAAGCGGTCTTGTTGCAGTTACTTGCGGAGCTGATCCGGTTAGGGCTTGGACTTGTTTGCGGAGGGAAGTTCCCTTAGGAACTGATATGAGTTCCAGGAGGAAATGGGATCTTATCACTGCAGGAAGGCCCTGCGTTTTCTCTCTGTGGAAGGGAAGTTCTATTTTCAGTCTTCAAGTATCAGTACCAGAGGCAGGCAGAAAGGAGGCTGTATTTGCTCCATATATATCACTATGATTTGAAATGCATGGAGCTTAGCAGATAGTTTTTCCTACCTGCCTACATACCCAATTCTGACACTGTCCCAGGTCTGTCAATGGGGTAAACTCAACATGTTTTAGCTGCAAGTTGCAGAACGATGCATCATATTGTCAAAGTGCTGCAGAAGGAAATTAACCCGCTTTAGCTCGCCACAACAAAACAGACTCAGGAAGCCCTGGTTTTCAGGATGTTGTGAAATAGTTTCAGGTTCTTTGTTGATGAAACAATCGGAGAATTGTAACTCGCGACCTTGAATTCCTGCATCCCCAGGCGGCAGGCTGCGTTCCCACTTACGTTGGGCTCAGTAAAGTTGTTGAGTTTGTGGAACGTCTAATCTAGAAACCTAATGGCTGGAGTGCAGTGGAAAGTTTGTGGTGGACGCCGGTTATAATGGATAGTCTCTCCTAGCTTAGTGTCCCCATCACAATACGTTTTAGTTGGCAAAGTCTGAACTGCTAGTTTCAAATTAAATTGGGAGCTCTAGCTTTATTTGGGGGGTGGGGAGAGGGGAGGGTGATTAACCTTTTCACTTGCCCTGCAATGCATGACTTGTAATCATTGCTGACAACACTGACAGTGAAAGCTGTAAAGATGACGGGCCTTATTTATTAAGTGATGCCATGCTCTAAGGCACCTAATGGCACTTTCTCTTGGACATCCCATACAAATCACTGCTCGCTTAATAACATTATGTTTAAAGAGTTGGGTGATGGTGGGTTTAGAACAATTTGTAGACCACTGCATAGTGAGTGAGAATATTATTCAGTTGCTCTCGATCTGCTGATGGGCACCACTCCTTGGTCGATCCTCATCTGGAACCATATGGTCAACTAAATTGTGAACCTCCAGCTACCTCTCTGTACTAACACTCTACCTGAAACATCTTTGGCCATATTTACAAAGCAATGGTTCTCCATAAGACACCTTCTATCACACACAGTGTCTTATGGAGTAACACTGCCTAGTATGGTCCTTTAGCCCCCATTCTCCTGAAAGGGCCATCATGGGAGGTGTCTTCTTCAGTAGGGCATTTTAGTAAGGCCCACAGTGCTTACATACAGCCTTCAAACGCATCTTCGAGCCACTTGAAGGATTTGCTCAGGTCCTGGGGTCCAAGTTATCTCACAGCAACGTTTCTACATAAAGCAACTGTAATGAGATGTGTTCTGTTCTAATGGGCCAGCATGAAAATAAACATCAGTGTGGTACAGGAATCCCCATGAGATGTATCGGAAGGTCGGGATTCTTAAGAGCTTCCGCGCAACAATGCGTACATACAGTATGCTTTCATTTGTGTTTCTATTTCTTGTTATTGCAGGAAAGCAACGCACTTCTTTACAACCGCATGCCTGTCAGCAGAAAAGGGTACGATAAAGGCTAACGTTATTCTGAACACATTATTTCTCATGCCTGGAGAAAACGTTACATAGGTTTTATTTTTATTTTTTAGATTTGGTGCAGATCTTCGGCCACAGAGGCTCAGAAAGCTGAAAGCTGTTGGGTTTTTGGCTGACGGAAGAAAGTATTTGATACACCCCACTATAACATGTTAGTCAATGAACTCTCTTCTAACACCGACTGCACAGTGCACTCCTCCGCTCACAACCTGCTGCAATAATTGTAGCACAGCTCCGTGTAACATTAATGCACAGAATGCCAGGTGAAACGTCTCCAGTTTTGTCCTAAAATCGCCCTGCTCTCCTGAATGTTCATCGATATTGCTGTAGTAAAAAGTTGGGGCCAAAATAAACTCAGCGTTTGTATTTGACACTGTGTTTCCTGCTTTACAACAGGGGATAAAAACCAACATCATATTTGTTAAAGCACAAACCCCCGTTGTATTCCTATGGGAACCTTTTTGGTTAATAAATCTGGTGCAATCGGTATCCCCCCAGTTTTGCAGCCGGGAGACTTTCATACATGGGACCCCAGGTGAATCCTCTTGTTTAAAAACATAATAGACTAAAATAATTGTGTGGTCTGAAATGGAACCATTACAGCCCGCAGGAAAGTAGTGTGCGGGATTCTGCTGCCCGGAGCAGCGGTTTGTCATTTAAAGATAACCGCTGGAATGGCACAGAGAGAGATCAACACGAAGGGATTACAAGTTTGTCAGTCAGCAGGGATACTAAGATTTGCAAATTGTGAAAACACGACATCTAATACGAGTAATAAAGGCCGGCACAGGCTACTCTGTACTTTACATATCCTGTAAATAATCATTATTTTAGGATCAATGCAATTGATACAGCTTTGTCCTGTAAGATCTGTGACTTTGCACACACCGTTTAGTCCTAGTTTGCTGCATTACTAGGGTTACCCGGCGGCTTCTCCAAAAATACTGGACACAATGGCCTCACCCTCAGGCTCCTGACACCACCTCTTGATTGGCTGCATTACCCAGCCACAGCCAATCAGGATGGAGGAAGCTGCCCAGCCCCCTAGCACCTGCCCTGCTCCCTCCCTGCTCTGGGAAATCCCGCGGCCCCCCCAAGCCAATCAGGTCACTATGTCCAGAGAGGTAATACCGGTATACACATACACACCCAGAGAGGTAATACCGGTATACACATACACGCCCAGAGAGGTAATACCGGTATACACACACGCCAAGAGAGGTAATACCGGTATACATATACACGCCCAGAGAGGTAATACCGCTATACACATACACGCCCAGAGAGGTAATACCGGTATACACATACACGCCCAGAGAGGTAATACCGGTATACACATACACGCCCAGAGAGGTAATACCGGTATACACATACACGCCCAGAGAGGTAATACCGGTATACACATACACGCCCAGAGAGGTAATACCGGTATACACATACACGCCCAGAGAGATAATACCGCTATACACATACACGCCCAGAGAGGTAATACCGGTATACACATACACGCCCAGAGAGGTAATACCGGTATACACATACACGCCCAGAGAGGTAATACCGGTATACACATACACACCCAGAGAGGTAATACCGGTATACACATACACGCACAGAGAGGTAATACCGGTATATACACGCCCAGAGAGGTAATACCAGTATACACATACACGCCCAGAGAGGTAATACCGGTATACACATACATGCCCAGAGAGGTAATACCGGTATACACATACACACCCAGAGAGGTAATACCGGCATACACATACACGCCCAGAGAGGTAATACCGGTATACACATACACGCCCAGAGAGGTAATACCGGTATACACATACATGTCCAGAGAGGTAATACCGGTATACACATACACGCTCAGAGAGGTAATACCGGTATATACAGACACACCCAGAGAGGTAATACCGGCATACACATACACGCCCAGAGAGGTAATACCGGTATACACATACACGCCCAGAGAGGTAATACCGGTATACGCATACACACCCAGAGAGGTAATACCGGTATACACATACACGCCCAGAGAGGTAATACCGGTATACGCATACACACCCAGAGAGGTAATACCGGTATACACATACACACCCAGAGAGGTAATACCGGTATACACATACACGCCCAGAGAGGTAATACCGGTATACGCATACACACCCAGAGAGGTAATACCGGTATACACATACACGCCCAGAGAGGTAATACCGGTATACGCATACACACCCAGAGAGGTAATACCGGTATACACATACACGCCCAGAGAGGTAATACCGGTATATACATACACGCCCAGAGAGGTAATACCGGTATATACATACACGCCCAGAGAGGTAATACCGGTATACGCATACACACCCAGAGAGGTAATACCGGTATACACATACACGCCCAGAGAGGTAATACCGGTATACACACACACGCCCAGAGAGGTAATACCGGTATACACACACACGCCCAGAGAGGTAATACCGGTATATACATACACGCCCAGAGAGGTAATACCGGTATACACATACACGCCCAGAGAGGTAATACCGGTATACGCATACACACCCAGAGAGGTAATACCGGTATACACATACACGCCCAGAGAGGTAATACCGGTATATACATACACGCCCAGAGAGGTAATACCGGTATACACATACACGCCCAGAGAGGTAATACCGGTATACGCATACACACCCAGAGAGGTAATACCGGTATACACATACACGCCCAGAGAGGTAATACCTGTATACACACACACGCCCAGAGAGGTAATACCGGTATACACACACACGCCCAGAGAGGTAATACCGCTACACATATACACCCAGAGAGGTAATACTGGTATATACGTACACGCCCAGAGAGGTAATACCGGTATACACATACACACCCAGAGAGGTAATACCGGTATACACATACACACCCAGAGAGGTAATACCGGTATACACATACACACCCAGAGAGGTAATACCGGTATACGCATACACACCCAGAGAGGTAATACCGGTATACACATACACACGCCCAGAGAGGTAATACCGGTATACACATACACGGCCAGAGAGGTAATACCGGTATACACATACACACCCAGAGAGGTAATACCGGTATACACATACACACCCAGAGAGGTAATACCGGTATACACATACACGCCCAGAGAGGTAATACCGGTATACGCATACACACCCAGAGAGGTAATACCGGTATACACATACACGCCCAGAGAGGTAATACCGGTATACACATACACGCCCAGAGAGGTAATACCGGTATACACATACACGCCCAGAGAGGTAATACCGGTATACACATACACGCCCAGAGAGGTAATACCGGTATACACATACACACCCAGAGAGGTAATACCGGTATACACATACACGCCCAGAGAGGTAATACCGGTATACACATACACGCCCAGAGAGGTAATACCGGTATACACATACACGCCCAGAGAGGTAATACCGGTATACACATACACGCCCAGAGAGGTAATACCGATATACACATACACTCCCAGAGAGGTAATACCGGTATACACATACACTCCCAGAGAGGTAATACCGGTATACACATACACGCCCAGAGAGGTAATACTGGTATATACATACACGCCCAGAGAGGTAATACCGGTATACACATACACGCCCAGAGAGGTAATACCGGTATAGACATACATGCCCAGAGAGGTAATAACGGTATACACATACACGCCCAGAGAGGTAATACCGGTATATACATACACACCCAGAGAGGTAATACCTGTATACACATACACGCCCAGAGAGGTAATACCGGTATACACATACACGCCCAGAGAGGTAATACCGGTATACACATACACGCCCAGAGAGGTAATACCGGTATACACATACACGCCCAGAGAGGTAATACCGGTATACACATACACGCCCAGAGAGGTAATACCGGTATACACATACACGCCCAGAGAGGTAATACCGGTATACACATACACGCCCAGAGAGGTAATACCGGTATACACATACACGCCCAGAGAGGTAATACCGGTATACACATACACGCCCAGAGAGGTAATACCGATATACACATACACTCCCAGAGAGGTAATACCGGTATACACATACACGCCCAGAGAGGTAATACCGGTATACACATACACGCCCAGAGAGGTAATACCGGTATATACATACACGCCCAGAGAGGTAATACCGGTATACACATACACGCCCAGAGAGGTAATACCGGTATAGACATACACGCCCAGAGAGGTAATAACGGTATACACATACACGCCCAGAGAGGTAATACCGGTATAGACATACACGCCCAGAGAGGTAATAACGGTATACACATACACGCCCAGAGAGGTAATACCGGTATACACATACACGCCCAGAGAGGTAATACCGGTATACACATACACACCCAGAGAGGTAATACCGGAATACACATACACGCCCAGAGAGGTAATACCGGTATACACATACACACCCAGAGAGGTAATACCGGTATATACATACACGCCCAGAGAGGTAATACCGATATACACATACACGCCCAGAGAGGTAATACCGGTATACACGTACGCGCCCAGAGAGGTAATACTGGTATTATACACATACAGGCCCAGAGATGTAATACCGGTATACACATACACGCCCAGAGAGGTAATACCGGTATACACATACACGCCCAGAGAGGTAATACCGGTATACACATACACACCCAGAGAGATAATACCGGTATACACATACACGCCCAGAGAGGTAATACCGGTATACACATACACGCCCAGAGAGGTAATACCGGTATACACATACACGCCCAGAGAGGTAATACCGGTATACACATACACGCCCAGAGAGGTAATACCGGTATACACATACACGCCCAGAGAGGTAATACCGGTATACACATACACGCCCAGAGAGGTAATACCGGTATACACATACAGGCCCAGAGAGGTAATACCGGTATACACATACAGGCCCAGAGAGGTAATACCGGTATACACATACACGCCCAGAGAGGTAATACCGGTATACACATACACGCCCAGAGAAGTAATACCGGTATACACATACACACGCCCAGAGAGGTAATACCGGTATACACATACACGCCCAGAGAGGTAATACCGGTATACACATACACACCCAGAGAGGTAATACCGGTATACACGTACACGCCCAGAGAGGTAATACCGGTATACACATGCACGCCCAGAGAGGTAATACCGGTATACACATACACACCCAGAGAGGTAATACCGGTATACACATACACGCCCAGAGAGGTAATACCGGTAGACATATACACATACACGTCCAGAGAGGTAATATCGGTATACACATACACACACAGAGAGGTAATACCGGTATACACATACACGCCCAGAGAGGTAATACCGGTAGACACATACACATACACGTCCAGAGAGGTAATACCGGTATACACATACACGCCCAGAGAGGTAATACCGGTATACACATACACGCCCAGAGAGGTAATACCGGTATACACATACACGCCCAGAGAGGTAATACCGGTATACACATACACGCCCAGAGAGGTAATACCGGTATACACGTACACGCCCACAGAGGTAATACCGGTATACACATACACGCCCAGAGAGGTAATACCGGTATACACGTACACGCCCAGAGAGGTAATACCGGTATACACATACACGCCCAGAGAGGTAATACCGGTCTACACATACACGCCCAGAGAGATAATACCGGTATACACATACACACCCAGAGAGGTAATACCGATATACACATACACGCCCAGAGAGGTAATACCGGTATACACATACACGCCCAGAGAGATAATACCGGTATACACATACACACCCAGAGAGGTAATACCGGTATACACATACACGCCCAGAGAGGTAATACCGGTATACACATACACGCCCAGAGAGGTAATACCGGTATACACGTACACGCCCACAGAGGTAATACCGGTATACACATACACGCCCAGAGAGGTAATACCGGTATACACGTACACGCCCAGAGAGGTAATACCGGTATACACATACACGCCCAGAGAGGTAATACCGGTATACACGTACACGCCCAGAGAGGTAATACCGGTATACACGTTCACGCCCAGAGAGGTAATACCGGTATACACGTACACGCCCAGAGAGGTAATACCGGTATACACGTACACGCCCAGAGAGGTAATACCGGTATAAACGTACACACCCAGAGAGGTAATACCGGTATACACGTACAGGCCCAGAGAGGTAATACCGGTATACACGTACACGCCCAGAGAGGTAATACCGGTTACACACACGCCAGAGCGGTAATACCGGTATACACATACACGCCCAGAGAGGTAATACCGGTATACACATACACACCCAGAGAGGTAATACCGGTATACACATACACGCCCAGAGAGGTAATACCGGTATACACGTACACGCCCAGAGAGGTAATACCGGTATACACATACACGCCCAGAGAGGTAATACCGGTATACACATACACTCCCAGAGAGGTAATACCGGTATATACATACACTCCCAGAGAGGTAATACCGGTATACACATACACGCCCAGAGAGGTAATACCGGTATACACATACACGCCCAGAGAGGTAATACCGGTATACACATACACGCCCAGAGAGGTAATACCGGTATACACGTACACGCCCACAGAGGTAATACCGGTATACACATCCACGCCCAGAGAGGTAATACCGGTATACACGTACACGCCCAGAGAGGTAATACCGGTATACACATACACGCCCAGAGAGGTAATACCGGTATACACATACACGCCCAGAGAGGTAATACCGGTATACACGTACACGCCCACAGAGGTAATACCGGTATACACATACACGCCCAGAGAGGTAATACCGGTATACACGTACACGCCCAGAGAGGTAATACCGGTATACACGTACACGCCCAGAGAGGTAATACCGGTATACACATGCACGCCCAGAGAGGTAATACCGGTATACACATACACACCCAGAGAGGTAATACCGGTATACACATACACGCCCAGAGAGGTAATACCGGTAGACATATACACATACACGTCCAGAGAGGTAATATCGGTATACACATACACACACAGAGAGGTAATACCGGTATACACATACACGCCCAGAGAGGTAATACCGGTAGACACATACACATACACGTCCAGAGAGGTAATACCGGTATACACATACACGCCCAGAGAGGTAATACCGGTATACACATACACGCCCAGAGAGGTAATACCGGTATACACATACACGCCCAGAGAGGTAATACCGGTATACACATACACGCCCAGAGAGGTAATACCGGTATACACGTACACGCCCACAGAGGTAATACCGGTATACACATACACGCCCAGAGAGGTAATACCGGTATACACGTACACGCCCAGAGAGGTAATACCGGTATACACATACACGCCCAGAGAGGTAATACCGGTCTACACATACACGCCCAGAGAGATAATACCGGTATACACATACACACCCAGAGAGGTAATACCGATATACACATACACGCCCAGAGAGGTAATACCGGTATACACATACACGCCCAGAGAGATAATACCGGTATACACATACACACCCAGAGAGGTAATACCGGTATACACATACACGCCCAGAGAGGTAATACCGGTATACACATACACGCCCAGAGAGGTAATACCGGTATACACGTACACGCCCACAGAGGTAATACCGGTATACACATACACGCCCAGAGAGGTAATACCGGTATACACGTACACGCCCAGAGAGGTAATACCGGTATACACATACACGCCCAGAGAGGTAATACCGGTATACACGTACACGCCCAGAGAGGTAATACCGGTATACACGTTCACGCCCAGAGAGGTAATACCGGTATACACGTACACGCCCAGAGAGGTAATACCGGTATACACGTACACGCCCAGAGAGGTAATACCGGTATAAACGTACACACCCAGAGAGGTAATACCGGTATACACGTACAGGCCCAGAGAGGTAATACCGGTATACACGTACACGCCCAGAGAGGTAATACCGGTTACACACACGCCAGAGCGGTAATACCGGTATACACATACACGCCCAGAGAGGTAATACCGGTATACACATACACACCCAGAGAGGTAATACCGGTATACACATACACGCCCAGAGAGGTAATACCGGTATACACGTACACGCCCAGAGAGGTAATACCGGTATACACATACACGCCCAGAGAGGTAATACCGGTATACACATACACTCCCAGAGAGGTAAAACCGGTATATACATACACTCCCAGAGAGGTAATACCGGTATACACATACACGCCCAGAGAGGTAATACCGGTATACACATACACGCCCAGAGAGGTAATACCGGTATACACATACACGCCCAGAGAGGTAATACCGGTATACACGTACACGCCCACAGAGGTAATACCGGTATACACATACACGCCCAGAGAGGTAATACCGGTATACACGTACACGCCCAGAGAGGTAATACCGGTATACACATACACGCCCAGAGAGGTAATACCGGTATACACATACACGCCCAGAGAGGTAATACCGGTATACACGTACACGCCCACAGAGGTAATACCGGTATACACATACACGCCCAGAGAGGTAATACCGGTATACACGTACACGCCCAGAGAGGTAATACCGGTATACACATACACGCCCAGAGAGGTAATACCGGTATACACATACACGCCCAGAGAGATAATACCGGTATACACATACACACCCAGAGAGGTAATACCGATATACACATACACGCCCAGAGAGGTAATACCGGTATACACATACACGCCCAGAGAGATAATACCGGTATACACATACACACCCAGAGAGGTAATTCCGGTATACACATACACGCCCAGAGAGGTAATACCGGTATACACATACACGCCCAGAGAGGTAATACCGGTATACACGTACACGCCCACAGAGGTAATACCGGTATACACATACACGCCCAGAGAGGTAATACCGGTATACACGTACACGCCCAGAGAGGTAATACCGGTATACACATACACGCCCAGAGAGGTAATACCGGTATACACGTACACGCCCAGAGAGGTAATACCGGTATACACGTTCACGCCCAGAGAGGTATTACCGGTATACACGTACAAGCCCAGAGAGGTAATACCGGTATACACGTACACGCCCAGAGAGGTAATACCGGTATAAACGTACACACCCAGAGAGGTAATACCGGTATACACGTACAGGCCCAGAGAGGTAATACCGGTATACACGTACACGCCCAGAGAGGTAATACCGGTTACACACACGCCAGAGCGGTAATACTGGTATACACATACACGCCCAGAGAGGTAATACCGGTATACACATACACGCCCAGAGAGGTAATACCGGTATACACGTACACGCCCAGAGAGGTAATACCGGTATACACATACACGCCCAGAGAGGTAA
Source organism: Ascaphus truei (assembly GCF_040206685.1). Classification (NCBI taxonomy): domain Eukaryota; kingdom Metazoa; phylum Chordata; class Amphibia; order Anura; family Ascaphidae; genus Ascaphus; species Ascaphus truei. The sequence continues at coordinate 3,513,486 of NC_134495.1, forward strand.
TACCGGTATACACATACACTCCCAGAGAGGTAATACCGGTATACACATACACTCCCAGAGAGGTAATACCGGTATACACATACACGCCCAGAGAGGTAATACCGGTATACACATACACGCCCAGAGAGGTAATACCGGTATACACATACACGCCCAGAGAGGTAATACCGGTATACACGTACACGCCCACAGAGGTAATACCGGTATACACATACACGCCCAGAGAGGTAATACCGGTATACACGTACACGCCCAGAGAGGTAATACTGGTATACACATACACGCCCAGAGAGGTAATACCGGTATACACGTTCACGCCCAGAGAGGTAATACCGGTATACATGTACACGCCCAGAGAGGTAATACCGGTATAAACGTACACACCCAGAGAGGTAATACCGGTATACACGTACAGGCCCAGAGAGGTAATACCGGTATACATGTACATGCCCAGAGAGGTAATACCGGTTACACACACGCCAGAGCGGTAATACCGGTATACACATACACGCCCAGAGAGGTAATACCGGTATACACATACACGCCCAGAGAGGTAATACCGGTTACACACACGCCAGAGCGGTAATACCGATATACACATACACGCCCAGAGAGGTAATACCGGTATACACATACACGCCCAGAGAGGTAATACCGGTATACACATACACGCCCAGAGAGGTAATACCGGTATACACATACACTCCCAGAGAGGTAATACCGGTATACACATACACGCCCAGAGAGGTAATACCGGTATACACATACACGCCCAGAGAGGTAATACCGGTATACACATACACGCCCAGAGAGGTAATACCGGTTACACACACGCCAGAGCGGTAATACCGATATACACATACACGCCCAGAGAGGTAATACCGGTATACACATACACGCCCAGAGAGGTAATACCGGTATACACATACACGCCCAGAGAGGTAATACCGGTTACACATACACGCCCAGAGAGGTAATACCGGTATACACATACACGCCCAGAGAGGTAATACCGGTTACACACACGCCAGAGCGGTAATACCGATATACACATACACGCCCAGAGAGGTAATACCGGTATACACATACACGCCCAGAGAGGTAATACCGGTATACACATACACGCCCAGAGAGGTAATACCGGTATACACATACACTCCCAGAGAGGTAATACCGGTATACACATACACGCCCAGAGAGGTAATACCGGTATACACATACACTCCCAGAGAGGTAATACCGGTATACACATACACTCCCAGAGAGGTAATACCGGTATACACGTACACTCCCAGAGAGGTAATACCGGTATACACGTACACGCCCAGAGAGGTAATACCGGTATACACATACACGCCCAGAGAGGTAATACCGGTATACACATACACGCCCAGAGAGGTAATACCGGTATACACATACACGCCCAGAGAGGTAATACCGGTATACACATACACGCCCAGAGAGGTAATACCGGTATACGTATACACGTACAGAGAGGTAATACCGGTATACACATACACGGCCAGAGAGGTAATACCTGTATACACATACACGTCCAGAGAGGTAATACCGGTATACACATACACGCCCAGAGAGGTAATACCGGTATACACATACACGCCCAGAGAGGTAATACCGGTATACACATACACTCCCAGAGAGGTAATACCGATATACACATACACGCCCAGAGAGGTAATACCGGTATATACATACACGCCCAGAGAGGTAATACCGGTATATACATACACACACCCAGAGAGGTAATACCGGTATACACATACACACACCCAGAGAGGTAATACCGGTATACACATACACTCCCAGAGAGGTAATACCGGTATACACATACACACCCAGAGAGGTAATACCGGTATACACATACACGCCCAGAGAGGTAATACCGGTATACACATACACGCCCAGAGAGGTAATACCGGTATACACGCACACCCCCAGAGAGGTAATACCGGTATACACATACACCCCCAGAGAGGTAATACCGGTATACACATACACGCCCAGAGAGGTAATACCGGTATACACATACATGTCCAGAGAGGTAATACCGGTATACACATACACGCCCAGAGAGGTAATACCGGTATATACACATACACCCCCAGAGAGGTAATACCGGTATACACATACACGCCCAGAGAGGTAATACCGGTATACACATACACGCCCAGAGAGGTAATACCGGTATATACATACACGCCCAGAGAGGTAATACCGGTAAACACGTACACGCCCAGAGAGGTAATACCGGTATACACATACACGCCCAGAGAGGTAATACCGGTATACACGCACACCCCCAGAGAGGTAATACCGGTATACACATACACCCCCAGAGAGGTAATACCGGTATACACATACACGCCCAGAGAGGTAATACCGGTATACACATACATGTCCAGAGAGGTAATACCGGTATACACATACACGCCCAGAGAGGTAATACCGGTATATACACATACACCCCCAGAGAGGTAATACCGGTATACACATACACGCCCTGAGAGGTAATACCGGTATACACATACACGCCCAGAGAGGTAATACCGGTATATACATACACGCCCAGAGAGGTAATACCGGTATACACGTACACGCCCAGAGAGGTAATACCGGTATACACATACACGCCCAGAGAGGTATTACCGGTATATACATACACGCCCAGAGAGGTAATACCGGTATACACGTACACGCCCAGAGAGGTAATACCGGTATACAAATACACACCCAGAGAGGTAATACCGGTATACACATACACGCCCAGAGAGGTAATACCGGTATACACATACACTCCCAGAGAGGTAATACCGGTATACACATACACGCCCAGAGAGGTAATACCGGTATATACATACACGCCCATAGAGGTAATACCGGTATACCCATACACGCCCAGAGAGGTAATACCGGAATACACATACACTCCCAGAGAGGTAATACCGGTATACACATACACGCCCAGAGAGGTAATACCGGAATACACATACACTCCCAGAGAGGTAATACCGGTATACCCATACACGCCCAGAGAGGTAATACCGGTATACACATACACATCCAGAGAGGTAATACCGGTATACACATACACGCCCAGAGAGGTAATACCGGTATATACATACACGCCCAGAGAGGTAATACCGGTATACACGTACACGCCCAGAGAGGTAATACCGGTATACACATACACGCCCAGAGAGGTAATACCGGTATACACATACACGCCCAGAGCGGTAATACCGGTATACACATACACGCCCAGAGAGGTAATACCGGTATACACGTACACGCCCAGAGAGGTAATACCGGTATACAAATACACACCCAGAGAGGTAATACCGGTATACACATACACACCCAGAGAGGTAATACCGGAATACACATACACTCCCAGAGAGGTAATACCGGTATACACATACACGCCCAGAGAGGTAATACCAGTATACACATACACATCCAGAGAGGTAATACCGGTATACACATACACGCCCAGAGAGGTAATACCGGTATACACATACACTCCCAGAGAGGTAATACCGGTATACACATACACGCCCAGAGAGGTAATACCGGTATATACATACACGCCCATAGAGGTAATACCGGTATACCCATACACGCCCAGAGAGGTAATACCGGAATACACATACACTCCCAGAGAGGTAATACCGGTATACACATACACGCCCAGAGAGGTAATACCGGAATACACATACACTCCCAGAGAGGTAATACCGGTATACCCATACACGCCCAGAGAGGTAATACCGGTATACACATACACATCCAGAGAGGTAATACCGGTATACACATACACGCCCAGAGAGGTAATACCGGTATATACATACACGCCCAGAGAGGTAATACCGGTATACACGTACACGCCCAGAGAGGTAATACCGGTATACACATACACGCCCAGAGAGGTAATACCGGTATACACATACACGCCCAGAGCGGTAATACCGGTATACACGTACACGCCCAGAGAGGTAATACCGGTATACAAATACACACCCAGAGAGGTAATACCGGTATACACATACACACCCAGAGAGGTAATACCGGAATACACATACACTCCCAGAGAGGTAATACCGGTATACACATACACGCCCAGAGAGGTAATACCAGTATACACATACACATCCAGAGAGGTAATACCGGTATACACATACACTCCCAGAGAGGTAATACCGGTATACCCATACACGCCCAGAGAGGTAATACCGGTATACACATACACACCCAGAGAGGTAATACCGGTATACACATACACTCCCAGAGAGGTAATACCGGTATACACATACACACCCAGAGAGGTAATACCGGTATACACATACACGCCCAGAGAGGTAATACCGGTATACACATACACACCCAGAGAGGTTATACCGGTATATACATACACGCCCAGAGAGGTAATACCGGTATACACATACACACCCAGAGAGGTAATACCGGTATACACATACACACCCAGAGAGGTAATACCGGAATACACATACACTCCCAGAGAGGTAATACCGGTATACACATACACGCCCAGAGAGGTAATACCAGTATACACATACACATCCAGAGAGGTAATACCGGTATACACATACACTCCCAGAGAGGTAATACCGGTATAAACATACACGCCCAGAGAGGTAATACCGATATACACATACACGTCCAGAGAGGTAATACCGGTATACACATACACGCCCAGAGAGGTAATACCGGTATACCCATACACGCCCAGAGAGGTAATACCGGTATACACATACACACCCAGAGAGGTTATACCGGTATACACATACACGCCCAGAGAGGTAATACCGGTATACACATACACGCCCAGAGAGGTAATACCGGTATACACATACACGCCCAGAGAGGTAATACCGGTATACACATACACGCCCAGAGAGGTAATACCGGTATATACATACACGCCCAGAGAGGTAATACCGGTATACACGTACACGTCCAGAGAGATAGTACCGGTATACACATACACGCCCAGAGAGGTAATACCGGTATACACATACACGCCCAGAGAGGTAATACCGGTATATACATACACGCCCAGAGAGGTAATACCGGTATACACGTACACGTCCAGAGAGATAGTACCGGTATACACATACACGCCCAGAGAGGTAATACCGGTATACACATACACGCCCAGAGAGGTAATACCGGTATACACATACACGCCCAGAGAGGTAATACCGGTATACACATACACGCCCAGAGAGGTAATACCGGTATACACATACACGCCCAGAGAGGTAATACCGGTATACACACACACGCCCAGAGAGGTAATACCGGTATACACATACACGCCCAGAGAGGTAATACCGGTATACACATACACGCCCAGAGAGGTAATACCGGTATACACATACACGCCCAGAGAGGTAATAACGATATACACATACACGCCCAGAGAGGTAATACCGGTATACACATACACATCCAGAGAGGTAATACCGGTATACACATACACACCCAGAGAGGTAATACCGGTATACACATACACGCCCAGAGAGGTAATACCGGTATACACATACACGCCCAGAGAGGTAATACCGGTATACACATACACATCCAGAGAGGTAATACCGGTAAACACATACACACCCAGAGAGGTAATACCGGTATACACATACACGCCCAGAGAGGTAATACCGGTATACACATACACGCCCAGAGAGGTAATACCGGTATATACATACACGCCCAGAGAGGTAATACCGGTATACACGTACACGCCCAGAGAGGTAATACCGGTATACACATACACGCCCAGAGAGGTAATACCGGTATATACATACACGCCCAGAGAGGTAATACCGGTATACACGTACACGCCCAGAGAGGTAATACCGGTATACACATACACGCCCAGAGAGGTAATACCGGTATACACATACACGCACAGAGAGGTAATACCGGTATACACATACACGCCCAGAGAGGTAATACCGGTATATACATACACGCCCAGAGAGGTAATACCGGTATACACGTACACGCCCAGAGAGGTAATACCGGTATACAAATACACACTCAGAGAGGTAATACCGGTATACACATACACACCCAGAGAGGTAATACCGGTATACACATACACTCCCAGAGAGGTAATACCGGTATACACATACACGCCCAGAGAGGTAATACCGGTATATACATACACGCCCATAGAGGTAATACCGGTATACCCATACACGCCCAGAGAGGTAATACCGGAATACACATACACTCCCAGAGAGGTAATACCGGTATACACATACACGCCCAGAGAGGTAATACCGGAATACACATACACTCCCAGAGAGGTAATACCGGTATACCCATACACGCCCAGAGAGGTAATACCGGTATACACATACACTCCCAGAGAGGTAATACCGGTATACCCATACACGCCCAGAGAGGTAATACCGGTATACACATACACACCCAGAGAGGTTATACCGGTATACACATACACGCCCAGAGAGGTAATACCGGTATACACATACACGCCCAGAGAGGTAATACCGGTATACACATACACGCCCAGAGAGGTAATACCGGTATACACATACACGCCCAGAGAGGTAATACCGGTATATACATACACGCCCAGAGAGGTAATACCGGTATACACGTACACGTCCAGAGAGATAGTACCGGTATACACATACACGCCCAGAGAGGTAATACCGGTATACACATACACGCCCAGAGAGGTAATACCGGTATATACATACACGCCCAGAGAGGTAATACCGGTACACACGTACACGTCCAGAGAGATAGTACCGGTATACACATACACGCCCAGAGAGGTAATACCGGTATACACATACACGCCCAGAGAGGTAATACCGGTATACACATACACGCCCAGAGAGGTAATACCGGTATACACATACACGCCCAGAGAGGTAATACCGGTATACACATACACGCCCAGAGAGGTAATACCGGTATACACACACACGCCCAGAGAGGTAATACCGGTATACACATACACGCCCAGAGAGGTAATACCGGTATACACATACACGCCCAGAGAGGTAATACCGGTATACACATACACGCCCAGAGAGGTAATACCGATATACACATACACGCCCAGAGAGGTAATACCGGTATACACATACACATCCAGAGAGGTAATACCGGTATACACATACACACCCAGAGAGGTAATACCGGTATACACATACACGCCCAGAGAGGTAATACCGGTATACACATACACGCCCAGAGAGGTAATACCGGTATACACATACACGCCCAGAGAGGTAATACCGGTATACACATACACGCCCAGAGAGGTAATACCGGTATACACATACACATCCAGAGAGGTAATACCGGTATACACATACACACCCAGAGAGGTAATACCGGTATACACATACACGCCCAGAGAGGTAATACCGGTATACACATACACGTCCAGAGAGATAGTACCGGTATACACATACACGCCCAGAGAGGTAATACCGGTATATACATACACGCCCAGAGAGGTAATACCGGTACACACGTACACGTCCAGAGAGATAGTACCGGTATACACATACACGCCCAGAGAGGTAATACCGGTATACACATACACGCCCAGAGAGGTAATACCGGTATACACATACACGCCCAGAGAGGTAATACCGGTATACACATACACGCCCAGAGAGGTAATACCGGTATACACATACACGCCCAGAGAGGTAATACCGGTATACACACACACGCCCAGAGAGGTAATACCGGTATACACACACACGCCCAGAGAGGTAATACCGGTATACACATACACGCCCAGAGAGGTAATACCGGTATATACATACACGCCCAGAGAGGTAATACCGATATACACATACACGCCCAGAGAGGTAATACCGGTATACACATACACATCCAGAGAGGTAATACCGGTATACACATACACACCCAGAGAGGTAATACCGGTATACACATACACGCCCAGAGAGGTAATACCGGTATACACATACACGCCCAGAGAGGTAATACCGGTATACACATACACGCCCAGAGAGGTAATACCGGTATACACATACACGCCCAGAGAGGTAATACCGGTATACACATACACATCCAGAGAGGTAATACCGGTATACACATACACACCCAGAGAGGTAATACCGGTATACACATACACGCCCAGAGAGGTAATACCGGTATACACATACACGCCCAGAGAGGTAATACCGGTACACACATACACACCCAGAGAGGTAATACCGGTATACACATACACGCCCAGAGAGGTAATACCGGTATACACATACACGCCCAGAGAGGTAATACCGGTATAAACATACACGCTCAGAGGGGTAATACCGGTATACACATACACGCCCAGAGAGGTAATACCGGTATACACATACACGCCCAGAGAGGTAATACCGGTATACACATACACGCCCAGAGAGGTAATACTGTATACACATACACGCCCAGAGAGGTAATACCGGTATACACATACACGCCCAGAGAGGTAATACCGGTATACACATACACGCCCAGAGAGGTAATACCGGTATACACATACACCCGCAGAGAGGTAATACCGGTATACACATATACGCCCAGAGATGTAATACCGGTATACACATACACACACCCAGAGAGATAATACCGGTATACACATACACGCCCAGAGAGATAATACCGGTATACACATACACGCCCAGAGAGGTAATACCGGTATACACATACACGCCCAGAGAGATAATACCGGTATACACATACACGCCCAGAGAGATAATACCGGTATACACATACACGCCCAGAGAGGTAATACCGGTATACACATACACACCCAGAGAGGTAATACCGGTATACACATACACGCCCAGAGAGGTAATACCTGTATACACATACACGCCCAGAGAGGTAATACCGGTATACACATACACGCCCAGAGAGGTAATACCGGTATACACATACACGCCCAGAGAGGTAATACCGGTATACACATACACGCCCAGAGAGGTAATACCGGTATACACATACACGCCCAGAGAGGTAATACCGGTATACACATACACGCCCAGAGAGGTAATACCGGTATACACATACACGCCCAGAGAGGTAATACCGGTATACACATACACGCCCAGAGAGGTAATACCGGTATACACATACACGCCCAGAGAGGTAATACCGGTATACACATACACACCCAGAGAGGTAATACCGGTATACACATACACGCCCAGAGAGGTAATACCGGTATACACATACACGCCCAGAGAGGTAATACCGGTATACACATACACGCCCAGAGAGGTAATACCGGTATACACATACACGCCCAGAGAGGTAATACCGGTATACACATACACGCCCAGAGAGGTAATACCGGTATACACATACACGCCCAGAGAGGTAATACCGGTATACACACACACGCCCAGAGAGGTAATACCGGTATACACACACACGCCCAGAGAGGTAATACCGGTATACACATACACGCCCAGAGAGGTAATACCGGTATATACATACACGCCCAGAGAGGTAATACCGATATACACATACACGCCCAGAGAGGTAATACCGGTATACACATACACATCCAGAGAGGTAATACCGGTATACACATACACGCCCAGAGAGGTAATACCGGTATACACATACACGCCCAGAGAGGTAATACCGGTATACACATACACGCCCAGAGAGGTAATACCGGTATACACATACACGCCCAGAGAGGTAATACCGGTATACACATACACGCCCAGAGAGGTAATACCGGTATACACATACACATCCAGAGAGGTAATACCGGTATACACATACACACCCAGAGAGGTAATACCGGTATACACATACACGCCCAGAGAGGTAATACCGGTATACACATACACGCCCAGAGAGGTAATACCGGTACACACATACACACCCAGAGAGGTAATACCGGTATACACATACACGCCCAGAGAGGTAATACCGGTATACACATACACGCCCAGAGAGGTAATACCGGTATACACATACACGCTCAGAGGGGTAATACCGGTATACACATACACGCCCAGAGAGGTAATACCGGTATACACATACACGCCCAGAGAGGTAATACCGGTATACACATACACGCCCAGAGAGGTAATACTGTATACACATACACGCCCAGAGAGGTAATACCGGTATACACATACACGCCCAGAGAGGTAATACCGGTATACACATACACGCCCAGAGAGGTAATACCGGTATACACATACACCCGCAGAGAGGTAATACCGGTATACACATATACGCCCAGAGATGTAATACCGGTATACACATACACACACCCAGAGAGATAATACCGGTATACACATACACGCCCAGAGAGATAATACCGGTATACACATACACGCCCAGAGAGGTAATACCGGTATACACATACACGCCCAGAGAGATAATACCGGTATACACATACACGCCCAGAGAGATAATACCGGTATACACATACACGCCCAGAGAGGTAATACCGGTATACACATACACACCCAGAGAGGTAATACCGGTATACACATACACGCCCAGAGAGGTAATACCTGTATACACATACACGCCCAGAGAGGTAATACCGGTATACACATACACGCCCAGAGAGGTAATACCGGTATACACATACACGCCCAGAGAGGTAATACCGGTATACACATACACGCCCAGAGAGGTAATACCGGTATACACATACACGCCCAGAGAGGTAATACCGGTATACACATACACGCCCAGAGAGGTAATACCGGTATACACATACACGCCCAGAGAGGTAATACCGGTATACACATACACGCCCAGAGAGGTAATACCGGTATACACATACACGCCCAGAGAGGTAATACCGGTATACACATACACACCCAGAGAGGTAATACCGGTATACACATACACGCCCAGAGAGGTAATACCGGTATACACATACACGCCCAGAGAGGTAATACCGGTATACACATACACGCCCAGAGAGGTAATACCGGTATACACATACACGCCCAGAGAGGTAATACCGGTATACACATACACGCCCAGAGAGGTAATACCGGTATACACATACACACCCAGAGAGGTAATACCGGTATACACATACACGCCCAGAGAGGTAATAACGGTTCCACTCTCACTGCCATGCGCGCACGGCACTATTATAGAACTACTGATTAACCTCAGCCAACTATAACTGGCGCACAGCGCAGGAAGCGCACCCGCTATAGAACAGCCCTAAGTCCCGCTGCTTTGCACAGCAAATCTATTCTCTGAAAAGTCATCAATATAATAGAAATGTTGAGAATATATATAACTCATAATCACCCGCAGGTTGTGGCTGGGAGCAGTCACTCGTTCCTGCAGGTTGTGGCTGGGAGCAGTCACTCGTTCCTGCAGGTTTTGGCTGGGAGCAGTCACTCGTTCCTGCAGGTTGTGGCTGGGAGCAGTCACTCGTTCCTGCAGGTTTTGGCTGGGAGCAGTCACTCGTTCCTGCAGGTTTTGGCTGGGAGCAGTCACTCGTTCCTGCAGGTTTTGGCTGTGAGCAGTCACTCGTTCCTGCAGGTTGTGGCTGGGAGCAGTCACTCGTTCCTGCAGGTTGTGGCTGGGAGCAGTCACTTGTTCCTGCAGGTTGTGGCTGGGAGCAGTCACTCGTTCCCGCAGGTTTTGGCTGGGAGCAGTCACTCGTTCCTGCATGTGTGGCTGGGAGCAGTCACTCGTTCCTGCAGGTTGTGGCTGGGAGCAGTCACTCGTTCCTGCAGGTTGTGGCTGGGAGCAGTCACTCGTTCCTGCAGGTTGTGGCTGGGAGCAGTCACTCATTCCTGCAGGTTTTGGCTGGGAGCAGTCACTCGTTCCTGCAGGTTTTGGCTGGGAGCAGTCACTCGTTCCTGCAGGTTTTGGCTGTGAGCAGTCACTCGTTCCTGCAGGTTGTGGCTGGGAGCAGTCACTCGTTCCTGCAGGTTGTGGCTGGGAGCAGTCACTTGTTCCTGCAGGTTGTGGCTGGGAGCAGTCACTCGTTCCCGCAGGTTTTGGCTGGGAGCAGTCACTCGTTCCTGCATGTGTGGCTGGGAGCAGTCACTCGTTCCTGCAGGTTGTGGCTGGGAGCAGTCACTCGTTCCTGCATGTGTTGGCTGGGAGCAGCCACTACTTCCTGCAGGTTGTGGCTGGGAGCAGTCACTCTTTCCTGCAGGTTTTGCTGGGAGCAGTCACTCGTTCCTGCAGGTTGTGGCTGGGAGCAGTCACTCGTTCCTGCAGGTTGTGGCTGGGAGCAGTCACTCGTTCCTGCAGGTTGTGGCTGGGAGCAGTCACTCGTTCCTGCAGGTTGTGGCTGGGAGCAGTCACTCGTTCCTGCAGGTTTTGGCTGTGAGCAGTCACTCGTTCCTGCAGGTTGTGGCTGGGAGCAGTCACTCGTTCCTGCAGGTTTTGGCTGGGAGCAGTCACTCGTTCCTGCAGGTTTTGGCTGTGAGCAGTCACTCGTTCCTGCAGGTTGTGGCTGGGAGCAGTCACTCGTTCCTGCAGGTTGTGGCTGGGAGCAGTCACTCGTTCCTGCAGGTTGTGGCTGGGAGCAGTCACTCGTTCCCGCAGGTTTTGGCTGGGAGCAGTCACTCGTTCCTGCAGGTTTTGGCTGGGAGCAGTCACTCGTTCCTGCAGGTTTTGGCTGGGAGCAGTCACTCGTTCCCGCAGGTTTTGGCTGGGAGCAGTCACTCGTTCCTGCAGGTTTTGGCTGTGAGCAGTCACTCGTTCCTGCAGGTTGTGGCTGGGAGCAGTCACTCGTTCCTGCAGGTTGTGGCTGGGAGCAGTCACTCGTTCCTGCAGGTTGTGGCTGGGAGCAGTCACTCGTTCCTGCAGGTTGTGGCTGGGAGCAGTCACTCGTTCCTGCAGGTTGTGGCTGGGAGCAGTCACTCGTTCCTGCAGGTTGTGGCTGGGAGCAGTCACTCGTTCCTGCAGGTTTTGGCTGGGAGCAGTCACTCGTTCCTGCAGGTTTTGGCTGGGAGCAGTCACTTATTCCTGCAGGTTTTGGCTGGGAGCAGTCACTCATTCCTGCAGGTTTTGGCGGGGAGCAGTCACTCGTTCCTGCAGGTTTTGGCTGGGAGCAGTCACTCATTCCTGCAGGTTGTGGCTGGGAGCAGTCACTCGTTCCTCCAGGTTGTGGCTGGGAGAAGTCACTCGTTCCTGCAGGTTGTGGCTGGGAGCAGTCACTCGTTCCTGCAGGTTGTGGCTGGGAGCAGTCACTCGTTCCTGCATGTGTTGGCTGGGAGCAGCCACTCGTTCCTGCAGGTTGTGGCTGGGAGCAGTCACTCGTTCCTGCAGGTTGTGGCTGGGAGAAGTCACTCGTTCCTGCAGGTTGTGGCTGGGAGCAGTCACTCATTCCTGCAGGTTGTGGCTGGGAGCAGTCACTCGTTCCTGCAGGTTGTGGCTGGGAGAAGTCACTCGTTCCTGCAGGTTGTGGCTGGGAGCAGTCACTCGTTCCTGCAGGTTGTGGCTGGGAGCAGTCACTCGTTCCTGCATGTGTTGGCTGGGAGCAGCCACTCGTTCCTGCAGGTTGTGGCTGGGAGCAGTCACTCGTTCCTGCAGGTTGTGGCTGGGAGCAGTCACTCGTTCCTGCAGGTTGTGGCTGGGAGCAGTCACTCGTTCCTGCAGGTTGTGGCTGGGAGCAGTCACTCGTTCCTGCATGTGTTGGCTGGGAGCAGCCACTAGTTCCTGCAGGTTGTGGCTGGGAGCAGTCACTCGTTCCTGCAGGTTGTGGCTGGGAGCAGTCACTCGTTCCTGCAGGTTTTGGCTGGGAGCAGTCACTCGTTCCAGCAGGTTTTGGCTGGGAGCAGTCACTCGTTCCTGCAGGTTGTGGCTGGGAGCAGTCACTCGTTCCTGCAGGTTGTGGCTGGGAGCAGTCACTCGTTCCTGCAGGTTGTGGCTGGGAGCAGTCACTCGTTCCTGCAGGTTGTGGCTGGGAGCAGTCACTCGTTCCTGCATGTGTTGGCTGGGAGCAGCCACTAGTTCCTGCAGGTTGTGGCTGGGAGCAGTCACTCGTTCCTGCAGGTTGTGGCTGGGAGCAGTCACTCGTTCCTGCAGGTTTTGGCTGGGAGCAGTCACTCGTTCCTGCAGGTTTTGGCTGGGAGCAGTCACTCGTTCCAGCAGGTTTTGGCTGGGAGCAGTCACTCGTTCCTGCAGGTTGTGGCTGGGAGCAGTCACTCGTTCCTGCAGGTTTTGGCTGGGAGCAGTCACTCGTTCCTGCAGGCCTTGGCTGGGAGCAGTCACTCGTTCCTGCAGGTTGTGGCTGGGAGCAGTCACTCGTTCCTGCAGGTTGTGGCTGGGAGCAGTCACTCGTTCCTGCAGGTTGTGGCTGGGAGCAGTCACTCGTTCCTGCAGGTTGTGGCTGGGAGCAGTCACTCGTTCCTGCAGGTTGTGGCTGGGAGCAGTCACTCGTTCCTGCAGGTTGTGGCTGGGAGCAGTCACTCGTTCCTGCAGGTTGTGGCTGGGAGCATTCACTCGTTCCTGCAGGTTGTGGCTGGGAGCAGTCACTCGTTCCTGCAGGTGGTGGCTGGGAGCAGTCACTCGTTCCTGCAGGTGGTGGCTGGGAGCAGTCACTCGTTCCTGCAGGTGGTGGCTGGGAGCAGTCACTCGTTCCTGCAGGTGGTGGCTGGGAGCAGTCACTCGTTCCTACAGGTTGTCGCTGGGAGCAGTCACTCGTTCCTGCAGGCTTTGGCTGGGAGCAGTCACTCGTTCCTGCAGGTTGTGACTGGGAGCAGTCACTCGTTCCTGCAGGCTTTGGCTGGGAGCAGTCACTCGTTCCTGCAGGCTTTGGCTGGGAGCAGTCACTCGTTCCTGCAGGTTGTGGCTGGGAGCAGTCACTCGTTCCTGCAGGCTTTGGCTGGGAGCAGTCACTCACTCGTTCATCAGAGGGAGGGGAACTAAAAGCTTAATATTGACAAGTTGTGTTGTGTATTGTCGCTCATTTTTATAGTCGGTAGCAGGGCGGGTTCCCCATTAGGCTTTAGCTTGGAGCAGGGATGCGCAAACTCTTTTCTCTGCGCCCCCCTTCTCACCTCCCACCCCCTACTCGGCTCCGGCGTATACAGAGGCCTCGCCCGATCTCCGGCATTTAATTGAAATGCCTTTGGGGAAGCGCGGGGCCCCTGTAACTGCCCCCCCAGAACATTTCGCACCCCCCCAGTTTGAGCACCTCTGGCTTAGAGCAGCTACTGTTTGTGTGATTGTGTAATTGTGTGATTGTGTGAGTGTGTGTGGCGTGTTTGTGTGATTGTGTGTGATTGAGTATTTGTGTGATTGTGTGATTGTGTGATTGAGTGTTTGTGTGATTGTGTAATTGTGTGATTGTGTGAGTGTGTGTGGCGTGTTTGTGTGATTGTGTGAGTGTGTTTGTGTGATTGTGTGAGTGTGTGTGATTGTGTGTTTGTGCTTGTGTGATTGTGTGATTGTGTGTGATTGTGTGTGATTGAGTGTTTGTGTGATTGTGTGTGTGAGTGTGTGAGTGTGTGAGTGTGTGATTGAGTGATTGTGTGATTGTGTGATTGTGTGATTATGTGATTGAGTGTTTGTGTGTTTGTGTGATTGTGTGATTGTGTGATTGTGTGTTTGTGTGTTTGTGTGAGTGTGTGAGTGTGTGATTGTGTGTTTGTGTGATTGTGTGATTGTGTGCGGCGTGGGCCCTTTTCCGTAATAGCCCCTATCCTGTAGCAGCACGTCGTCATGACAGCGCGGCACTGTACGACGAGGAGGAGAGCCGCTCCCCAGCCCACATGTGACAGAAAGGTAAGTGCGCCAGTGGTCAGCAGCGGTCTGTAATCGCACTACCGGTCCATCCGCTAAATGGGGCACGCTGGCAGCCATGTGATCACTGCTTATGTGGTCACATGACTAGCGAATGCATTTGACAATTTTGCCCACCTCTAAAGTGTATACAGTTAGGTCCGGAAATAACTGGACACTGATACAAGTTTTGTTATTTCGGCTGTGTACCAAAATAAATTCAAGTTACAGTTAAATAATGAATATGGGGTTAAAGTGCAGTCTATGAATGGGGCTGTCTGGGAGCTCAAAAGGTGTGACCCTTAATGTTAATAATCCATGCAGAGGTGATCATACAGGGGACATCATATGATGGAGATATAAGTACTCAGATTCAACAGTACATGAAGAACATGTTGATCCCTTGGGGAAGGTGTAATCCATTCACCTCTCCTTAGGGAATTCCTTAAGACATGTACTCACTGTTAATCAAATTAAAGTACAGTATATCAGCTTTAATTTGAGGGTATTCACATCCACATTGGAGGAAGGGTTTAGGAATTACATCTCTTTAATATGTAGCCCCCTCTTTTTCAAGGGACCAAAAGTAATTGGACAATTGACTCAAAAGCTGTTTCATGGACAGGTGTGGGCTATTCCTTCATTATTTCATCACCAATTAAGAAGGTAAAAGGTCTGGAGTTGTTTCCAGGTGTGGCATTCACATTTGGAAGCTGTTGCTGTGAACCCACAACATGCAGTCAAAGGAGCTCTCAATGCAAGTTAAACAGGGCATCCTTAGGCTGCAAAAAAAAAAGAAAATCCATCAGAGAGATAGCAGGAAGATTAGGAGCGGCCAAATCAACAGTTTGGTACATTCTGGGGGAAAAAGAACGCACTGGTGAGCTCTGCAACACAAAAAGGCCTGGGCGTCCATGGAAGACAACAGTGGTTGATGATCATAGGATCCTTTCCATGGTAAAGAAAACCCCTTCACAACATCCAGCCAAGTGAAGAAAACTCTCCAGGAGGTAGGCATATCATTATCCAAGTCTACCATAAAGAGAAGACTTCACGAGAGCAAATACAGAGGGTTCACCACAAGGTGCAAACCATTCATAAGCCTCGAGAATAGAAAGGCCAGATTAGACTTTGCCAAACAATATCTAAAAAGACAGCCAAGTTCTGGAACAGCATTCTTTGGACAGATGAAACTAAGATCAACCTGTACTAGAATGATGTGAAGAAAAAAGTATGGAGATGGCTTGGAACGGCTCATGATCCGAAGCATACTACATCATCTGTAAAATACGATGGAGGCAGTGTGATGGCATGGGCATGCATGGCTTACAATGGCACTGGGTCACTAGTGTTTATTGATGATGTGACAGAAGACAGAAGCAGCCAGATGAATTCTGAAGTGTATAGGGATATATTGTCTGCTCAGATTCAGCCAAATTCAGCGAAGTTGATTGGACGGCGCTTCACTTTACAGATGGACAATGACCCAAAACATACTGCGAAAGCAACCCAGGAATTTTTTAAGGCAAAGAAGTGGAATATTCTGCAAGGGCCGAGTCAATCACCTGATCTCAATCCGATCGAGCATGCATTTCACTTGCTGCAGACAAAACTTAAGGCAGAAAGACCCACGAACAAACAACAACTGAAGATAGCTGCAGTAAAGGCCTGGCAAAACATCACAAAGGAGGAAACCCAGCGTTTGGTGATGTCCATGCGTTCCAGACTTCAAGCAGTCATTGCCTGCAAAGGATTCCCGACAAAGTATTAAAAATGAACATTTTATTTATGATTATGTTAATTTGTCCAATTACATTTGAGCCCCAGAAATAAGGGGACTGTGTATAAAAATGGTTGCAATTCCTAAACGTTTCATACAATATTTTTGTTCAACCCCTTGAATTAAAGCTGAAAGTCTGCACTTCTATTGCATCTCAGTTGTTTCATTTCAAATCCATTGTGGTGGCGGACAGAGCCAATATCATGAAAATTGTGTCCAATTATTTCCGGACCTAACTGTACGTTCCATTACCCAGGAAACACTTCGCCGAGCCTCAAAGCGTTAATAATGTCGCCAAATGAATGCGCTTCCAGCGAGCTATCGCCAGGCAGTGAGCGCAACACCGTGTGTGCGTCCTACTTCTAATCTCAGCATTAACTCCTGCAGCGCCTCAATGACAGAGCGTACGCCATGTTTTGTACATCTCATCTCACGATTGTAAATGCCGGAGGTCCGTGGGCACCCTGGTATCGCCGGACCTCCGGCACTGGGAAGATAATCGGGTGCCGGTACTCAATTTCAGCACTTGTGAAATGCAGAGGGCCCCGATAATCTCCCCCACCGAGGCCACGCATCGCTGACAGCAGTGAAGTGGTTAATGTGTGCTTCGTATAGACCTTGTCCGACTCCCCTAATTCAGGGGGGGGGGGGGTTATACCATATTCCATGGGCGCTCAACTCCAGACCTCAAGCCCTCCAACAGGTCAGGTTTACAGGATATCCCAGCTTCAGCACAGCTGGCCACCTCTGCTGAAGCAGGGACTGATTGAACCTGGCCTGTTTTTGAGGACTGGAGTTGAACACCCCTGCCTTATTCTGCTCTGCCAGCGCTGCCAGGACCTACTTTACCCAACACACACTTTAATGGGGATACAGAAGCAGGACTGGGACCCCTGGAGATGGGTAGCAGGTATGTCCCCCCCCCTGGGATCCCTGAAGCTGGGTAGCAGGTATGTCCCCTCCCCCCCCCCTCCCTGGGACCCCTGGAGTTTGGTAGCAGGTATGTCCCCTCCCCCCCTCCCTGGGACCCCTGGAGTTGGGTAGCAGGTATGTCCCCCCCTCCCTGGGACCACTGGAGATGGGTAGCAGGTATGTCCCCCCCCCCTCCCTGGGACCCCTGGAGTTGGGTAGCAGGTATGTCCCCTCCCCCTCCTCCCTGGGACCCCTGGAGTTGGGTAGCAGGTATGTCCCCCCCCCCTCCCTGGGACCCCTGGAGTTGGGTAGCAGGTATGTCCCCTCCCCCTCCTCCCTGGGACCCCTGGAGTTGGGTAGCAGGTATGTCCCCCCCCTCTCCATGGGACCCCCGGAGATGGGTAGCAGGTATGTCCCCTCCTCCCTGGGACCCCTGGAGTTGGGTAGCAGGTATGTCCCCCCCCCCCTGGGACCCCTGGAGTTGGGTAGCAGGTATGTCCCTCCCCCCTCCCTGGGACCCCTGGAGATGGATAGCAGGTATGTCCCCCCCCCCTCCCTGGGACCCCTGGAGATGGGTAGCAGGTATGTCCCCCCCCTGGGATCCCTGGAGCTGGGTAGCAGGTATGTCCCCTCCACCCCCCTCCCTGGGACCCCTGGAGATGGGTAGCAGGTATGTCCCCTCCCCCCCCTCCCTGGGACCCCTGGAGTTTGGTAGCAGGTATGTCCCCTCCCCCCCTCCCTGGGACCCCTGGAGTTGGGTAGCAGGTATGTCCCCCCCCTCCCTGGGACCCCTGGAGATGGGTAGCAGGTATGTCCCCTCCCCCCCCTCCCTGGGACCCCTGGAGTTGGGTAGCAGGTATGTCCCCTCCCCCTCCTCCCTGGGACCCCTGGAGTTGGGAACAGGTATGTCCCCCCCCCTCCCTGGGACCCCTGGAGTTGGGTAGCAGGTATGTCCCCTCCCCCTCCTCCCTGGGACCCCTGGAGTTGGGTAGCAGGTATGTCCCCCCCCCCTCCATGGGACCCCCGGAGATGGGTAGCAGGTATGTCCCCTCCTCCCCCTCCCTGGGACCCCTGGAGTTGGGTAGCAGGTATGTCCCCCCCCTCCATGGGACCCTTGGAGTTGGGTAGCAGGTATGTCCCCCCCCCTCCCTGGGACCCCTGGAGATGGATAGCAGGTATGTCACCTCCCCCCCCTCCCTGGGACCCCTGGAGCTGGGTAGCAGGTATGTCCCCCACCCCTCCCTGGGACCCCTGGAGTTGGGTAGCAGGTATTTCCCCCCCTCCCTGGGACCCCTGGAGATGGGTAGCAGGTATGTCCCCTCCCCCCCCTCCCTGGGACCCCTGGAGTTGGGTAGCAGGTATGTCCCCTCCCCCCCCTCCCTGGGACCCCTGGAGTTGGATAGCAGGTATGTCCCCTCCCCCCCCCTCCCTGGGACCCGTGGAGATGGGTAGCAGGTATGTGTCCCCCCCCCTCCCTGGGACCCCTGGAGTTGGGTAGCAGGTATTTCGCCCCCTCCCTGGGACCCCTGGAGATGGGTAGCAGGTATGTCCCCTCCCCCCTCCCTGGGACCCCTGGAGTTGGGTAGCAGGTATGTCCCCTCCCCCCCTCCCTGGGACCCCTGGAGTTGGGTAGCAGGTATGTCCCCCCCCTCCCTGGGATCCCTGGAGTTGGGTAGCAGGTATGTCCCCCCCCCCTCCCTGGGACCCCTGGAGATGGGTAGCAGGTATGTCCCCCCCCCCCTCCCTGGGACCCCTGGAGATGGGTAGCAGGTATGTCCCTCCCCCCCTCCCTGGGACCCCTGGAGATGGGTAGCAGGTATGTTCCCCCCCCCCTCCCTGGGACCCCTGGAGATGGGTAGCAGGTATGTTCCCCCCCCCTCCCTGGGACCCCTGGAGATGGGTAGCAGGTATGTTCCCCCCCCTCCCTGGGACCCCTGGAGATGGGTAGCAGGTATGTCCCCCCCCCCTCCCTGGGACCCCTGGAGATGGATAGCAGGTATGTCGTCCCCCCTCCCTGGGACCCCTGGAGATGGGTAGCAGGTATGTCCCCCCCCCTCCCTGGGACCCCTGGAGATGGGTAGCAGGTATGTCCCTCCCCCCCTCCCTGGGACCCCTGGAGATGGGTAGCAGGTATGTTCCCCCCCCCTCCCTGGGACCCCTGGAGATGGGTAGCAGGTATGTTCCCCCCCCCTCCCTGGGACCCCTGGAGATGGGTAGCAGGTATGTCCCCCCCCCTCCCTGGGACCCCTGGAGATGGATAGCAGGTATGTCGTCCCCCCTCCCTGGGACCCCTGGAGATGGGTAGCAGGTATGTCCCCCCCCTCCCTGGGACCCCTGGAGATGGGTAGCAGGTATGTCCCTCCCCCCCCTCCCTGGGACCCCTGGAGATGGATAGCAGGTATGTCGTCCCCCCTCCCTGGGACCCCTGGAGATGGGTAGCAGGTATGCCCCCCCCCTCCCTGGGACCCCTGGAGTTGGGTAGCAGGTATGTCCCCCCCCCTCCCTGGGACCCCTGGAGATGGATAGCAGGTATGTCGTCCCCCCTCCCTGGGACCCCTGGAGATGGGTAGCAGGTATGTCCCCCCCCTCCCTGGGACCCCTGGAGTTGGGTAGCAGGTATGTTCCTCCCCCCTCCCTGGGACCTCTGGTGTTGGGTAGCAGGTATGTCCCGTCCCCCCCCCCCCCTCCCTGGGACCCCTGGCAGTGCAGAGAGGGTGTTAGTGGCGCTACATGACAGGCGCTGGGACCCATGGGAGCTGTGCTGTGCCTGGTATAAAGGCTGCAGCGCTTCCTGCACACAGCGCAGTCCCAGTAATACTCAGAGCGCAGCGCATAGCCTCTCTCCCCCCCTCACAGGGCGCTATCCCGGGTGCCCGCAGCGCAGCGCTCACTCTCCCCTCTCACAGGGCGCTATCCCGGGTGCCCGCAGCGCCTCTCCCCTCTCACAGGGCGCTATCCCGGGTGCCGGCAGCGCCTCTCCCCTCTCACAGGGCGCTATCCCGGGTGCCCGCAGCGCCTCTCCCCTCTCACAGGGCGCTATCCCGGGTGCCCGCAGCGCCTCTCCCCGGGCTTTGCACTGAGCGGCGCTGCGATGGGATTCTCACAGTCTCGGTCAGCGGTGACTCGGGAACTCGTGGATAAGACTGGATGTAAGTATCACCCAGTGAGGCAAAGGTACAGCGCCGAGACTCCTGTCATAGTGAGGGACAGGTAAAGGTACAGCACCGAGACTCCTGTCAATGAGGGACACAGGCAAAGGTACAGCACCGAGACTCCTGTCAGTGAGGGACACAGGTAAAGGTACAGCACCGAGACTCCTGTCAGTGAGGGACAGGTAAAGGTACAGCACTGAGACTCCTGTCAGTGAGGGACAGGTAAAGGTACAGCACCGAGACTCCTGTCAGTGAGGGACACAGGCAAAGGTACAGCACCGAGACTCCTGTCAGTGAGGGACAGGTAAAGGTACAGCACTGAGACTCCTGTCAGTGAGGGACAGGTAAAGGTACAGCACTGAGACTCCTGTCAGTGAGGGACACAGGCAAAGGTACAGCACCGAGACTCCTGTCAGTGAGGGACAGGTAAAGGTACAGCACCGAGACTCCTGTCAGTGAGGGACACAGGCAAAGGTACAGCACCGAGACTCCTGTCATAGTGAGGGACAGGTAAAGGTACAGCACCGAGACTCCTGTCAGTGAGGGACAGGTAAAGGTACAGCACCGAGACTCCTGTCAGTGAGGGACACAGGCAAAGGTACAGCACCGAGACTCCTGTCATAGTGAGGGACAGGTAAAGGTACAGCACCGAGACTCCTGTCATAGTGAGAGACACAGGCAAAGGTACAGCACCGAGACTCCTGTCATAGTGAGGGACAGGTAAAGGTACAGCACCGAGACTCCTGTCATAGTGAGGGACAGGTAAAGGTACAGCACCGAGACTCCTGTCATAGTGAGGGACACAGGCAAAGGTACAGCACCGAGACTCCTGTCATAGTGAGGGACAGGTAAAGGTACAGCACCGAGACTCCTGTCATAGTGAGGGACAGGTAAAGGTACAGCACCGAGACTCCTGTCAGTGAGGGACACAGGCAAAGGTACAGCACCGAGACTCCTGTCATAGTGAGGGACAGGTAAAGGTACAGCACCGAGACTCCTGTCAGTGAGGGACACAGGCAAAGGTACAGCACCGAGACTCCTGTCAGTGAGGGACAGGTAAAGGTACAGCACCGAGACTCCTGTCATAGTGAGGGACAGGTAAAGGTACAGCACCGAGACTCCTGTCAGTGAGGGACACAGGCAAAGGTACAGCACCGAGACTCCTGTCAGTGAGGGACAGGTACTAAAGTTGCATTATTTGGGCTGCTCTGCGGGTTATGTTACAGGAGATTGGGCCATACAGCGATACATGACGTGGCTGTATACTGTATATACTGTATATATTGTAACTGATTGTGCGGTGATATTACTGATATTACTGATATTAATGATATTAATGATATGAATGACAGGTGCGGCACTTGTGACTTACTCTTTGGTGCCGGTTTTATCCGGCTCCCGTGTGCGTGTTATTTTGGGAGCGGTTCTCTGTAATTAGGGATTACAGCGCTCACGCTGTAATGGGATGTGTTCCGCGTCTGCGCCTTTTTATCTCCCTATAGTAGAAAGCCGCAGCCAGTGGATTTATTGTTATTTTTAGCCGCGGTTTCTCTTTAGAAAACTTCATTATCCGTTTATAAATCTCTATTTTACGGTTTCTTAGGCTGCGGCCAGGCAGGGAGAGGCGTGCTGGCGCTCATGCGCTGCGCCCTGCTTGGCCGGGCGATTCGTGGGGGCGCGCGCTCGCCTGGGGGCGCGGCCTCGACATCACGGAGCTGGTTTGCTCTCATTGGGCGAACCGCTCACGTGACGCGCTTGCTAGCGGCAAATTCAAATTTGCTTGCTCTGAGCGCCGAGCGGGCGATTGCTCACGCTGGCCACACACATTGCCGCAATGGGTTTCATGGCGGCCAGCGTGAGTGCGCCCGCCTGCTCAGCGCCACCCTGGACGCGGCCTCAGAATTCCCGAGCGACGCGGGGCACTTTAAGCTCAGACTGCGCAGAGGAGCGCGCGCGATCACAATGCCTTAAGGCAGGGGTGCGCAAAGTGGGGGGCGTAAGGTTTTTCTTGGGGGCGCGGCGGCTGTAGAGGCCCCGCGCTCTTCCCCGCGGCATTTAAATGATGTGCTGGGGGATCGCGTGAGGCCCCCGCAGTGTCTCCTACCTTGCCTGGCAATGCGGCGTCAAATGATGCCACGGGTCACATGACGTCACGTGATCCCGCGTGTTATTTGATGCCGGATTTTTGGTTGGGGGGGGGGGGGCGCAAGAAGAGGGACTGGCAGGCAGGGGGGCGCAGCGCACAAAGTTTGCGCACACCTGCCTTACGGCAATGATCGCGGCCCTAGCCCGCACATGCGCCAGCACGAAGGTTCCACGGTGTGACGCCCAGGTCACGTGAGAGGTTCACCCAATGAGGGCGAACCAGCTCCGTGATGTCACACGCCCCCTGACACGCCTCCCCGTCGCGTCTTCCCTGGCCACAAATGGCTGCGGGTGACATCACGCGCACGGACGCGAGCGCGCGGTCACCATGGACCCAGCCTAACGTTACGTTGGGTGCTACATATTTATCCTGTATTGTGTTTAACTACAGGAGTTAGGTTACCCATAGAAGATATAATCTGAATGTATAGACCGCAGCTTCACAGCAGCCACTAAAATGATGTCGGGTGCAAAGTTACAGCCACAAAAACACCAAATGAGAACAATTGTCGGTGATTAAAGCAGTGTGTCTCTCACTGAGTGCAGCGGGAGGGAGTCCTGCCTGGCACTGAGTGTAGCAGGAGGGAGTCCTGCCTGGCACTGAGTGTAGCAGGAGGGAGTCCTGCCTGGCACTGAGTGTAGCAGGAGGGAGTCCTGCCTGGCACTGAGTGTAGCAGGAGGGAGTCCTGCCTGGCACTGAGTGTAACCGGGGGGAGTCCTGCCTGGCACTGAGTGTAGCAGGAGGGAGTCCTGCCTGGCACTGAGTGTAACCGGGGGGAGTCCTGCCTGGCACTGAGTGCAGCCGGAGGGAGTCCTGCCTGGCACTGAGTGTAGCAGGAGGGAGTCCTGCCTGGCACTGAGTGTAACCGGGGGGAGTCCTGCCTGGCACTGAGTGCAGCCGGAGGGAGTCCTGCCTGGCACTGAGTGTAGCAGGAGGGAGTCCTGCCTGGCACTGAGTGTAACCGGGGGGAGTCCTGCCTGGCACTGAGTGTAGCAGGAGGGAGTCCTGCCTGGCACTGAGTGCAGCCGGAGGATTCCTGCCTGGCACTGAGTGTAGCAGGAGGGAGTCCTGCCTGGCACTGAGTGTAACCGGGGGGAGTCCTGCCTGGCACTGAGTGTAGCCGGAGGGAGTCCTGTCTGGCACTGAGTGTAGCCGGAGGGAGTCCTGCCTGGCACTGAGTGTAGCAGGAGGGAGTCCTGCCTGGCACTGAGTGTAGCCGGAGGGAGTCCTGCCTGGCACTGAGTGTAACCGGGGGGAGTCCTGCCTGGCACTGAGTGTAGCAGGAGGGAGTCCTGCCTGGCACTGAGTGTAGCCGGAGGGAGTCCTGCCTGGCACTGAGTGTAGCGGGAGGGAGTCCTGCCTGGCACTGAGTGCAGCCGGAGGGAGTCCTGCCTGGCACTGAGTGCAGCCGGAGGGGGTCCTGCCTGGCACTGAGTGTAGCAGGAGGGAGTCCTGTCTGGCACTGAGTGTAGCAGGAGGGAGTCCTGCCTGGCACTGAGTGTAGCCGGAGGGAGTCCTGCCTGGCACTGAGTGTAGCAGGAGGGAGTCCTGCCTGCCACTGAGTGTAGCCGGAGGGAGTCCTGCCTGGCACTGAGTGTAGCCGGAGGGAGTCCTGCCTGGCACTGAGTGTAGCCGGAGGGAGTCCTGCTTGGCACTGAGTGTAGCAGGAGGGAGTCCTGCCTGGCACTGAGTGTAGCAGGAGGGAGTCCTGTCTGGCACTGAGTGTAACCGGGGGGAGTCCTGCCTGGCACTGAGTGTAGCCGGAGGGAGTCCTGCCTGGCACTGAGTGTAGCCGGAGGGAGTCCTGCCTGGCACTGAGTGTAGCAGGAGGGAGTCCTGCCTGGCACTGAGTGTAGCCGGAGGGAGTCCTGCCTGGCACTGAGTGTAACCGGGGGGAGTCCTGCCTGGCACTGAGTGTAGCAGGAGGGAGTCCTGCCTGGCACTGAGTGTAGCGGGAGGGAGTCCTGCCTGGCACTGAGTGTAGCGGGAGGGAGTCCTGCCTGGCACTGAGTGTAGCGGGAGGGAGTCCTGCCTGGCACTGAGTGTAGCCGGAGGGAGTCCTGCCTGGCACTGAGTGTAGCCGGAGGGAGTCCTGCCTGGCACTGAGTGTAGCAGGAGGGAGTCCTGCCTGGCACTGAGTGTAGCCGGAGGGAGTCCTGCCTGGCACTGAGTGTAACCGGGGGGAGTCCTGCCTGGCACTGAGTGTAGCCGGAGGGAGTCCTGCCTGGCACTGAGTGTAGCCGGAGGGAGTCCTGCCTGGCACTGAGTGTAGCAGGAGGGAGTCCTGCCTGGCACTGAGTGTAGCAGGAGGGAGTCCTGCCTGGCACTGAGTGTAACCGGAGGGAGTCCTGCCTGGCACTGAGTGTAACCGGGGGGAGTCCTGCCTGGCACTGAGTGTAGCCGGAGGGAGTCCTGCCTGGCACTGAGTGTAGCCGGAGGGAGTCCTGCCTGGCACTGAGTGTAGCAGGAGGGAGTCCTGCCTGGCACTGAGTGTAGCCGGAGGGAGTCCTGCCTGGCACTGAGTGTAACCGGGGGGAGTCCTGCCTGGCACTGAGTGTAGCAGGAGGGAGTCCTGCCTGGCACTGAGTGTAGCGGGAGGGAGTCCTGCCTGGCACTGAGTGTAGCCGGAGGGAGTCCTGCCTGGCACTGAGTGCAGCCGGAGGGAGTCCTGCCTGGCACTGAGTGTAGCAGGAGGGAGTCCTGCCTGGCACTGAGTGCAGCCGGAGGATTCCTGCCTGGCACTGAGTGCAGCCGGAGGGAGTCCTGCCTGGCACTGAGTGTAGCCGGAGGGAGTCCTGCCTGGCACTGAGTGTAACCGGGGGGAGTCCTGCCTGGCACTGAGTGCAGCCGGAGGGAGTCCTGCCTGGCACTGAGTGCAACCGGAGGGAGTCCTGCCTGGCACTGAGTGTAGCCGGAGGGAGTCCTGCCTGGCACTGAGTGTAGCAGGAGGGAGTCCTGCCTGGCACTGAGTGCAGCCGGAGGGAGTCCTGCCTGGCACTGAGTGCAGCCGGAGGGAGTCCTGCCTGGCACTGAGTGTAGCAGGAGGGAGTCCTGCCTGGCACTGAGTGTAGCGGGAGGGAGTCCTGCCTGGCACTGAGTGTAGCCGGAGGGAGTCCTGCCTGGCACTGAGTGTAGCCGGAGGGAGTCCTGCCTGGCACTGAGTGTAGCAGGAGGGAGTCCTGCCTGGCACTGAGTGCAGCCGGAGGATTCCTGCCTGGCACTGAGTGTAGCAGGAGGGAGTCCTGCCTGGCACTGAGTGTAACCGGGGGGAGTCCTGCCTGGCACTGAGTGTAGCCGGAGGGAGTCCTGCCTGGCACTGAGTGTAGCCGGAGGGAGTCCTGCCTGGCACTGAGTGTAGCAGGAGGGAGTCCTGCCTGGCACTGAGTGTAGCCGGAGGGAGTCCTGCCTGGCACTGAGTGTAACCGGGGGGAGTCCTGCCTGGCACTGAGTGTAGCAGGAGGGAGTCCTGCCTGGCACTGAGTGTAGCCGGAGGGAGTCCTGCCTGGCACTGAGTGTAGCGGGAGGGAGTCCTGCCTGGCACTGAGTGCAGCCGGAGGGAGTCCTGCCTGGCACTGAGTGCAGCCGGAGGGAGTCCTGCCTGGCACTGAGTGTAGCAGGAGGGAGTCCTGCCTGGCACTGAGTGTAGCAGGAGGGAGTCCTGCCTGGCACTGAGTGTAGCCGGAGGGAGTCCTGCCTGGCACTGAGTGTAGCAGGAGGGAGTCCTGCCTGCCACTGAGTGTAGCCGGAGGGAGTCCTGCCTGGCACTGAGTGTAGCCGGAGGGAGTCCTGCCTGGCACTGAGTGTAGCCGGAGGGAGTCCTGCCTGGCACTGAGTGTAGCAGGAGGGAGTCCTGCCTGGCACTGAGTGTAGCAGGAGGGAGTCCTGCCTGGCACTGAGTGTAACCGGGGGGAGTCCTGCCTGGCACTGAGTGTAGCCGGAGGGAGTCCTGCCTGGCACTGAGTGTAGCCGGAGGGAGTCCTGCCTGGCACTGAGTGTAACCGGGGGGAGTCCTGCCTGGCACTGAGTGTAGCCGGAGGGAGTCCTGCCTGGCACTGAGTGTAGCAGGAGGGAGTCCTGCCTGGCACTGAGTGTAGCCGGAGGGAGTCCTGCCTGGCACTGAGTGTAGCGGGAGGGAGTCCTGCCTGGCACTGAGTGTAACCGGGGGGAGTCCTGCCTGGCACTGAGTGTAGCCGGAGGGAGTCCTGCCTGGCACTGAGTGTAGCAGGAGGGAGTCCTGCCTGGCACTGAGTGTAGCCGGAGGGAGTCCTGCCTGGCACTGAGTGTAGCGGGAGGGAGTCCTGCCTGGCACTGAGTGCAGCCGGAGGGAGTCCTGCCTGGCACTGAGTGCAGCCGGAGGGAGTCCTGCCTGGCACTGAGTGTAGCAGGAGGGAGTCCTGCCTGGCACTGAGTGTAGCAGGAGGGAGTCCTGCCTGGCACTGAGTGTAGCCGGAGGGACTCCTGCCTGGCACTGAGTGTAGCAGGAGGGAGTCCTGCCTGCCACTGAGTGTAGCCGGAGGGAGTCCTGCCTGGCACTGAGTGTAGCCGGAGGGAGTCCTGCCTGGCACTGAGTGTAGCCGGAGGGAGTCCTGCCTGGCACTGAGTGTAGCAGGAGGGAGTCCTGCCTGGCACTGAGTGTAGCAGGAGGGAGTCCTGCCTGGCACTGAGTGTAACCGGGGGGAGTCCTGCCTGGCACTGAGTGTAGCCGGAGGGAGTCCTGCCTGGCACTGAGTGTAGCCGGAGGGAGTCCTGCCTGGCACTGAGTGTAGCCGGAGGGAGTCCTGCCTGGCACTGAGTGTAGCCGGAGGGAGTCCTGCCTGGCACTGAGTGTAACCGGGGGGAGTCCTGCCTGGCACTGAGTGTAGCAGGAGGGAGTCCTGCCTGGCACTGAGTGTAGCGGGAGGGAGTCCTGCCTGGCACTGAGTGTAGCGGGAGGGAGTCCTGCCTGGCACTGAGTGTAGCGGGAGGGAGTCCTGCCTGGCACTGAGTGTAGCCGGAGGGAGTCCTGCCTGGCACTGAGTATAGCCGGAGGGTGTCCTGCCTGGCACTGAGTGTAGCAGGAGGGAGTCCTGCCTGGCACTGAGTGTAGCCGGAGGGAGTCCTGCCTGGCACTGAGTGTAACCGGGGGGAGTCCTGCCTGGCACTGAGTGTAGCCGGAGGGAGTCCTGCCTGGCACTGAGTGTAGCCGGAGGGAGTCCTGCCTGGCACTGAGTGTAGCAGGAGGGAGTCCTGCCTGGCACTGAGTGTAGCAGGAGGGAGTCCTGCCTGGCACTGAGTGTAACCGGGGGGAGTCCTGCCTGGCACTGAGTGTAGCCGGAGGGAGTCCTGCCTGGCACTGAGTGTAGCCGGAGGGAGTCCTGCCTGGCACTGAGTGTAGCAGGAGGGAGTCCTGCCTGGCACTGAGTGTAGCCGGAGGGAGTCCTGCCTGGCACTGAGTGTAACCGGGGGGAGTCCTGCCTGGCACTGAGTGTAGCAGGAGGGAGTCCTGCCTGGCACTGAGTGTAGCGGGAGGGAGTCCTGCCTGGCACTGAGTGTAGCGGGAGGGAGTCCTGCCTGGCACTGAGTGTAGCGGGAGGGAGTCCTGCCTGGCACTGAGTGTAGCGGGATGAAGTTAGGTTTGTTAGAAAGTCACATTGGGCCCCGGCCAGGAGAAGGATTTACACTTCTATCTGCTGCAGGGACAGCTGTTACTTACAGAATCTTATTATCCCGGAGCTCTCGCGTGCGCTGACAGCTTTGCGAAACCCCAGCTCTGCTCAACCAATGTACAGGTTCCAGAATATTATTACTTTGTGGAGTATGTTTTAAAACAACCACTTTTTTTTACATTATATGCGGAATTATATGTAATATTAACATGCATTATATGTACAATATAACATATTGCGATATAAATGACAGTATAACATTGTAATATAAAACATTACATATTAATGTAACCCTTGAGTACTTTCACTGTTCAAGACTTGTCAGAAAACAATTTATTAGTATAATTAAATTCATGTATAGGATACCGGCCTATATGGGACACTGACATCATCGTTAACATTAGAAGACTGGAATCGTTAACCAAAAGGGTTTATAATGTGTGTGGGTCTGGGTGAGTGTTCCCATACCGAATCACAATGTTACCTATTGGGTCACCAGGAGGACTCCTGACAGGTGCCTCAGGGAGCCCAACCCTTCCGAAGCTTCCAGTAGTGAATGAGTTAAGAAGTCACAAACTGCTGTTCCTCCATATTAAGGGCGCCCAAAGAAAAGGAATGTAGCTGAACTAGTTTGTGACTGAAGACGCCGTAAAGAAGCCCTTTATTCTCCTCGCCACCCCCCAAAAGGAACCTGCTACATTATAAATTAAATACAAGGTTCACGCCTTAACTCTTTTGCTGCCAGTCATGCATAGTGCAGATTAGCCGGCTGTTTATTTATTAACCCTTTGAAGTAGCATTGCACACTTTTCCCCCTATAGATTAACCCTTTGAAGTAGCATTGCACACTTTCCCCCTGTAGACGTGCAGCAGCTTCCTGTTCTGTAACTGAAAGGGCCTCGGTTGATTGGATTCGGTAATGGTACTGGGGTGAGTGCAGTGCTTGGGGGAATATTAGCATGGAGGTAGGTTCAGTTCCTGCCTGGGTGATCCCGGCCAGATAATGTTCCCGGTGAATGCGCTGGCACCGCCGAGGTGTGAGATTCAAGCAGTTACTGCGCCATGCTGCTGACCTCTGCCGCTCTCCCTGTAACACATCATTACCCCACAAGGTGGGTATTGTGTGACCGGAGGACACTGTACCAGGCCTCGTTCCTCTAATAAAAGCCACTTCCGGCATCTCGCAATCAATACAAGCGTTTGGCCGCGCTGTCTGCTTCCTAAGCATCTTTCCAGCGCTCCTTAACTGCCGGAGCAAAGTGACTGGCTGTAACAGTAATAAAGCATGAAGGGTGTGATATGTGTAACTATCAACTATCCTTCCTTTCATCACAGGGATCATACTCCGTGTACAGGGAGATGTAAGAATACATCAGCGGTACCCGCAGTGTACAGGGAGATGTAAGAATACATCAGCGGTACCCGCAGTGTACAGGGAGATGTAAGAATACATCGGCGGTATCCGCAGTGTACAGGGAGATGTAAGAATACATCGGCGGTATCCGCAGTGTACAGGGAGATGTAAGAATACATCGGCGGTATCCCCAGGGTACAGGGAGATGTAAGAATACATCATCGGTACCCGCAGTGTACAGGGAGATGTAAGAATACATCAGCGGTACCCGCAGTGTACAGGGAGATGTAAGAATACATCGGCGGTACCCGCAGTGTACAGGGAGATGTAAGAATACATCGGCGGTATCCGCAGTGTACAGGGAGATGTAAGAATACATCAGCGGTATCCCCAGGGTACAGGGAGATGTAAGAATACATCATCGGTACCCGCAGTGTACAGGGAGATGTAAGAATACATCAGCGGTACCCGCAGTGTACAGGGAGATGTAAGAATACATCAGCGGTACCCGCAGTGTACAGGGAGATGTAAGAATACATCAGCGGTACCCGCAGTGTACAGGGAGATGTAAGAATACATCAGCGGTACCCGCAGTGTACAGGGAGATGTAAGAATACATTGGCGTACCCGCAGTGTACAGGGAGATGTAAGAATACATCGGCGTACCCGCAGTGTACAGGGAGATGTAAGAATACATCGGCGGTATCCGCAGTGTACAGGGAGATGTAAGAATACATCAGCGGTACCCGCAGTGTACAGGGAGATGTAAGAATACATCGGCGTACCCGCAGTGTACAGGGAGATGTAAGAATACATCGGCGGTATCCGCAGTGTACAGGGAGATGTAAGAATACATCAGCGGTACCCGCAGTGTACAGGGAGATGTAAGAATACATCGGCGGTACCCGCAGTGTACAGGGAGATGTAAGAATACATCGGCGGTACCCCCAGTGTACAGGGAGATGTAAGAATACATCAGCGGTATCCCCAGGGTACAGGGAGATGTAAGAATACATCAGCGGTATCCCCAGGGTACAGGGAGATGTAAGAATACATCAGCGGTATCCCCAGGGTACAGGGAGATGTAAGAATACATCAGCGGTACCCGCAGTGTACAGGGAGATGTAAGAATACATCAGCGGTATCCCCAGTGTACAGGGAGATGTAAGAATACATCAGCGGTATCCGCAGTGTACAGGGAGATGTAAGAATACATCGGCGGTATCCGCAGTGTACAGGGAGATGTAAGAATACATCAGCGGTATCCGCAGTGTACAGGGAGATGTAAGAATACATCAGCGGTATCCGCAGTGTACAGGGAGATGTAAGAATACATCGGCGGTATCCGCAGTGTACAGGGAGATGTAAGAATACATCGGCGGTACCCGCAGTGTACAGGGAGATGTAAGAATACATCGGCGGTATCCCCAGTGTACAGGGAGATGTAAGAATACATCGGCGGTATCCGCAGTGTACAGGGAGATGTAAGAATATATCGGCGGTATCCGCAGTGTACAGGGAGATGTAAGAATACATCGGCGGTATCCGCAGTGTACAGGGAGATGTAAGAATACATCGGCGGTATCCCCAGTGTACAGGGAGATGTAAGAATACATCGGCGGTATCCGCAGTGTACAGGGAGATGTAAGAATATATCGGCGGTATCCGCAGTGTACAGGGAGATGTAAGAATACATCAGCGGTACCCGCAGTGTACAGGGAGATGTAAGAATACATCGGCGGTATCCGCAGTGTACAGGGAGATGTAAGAATATATCGGCGGTATCCCCAGGGTACAGGGAGATGTAAGAATACATCAGCGGTATCCCCAGGGTACAGGGAGATGTAAGAATACATCAGCGGTATCCCCAGGGTACAGGGAGATGTAAGAATATATCGGCGGTATCCCCAGGGTACAGGGAGATGTAAGAATATATCGGCGGTATCCGCAGTGTACAGGGAGATGTAAGAATACATCAGCGGTATCCGCAGTGTACAGGGAGATGTAAGAATACATCAGCGGTATCCCCAGGGTACAGGGAGATGTAAGAATACATCAGCGGTATCCCCAGGGTACAGGGAGATGTAAGAATACATCAGCGGTACCCGCAGTGTACAGGGAGATGTAAGAATACATCAGCGGTATCCCCAGGGTACAGGGAGATGTAAGAATACATCAGCGGTACCCGCAGTGTACAGGGAGATGTAAGAATACATCAGCGGTATCCCCAGTGTACAGGGAGATGTAAGAATACATCAGCGGTATCCGCAGTGTACAGGGAGATGTAAGAATACATCGGCGGTATCCGCAGTGTACAGGGAGATGTAAGAATACATCAGCGGTATCCGCAGTGTACAGGGAGATGTAAGAATACATCAGCGGTATCCGCAGTGTACAGGGAGATGTAAGAATACATCGGCGGTATCCGCAGTGTACAGGGAGATGTAAGAATACATCAGCGGTATCCGCAGTGTACAGGGAGATGTAAGAATACATCAGCGGTACCCCCAGGGTACAGGGAGATGTAAGAATACATCAGCGGTATCCGCAGTGTACAGGGAGATGTAAGAATACATCGGCGGTATCCGCAGTGTACAGGGAGATGTAAGAATACATCAGCGGTATCCGCAGTGTACAGGGAGATGTAAGAATACATCAGCGGTATCCGCAGTGTACAGGGAGATGTAAGAATACATCAGCGGTATCCGCAGTGTACAGGGAGATGTAAGAATACATCGGCGGTATCCGCAGTGTACAGGGAGATGTAAGAATATATCGGCGGTATCCGCAGTGTACAGGGAGATGTAAGAATACATCAGCGGTATCCGCAGTGTACAGGGAGATGTAAGAATACATCAGCGGTACCCGCAGTGTACAGGGAGATGTAAGAATACATCGGCGGTACCCGCAGTATACAGGGAGATGTAAGAATACATCGGCGGTACCCGCAGTATACAGGGAGATGTAAGAATACATCAGCGGTATCCGCAGTGTACAGGGAGATGTAAGAATACATCAGCGGTACCCGCAGTGTACAGGGAGATGTAAGAATACATCAGCGGTATCCGCAGTATACAGGGAGATGTAAGAATACATCAGCGGTATCCGCAGTGTACAGGGAGATGTAAGAATACATCAGCGGTACCCGCAGTGTACAGGGAGATGTAAGAATACATCAGCGGTATCCGCAGTGTACAGGGAGATGTAAGAATACATCGGCGGTACCCGCAGTGTACAGGGAGATGTAAGAATACATCAGCGGTATCCGCAGTGTACAGGGAGATGTAAGAATACATCAGCGGTATCCGCAGTGTACAGGGAGATGTAAGAATACATCGGCGGTACCCGCAGTGTACAGGGAGATGTAAGAATACATCAGCGGTACCCGCAGTGTACAGGGAGATGTAAGAATACATCGGCGGTATCCCCAGTGTACAGGGAGATGTAAGAATACATCAGCGGTACCCGCAGTGTACAGGGAGATGTAAGAATACATCGGCGGTATCCGCAGTGTACAGGGAGATGTAAGAATACATCAGCGGTACCCGCAGTGTACAGGGAGATGTATGAATACATCAGCGGTATCCGCAGTATACAGGGAGATGTAAGAATACATCGGCGGTATCCGCAGTGTACAGGGAGATGTAAGAATACATCAGCGGTACCCGCAGTGTACAGGGAGATGTATGAATACATCAGCGGTATCCGCAGTATACAGGGAGATGTAAGAATACATCGGCGGTACCCGCAGTGTACAGGGAGATGTAAGAATACATCAGCGGTACCCGCAGTGTACAGGGAGATGTATGAATACATCAGCGGTATCCGCAGTATACAGGGAGATGTAAGAATACATCGGCAGTACCCGCAGTGTACAGGGAGATGTAAGAATACATCGGCGTACCCGCAGTGTACAGGGAGATGTATGAATACATCAGCGGTATCCGCAGTGTACAGGGAGATGTAAGAATACATCAGCGGTATCCGCAGTGTACAGGGAGATGTAAGAATACATCAGCGGTA
This sequence comes from Ascaphus truei, assembly GCF_040206685.1. Taxonomy (NCBI): domain Eukaryota; kingdom Metazoa; phylum Chordata; class Amphibia; order Anura; family Ascaphidae; genus Ascaphus; species Ascaphus truei. The sequence continues at coordinate 3,548,290 of NC_134495.1, forward strand.
TCCGCAGTGTACAGGGAGATGTAAGAATACATCAGCGGTACCTGCAGTGTACAGGGAGATGTAAGAATACATCAGCGGTACCCGCAGTATACAGGGAGATGTAAGAATACATCAGCGGTACCCGCAGTGTACAGGGAGATGTAAGAATACATCAGCGGTACCTGCAGTGTACAGGGAGATGTAAGAATACATCAGCGGTACCCGCAGTATACAGGGAGATGTAAGAATACATCAGCGGTACCCGCAGTGTACAGGGAGATGTAAGAATACATCAGCGGTACCCGCAGTGTACAGGGAGATGTAAGAATACATCAGCGGTACCCGCAGTGTACAGGGAGATGTAAGAATACATCAGCGGTATCCGCAGTGTACAGGGAGATGTAAGAATACATCAGCGGTATCCGCAGTGTACAGGGAGATGTAAGAATACATCGGCGGTACCCGCAGTGTACAGGGAGATGTAAGAATACATCGGCGGTACCCGCAGTGTACAGGGAGATGTAAGAATACATCGGCGGTATCCGCAGTGTACAGGGAGATGTAAGAATACATCAGCGGTATCCGCAGTGTACAGGGAGATGTAAGAATACATCGGCAGTACCCGCAGTGTACAGGGAGATGTAAGAATACATCAGCGGTACCCGCAGTGTACAGGGAGATGTAAGAATACATCAGCGGTACCCGCAGTGTACAGGGAGATGTAAGAATACATCGGCGGTACCCCCAGTGTACAGGGAGATGTAAGAATACATCAGCGGTATCCGCAGTGTACAGGGAGATGTAAGAATACATCAGCGGTATCCGCAGTGTACAGGGAGATGTAAGAATACATCAGCGGTATCCGCAGTGTACAGGGAGATGTAAGAATACATCAGCGGTATCCGCAGTGTACAGGGAGATGTAAGAATACATCAGCGGTATCCGCAGTGTACAGGGAGATGTAAGAATACATCGGCGGTATCCGCAGTGTACAGGGAGATGTAAGAATACATCGGCGGTATCCGCAGTGTACAGGGAGATGTAAGAATACATCAGCGGTATCCCCAGGGTACAGGGAGATGTAAGAATACATCAGCGGTATCCGCAGTGTACAGGGAGATGTAAGAATACATCAGCGGTACCCGCAGTGTACAGGGAGATGTAAGAATACATCAGCGGTATCCGCAGTGTACAGGGAGATGTAAGAATACATCAGCGGTATCCCCAGGGTACAGGGAGATGTAAGAATACATCAGCGGTATCCGCAGTGTACAGGGAGATGTAAGAATACATCAGCGGTACCCGCAGTGTACAGGGAGATGTAAGAATACATCGGCGGTATCCGCAGTGTACAGGGAGATGTAAGAATACATCAGCGGTATCCGCAGTGTACAGGGAGATGTAAGAATACATCAGCGGTATCCGCAGTGTACAGGGAGATGTAAGAATACATCGGCGGTACCCGCAGTGTACAGGGAGATGTAAGAATACATCAGCGGTATCCGCAGTGTACAGGGAGATGTAAGAATACATCAGCGGTATCCGCAGTGTACAGGGAGATGTAAGAATACATCAGCGGTACCCGCAGTGTACAGGGAGATGTAAGAATACATCAGCGGTACCCGCAGTGTACAGGGAGATGTAAGAATACATCAGCGGTACCCGCAGTGTACAGGGAGATGTAAGAATACATCAGCGGTACCCGCAGTGTACAGGGAGATGTAAGAATACATCGGCGGTACCCGCAGTGTACAGGGAGATGTAAGAATACATCAGCGGTATCCGCAGTGTACAGGGAGATGTAAGAATACATCAGCGGTATCCGCAGTGTACAGGGAGATGTAAGAATACATCAGCGGTATCCGCAGTGTACAGGGAGATGTAAGAATACATCAGCGGTACCTGCAGTGTACAGGGAGATGTAAGAATACATCAGCGGTATCCGCAGTGTACAGGGAGATGTAAGAATACATCAGCGGTATCCGCAGTGTACAGGGAGATGTAAGAATACATCAGCGGTATCCGCAGTGTACAGGGAGATGTAAGAATACATCAGCGGTATCCGCAGTGTACAGGGAGATGTAAGAATACATCAGCGGTATCCGCAGTGTACAGGTAGATGTAAGAATACATCAGCGGTATCCGCAGTGTACAGGGAGATGTAAGAATACATCAGCGGTATCCGCAGTGTACAGGGAGATGTAAGAATACATCAGCGGTATCCCCAGGGTACAGGGAGATGTAAGAATACATCAGCGGTATCCGCAGTGTACAGGGAGATGTAAGAATACATCAGCGGTATCCCCAGGGTACAGGGAGATGTAAGAATACATCAGCGGTATCCGCAGTGTACAGGGAGATGTAAGAATACATCAGCGGTACCCGCAGTGTACAGGGAGATGTAAGAATACATCGGCGGTATCCGCAGTGTACAGGGAGATGTAAGAATACATCAGCGGTATCCGCAGTGTACAGGGAGATGTAAGAATACATCAGCGGTATCCGCAGTGTACAGGGAGATGTAAGAATACATCAGCGGTATCCGCAGTGTACAGGGAGATGTAAGAATACATCGGCGGTATCCGCAGTGTACAGGGAGATGTAAGAATACATCAGCGGTATCCGCAGTGTACAGGGAGATGTAAGAATACATCAGCGGTATCCGCAGTGTACAGGGAGATGTAAGAATACATCAGCGGTATCCGCAGTGTACAGGGAGATGTAAGAATACATCGGCGGTATCCGCAGTGTACAGGGAGATGTAAGAATACATCAGCGGTATCCGCAGTGTACAGGGAGATGTAAGAATACATCAGCGGTATCCGCAGTGTACAGGGAGATGTAAGAATACATCGGCGGTACCCGCAGTGTACAGGGAGATGTAAGAATACATCAGCGGTATCCGCAGTGTACAGGGAGATGTAAGAATACATCAGCGGTATCCGCAGTGTACAGGGAGATGTAAGAATACATCAGCGGTACCCGCAGTGTACAGGGAGATGTAAGAATACATCAGCGGTACCCGCAGTGTACAGGGAGATGTAAGAATACATCAGCGGTACCCGCAGTGTACAGGGAGATGTAAGAATACATCAGCGGTACCCGCAGTGTACAGGGAGATGTAAGAATACATCGGCGGTACCCGCAGTGTACAGGGAGATGTAAGAATACATCAGCGGTATCCGCAGTGTACAGGGAGATGTAAGAATACATCAGCGGTATCCGCAGTGTACAGGGAGATGTAAGAATACATCAGCGGTATCCGCAGTGTACAGGGAGATGTAAGAATACATCAGCGGTACCTGCAGTGTACAGGGAGATGTAAGAATACATCAGCGGTATCCGCAGTGTACAGGGAGATGTAAGAATACATCAGCGGTATCCGCAGTGTACAGGGAGATGTAAGAATACATCAGCGGTATCCGCAGTGTACAGGGAGATGTAAGAATACATCAGCGGTATCCGCAGTGTACAGGGAGATGTAAGAATACATCAGCGGTATCCGCAGTGTACAGGTAGATGTAAGAATACATCAGCGGTATCCGCAGTGTACAGGGAGATGTAAGAATACATCAGCGGTATCCGCAGTGTACAGGGAGATGTAAGAATACATCAGCGGTATCCCCAGGGTACAGGGAGATGTAAGAATACATCAGCGGTACCCGCAGTGTACAGGGAGATGTAAGAATACATCAGCGGTATCCGCAGTGTACAGGGAGATGTAAGAATACATCAGCGGTATCCCCAGGGTACAGGGAGATGTAAGAATACATCAGCGGTATCCGCAGTGTACAGGGAGATGTAAGAATACATCAGCGGTACCCGCAGTGTACAGGGAGATGTAAGAATACATCGGCGGTATCCGCAGTGTACAGGGAGATGTAAGAATACATCAGCGGTATCCGCAGTGTACAGGGAGATGTAAGAATACATCAGCGGTATCCGCAGTGTACAGGGAGATGTAAGAATACATCAGCGGTACCCGCAGAGTACAGGGAGATGTAAGAATACATCAGCGGTACCCGCAGTGTACAGGGAGATGTAAGAATACATCGGCGGTACCCGCAGTGTACAGGGAGATGTAAGAATACATCAGCGGTATCCGCAGTGTACAGGGAGATGTAAGAATACATCAGCGGTATCCGCAGTGTACAGGGAGATGTAAGAATACATCAGCGGTACCCGCAGTGTACAGGGAGATGTAAGAATACATCGGCGGTACCCGCAGTGTACAGGGAGATGTAAGAATACATCAGCGGTACCCGCAGTGTACAGGGAGATGTAAGAATACATCGGCGGTATCCGCAGTGTACAGGGAGATGTAAGAATACATCAGCGGTACCCGCAGTGTACAGGGAGATGTAAGAATACATCAGCGGTACCCGCAGTGTACAGGGAGATGTAAGAATACATCGGCGGTACCCGCAGTGTACAGGGAGATGTAAGAATACATCAGCGGTATCCCCAGTGTACAGGGAGATGTAAGAATACATCAGCGGTATCCGCAGTGTACAGGGAGATGTAAGAATACATCAGCGGTATCCGCAGTGTACAGGGAGATGTAAGAATACATCGGCGGTACCCGCAGTGTACAGGGAGATGTAAGAATACATCAGCGGTATCCGCAGTGTACAGGGAGATGTAAGAATACATCAGCGGTACCCGCAGTGTACAGGGAGATGTAAGAATACATCAGCGGTATCCCCAGTGTACAGGGAGATGTAAGAATACATCAGCGGTACCCGCAGTGTACAGGGAGATGTAAGAATACATCAGCGGTATCCGCAGTGTACAGGGAGATGTAAGAATACATCAGCGGTACCCCCAGGGTACAGGGAGATGTAAGAATACATCGGCGGTATCCGCAGTGTACAGGGAGATGTAAGAATACATCAGCAGTACCCGCAGTGTACAGGGAGATGTAAGAATACATCAGCGGTACCCCCAGGGTACAGGGAGATGTAAGAATACATCAGCGGTACCCGCAGTGTACAGGGAGATGTAAGAATACATCAGCGGTACCCGCAGTGTACAGGGAGATGTAAGAATACATCAGCGGTACCCCCAGGGTACAGGGAGATGTAAGAATACATCAGCGGTACCCGCAGTGTACAGGGAGATGTAAGAATACATCAGCGGTACCCGCAGTGTACAGGGAGATGTAAGAATACATCAGCGGTACCCGCAGTGTACAGGGAGATGTAAGAATACATCAGCGGTATCCCCAGTGTACAGGGAGATGTAAGAATACATCAGCGGTATCCCCAGTGTACAGGGAGATGTAAGAATACATCAGCGGTACCCGCAGTGTACAGGGAGATGTAAGAATACATCGGCGGTACCCGCAGTGTACAGGGAGATGTAAGAATACATCAGCGGTACCCGCAGTGTACAGGGAGATGTAAGAATACATCAGCGGTACCCGCAGTGTACAGGGAGATGTAAGAATACATCAGCGGTATCCGCAGTGTACAGGGAGATGTAAGAATACATCAGCGGTATCCCCAGTGTACAGGGAGATGTAAGAATACATCAGCGGTATCCCCAGTGTACAGGGAGATGTAAGAATACATCAGCGGTATCCCCAGGGTACAGGGAGATGTAAGAATACATCAGCGGTACCCGCAGTGTACAGGGAGATGTAAGAATACATCAGCGGTATCCCCAGTGTACAGGGAGATGTAAGAATACATCAGCGGTATCCGCAGTGTACAGGGAGATGTAAGAATACATCAGCGGTATCCGCAGTGTACAGGGAGATGTAAGAATACATCAGCGGTACCCGCAGTGTACAGGGAGATGTAAGAATACATCAGCGGTACCCGCAGTGTACAGGGAGATGTAAGAATACATCAGCGGTACCCGCAGTGTACAGGGAGATGTAAGAATACATCAGCGGTACCCGCAGTGTACAGGGAGATGTAAGAATACATCAGCGGTATCCGCAGTGTACAGGGAGATGTAAGAATACATCAGCGGTATCCGCAGTGTACAGGGAGATGTAAGAATACATCAGCGGTACCCGCAGTGTACAGGGAGATGTAAGAATACATCAGCGGTACCCCCAGTGTACAGGGAGATGTAAGAATACATCAGCGGTATCCGCAGTGTACAGGGAGATGTAAGAATACATCAGCGGTACCTGCAGTGTACAGGGAGATGTAAGAATACATCAGCGGTACCCGCAGTGTACAGGGAGATGTAAGAATACATCGGCGGTATCCGCAGTGTACAGGGAGATGTAAGAATACATCAGCGGTACCTGCAGTGTACAGGGAGATGTAAGAATACATCAGCGGTACCTGCAGTGTACAGGGAGATGTAAGAATACATCGGCGGTATCCGCAGTGTACAGGGAGATGTAAGAATACATCGGCGGTATCCGCAGTGTACAGGGAGATGTAAGAATACATCAGCGGTACCCGCAGTGTACAGGGAGATGTAAGAATACATCGGCGGTATCCGCAGTGTACAGGGAGATGTAAGAATACATCAGCGGTACCCGCAGTGTACAGGGAGATGTAAGAATACATCAGCGGTACCCGCAGTGTACAGGGAGATGTAAGAATACATCGGCGGTATCCGCAGTGTACAGGGAGATGTAAGAATACATCAGCGGTATCCGCAGTGTACAGGGAGATGTAAGAATACATCGGCGGTACCCGCAGTGTACAGGGAGATGTAAGAATACATCGGCGGTACCCGCAGTGTACAGGGAGATGTAAGAATGCATCGGCGGTATCCCCAGGGTACAGGGAGATGTAAGAATACATCAGCGGTACCCGCAGTGTACAGGGAGATGTAAGAATACATCGGCGGTACCCGCAGTGTACAGGGAGATGTAAGAATACATCAGCGGTACCCGCAGTGTACAGGGAGATGTAAGAATACATCGGCGGTATCCGCAGTGTACAGGGAGATGTAAGAATACATCAGCGGTACCCGCAGTGTACAGGGAGATGTAAGAATACATCAGCGGTACCCGCAGTGTACAGGGAGATGTAAGAATACATCGGCGGTATCCGCAGTGTACAGGGAGATGTAAGAATACATCGGCGGTATCCGCAGTGTACAGGGAGATGTAAGAATACATCGGCGGTATCCGCAGTGTACAGGGAGATGTAAGAATACATCAGCGGTACCTGCAGTGTACAGGGAGATGTAAGAATACATCAGCGGTACCTGCAGTGTACAGGGAGATGTAAGAATACATCGGCGGTATCCCCAGGGTACAGGGAGATGTAAGAATACATCGGCGGTATCCCCAGTGTACAGGGAGATGTAAGAATACATCAGCGGTACCTGCAGTGTACAGGGAGATGTAAGAATACATCGGCGGTATCCGCAGTGTACAGGGAGATGTAAGAATACATCAGCGGTATCCCCAGGGTACAGGGAGATGTAAGAATACATCGGCGGTATCCGCAGTGTACAGGGAGATGTAAGAATACATCGGCGGTATCCGCAGTGTACAGGGAGATGTAAGAATACATCAGCGGTATCCCCAGGGTACAGGGAGATGTAAGAATACATCGGCGGTATCCGCAGTGTACAGGGAGATGTAAGAATACATCGGCGGTATCCGCAGTGTACAGGGAGATGTAAGAATACATCAGCGGTACCTGCAGTGTACAGGGAGATGTAAGAATACATCAGCGGTACCCGCAGTGTACAGGGAGATGTAAGAATACATCGGCGGTATCCGCAGTGTACAGGGAGATGTAAGAATACATCAGCGGTACCCGCAGTGTACAGGGAGATGTAAGAATACATCAGCGGTACCCGCAGTGTACAGGGAGATGTAAGAATACATCAGCGGTATCCGCAGTGTACAGGGAGATGTAAGAATACATCAGCGGTACCCGCAGTGTACAGGGAGATGTAAGAATACATCGGCGGTACCCGCAGTGTACAGGGAGATGTAAGAATACATCGGCGGTACCCGCAGTGTACAGGGAGATGTAAGAATACATCAGCGGTACCCGCAGTGTACAGGGAGATGTAAGAATACATCGGCGGTACCCGCAGTGTACAGGGAGATGTAAGAATACATCGGCGGTATCCCCAGTGTACAGGGAGATGTAAGAATACATCAGCGGTATCCCCAGGGTACAGGGAGATGTAAGAATACATCAGCGGTATCCCCAGTGTACAGGGAGATGTAAGAATACATCAGCGGTACCTGCAGTGTACAGGGAGATGTAAGAATACATCAGCGGTACCCGCAGTGTACAGGGAGATGTAAGAATACATCAGCGGTACCTGCAGTGTACAGGGAGATGTAAGAATACATCGGCGGTATCCGCAGTGTACAGGGAGATGTAAGAATACATCAGCGGTATCCCCAGGGTACAGGGAGATGTAAGAATACATCAGCGGTATCCGCAGTGTACAGGGAGATGTAAGAATACATCAGCGGTACCCGCAGTGTACAGGGAGATGTAAGAATACATCGGCGGTACCCGCAGTGTACAGGGAGATGTAAGAATACATCGGCGGTATCCCCAGTGTACAGGGAGATGTAAGAAAACATCGGCGGTATCCGCAGTGTACAGGGAGATGTAAGAATACATCAGCGGTACCCGCAGTGTACAGGGAGATGTAAGAATACATCAGCGGTAACCGCAGTGTACAGGGAGATGTAAGAATACATCAGCGGTATCCGCAGTGTACAGGGAGATGTAAGAATACATCGGCGGTATCCGCAGTGTACAGGGAGATGTAAGAATACATCAGCGGTATCCGCAGAGTACAGGGAGATGTAAGAATACATCGGCGGTATCCGCAGTGTACAGGGAGATGTAAGAATACATCAGCGGTACCCGCAGTGTACAGGGAGATGTAAGAATACATCGGCGGTACCCGCAGTGTACAGGGAGATGTAAGAATACATCAGCGGTACCCGCAGTGTACAGGGAGATGTAAGAATACATCAGCGGTATCCCCAGTGTACAGGGAGATGTAAGAATACATCAGCGGTATCCGCAGTGTACAGGGAGATGTAAGAATACATCAGCGGTACCCGCCGTGTACAGGGAGATGTAAGAATACATCGGCGGTACCCGCAGTGTACAGGGAGATGTAAGAATACATCGGCGGTATCCGCAGTGTACAGGGAGATGTAAGAATACATCGGCGGTACCCGCAGTGTACAGGGAGATGTAAGAATACATCGGCGGTACCCGCAGTGTACAGGGAGATGTAAGAATACATCAGCGGTATCCGCAGTGTACAGGGAGATGTAAGAATACATCAGCGGTACCCGCAGTGTACAGGGAGATGTAAGAATACATCAGCGGTATCCCCAGTGTACAGGGAGATGTAAGAATACATCAGCGGTACCCGCAGTATACAGGATGGAGGCTGGTTTCTGAGAGAAGAATGCTAGGTCAGGAGCTCACGCTCGGAGGATGGAGGATGGGCGTCTCTGGGATGAGGAAGTGTTTCTCCCCAGAAATGGAATGGGTTTTGGGTTTCGCGGGACGGCCTCTCCCAGGCGGTTGTGTAGTCTATAGGTTAAGAGTAAATGAGTAAATTTAATTCAAAGCTGCTTGGGATAGACACAAATGGATCGTACATATACATGTAATGAGGACATGCCCGGAGCGAGAAGACTTGCAGTGTCCTTCTCACACCGGATCCTGCAGAATATAACCTGGAACAGGAAGCTGGCACTTTTAGGGTTAGTATTTACTGGTTGACTGATTATAGTTTTGGCGCCAGCTGCGGTTCCCATTCAAAATGCTGGAGAAACGTTCAGCTCTGTTCAATTGCATTGGACTCAGAGTAGTAATCCCACATTTTTCATGATGATTTGTTTAACAACAATCACAGGAAATATAACATCCCACTTGTGCATGTCTGCAACCCCCTGCCTTTCCCCATTATCTCCGCGCATGCAAGGCGTCCTCTGCAGCCAGGGATTCTGGGTAATCACGTGCAAATGAGCGCACTGTGTCGGATTTAAAACAATCTGAACTTGGGGACCTCCGAAGCAGGACCACGCTGGTTACAGCTTTGGGGACACCCCGAGTTGCCAGATACTTTAGTTGCCAGAGTTGTGTCAGATGGCCAGCGGGGTCCGTCCAATAGCAAGCCGCCACATCACCCCCCGACTTCCTGCTGATCTACGGGAACAAAGCCGATATCCTGACAGAGAGAGAATATACACTGACACCTAGAAGGGCCGGTGTCTCCGGACCAGGGGTTCTGGAGCGGAAACAGCACGGTTCCGGTCCGGAGGACCCTATGTTTGATCTCTAACAATTAAACTGCGGGGGGGGGGGGGGAGAGCAGTGGGGATTTCAGTGATGTCGACCTCCAAGGGGGGAAATAGGTGACATTGAAACGTTTCCATTTGAATGGAATCGTGAGATTCCGTTGGAGTCGCGACGTCTGACGCTAACGGTCGGTGAGTCTCGCTGCAGATCAGCGAGCGTTCACAGGTCTGGGGGTTGCTGCTTTCTCCAGCGCGGGGCAGGCCGTGTCACAGCAAACTGAACAGGAGTCTGATCGAGAAATGGGTCGAAACATTGTAAAAATAGCTAGCTGGAAATATATAAAATAGCTATTTTTAGCCGAGTTAATCACTTGCTGTTCTGTTTTGTATTGTCCCCGCTGTTCTCCGGCTGCTGCTCCCTTACTGCTCCATATGAACAAAATCTATTTATAGGGATATCTGTCAACAGAACATTCACTTCTAAAATCATTTTTTGAAGTCTTCATATGTCTCCTCTTAAATTGTTCTTGATCTGATCCTTTTCACCCTACAGCAAAGCCCTATAACTCCTTCCCACTTTGCAACATTATAAATGGAAGTACCGGCTCAGGAATGGGCAGACGTGACTGACATGTGCAGACCGTTTTAACCCTCAAAAGTGTCACATAGTGCCCGGTGCTCCGGCCGCAAGGACAAACTTCTTCGCTACTCCCCTTCCGGTCAGTAGCTTAATGCTGGTGAATACTGTCCCGTTCCTCCTCTGGGAACCAGTGAGGAGCACATTACCGGAGCGGGACACACATCGGTTTACACCTTGTGTACGAGTGATTCTGTGTGCATATCAGTGTCGGTATGTACTGTATCTCTGAGTTAAAGCTGCAGACCAAGCAATATCCTATGTGTGTGTGTGTGTGTTTTTTATTTTTTTTTAAATAAATCAGTTCTGTACTAGGAGAAAATATCTGTAGCATTTTTTTTAAACCCCTCAATGACATTTTTTAATGTACTATAGTGTAACAAGCAATTTGTGTTTCTATAGCAACCATTTACAAAGTCACATCCCCTTCCTCTTCTGAAACAGGCTCTGGCACAACCCTTTTTGAGCCCTGCCCTCTCTCTAGCAGTGCACCAATTGTATCTAGTGACTGCCTGGTCACATGATCTTCCCCACAGAACTTTGCATCTTTGGTCCTCTTCTGCTGCGCTGACAGCCATTTAGCGAACACCGGAGCCGAGTCTTCGCCGATCAGTCACAGGAGAACGGATCGATCGGCAACTTAGCTACTGTCGCGGCCGAGTTTATTTGAGCATTTGCCCGGTCTCGGCCGCGACAGTAACCTGGCGCGCGCCGGGATGTCCTGGGCGCGCGCCGAAGCCTCGGAGGAGAGGCCCGCCGATCGGGGCTTCCCCCTCTCCTCACCGGGTCCGCCGGGTCCCCCGGAACGTCCCGCCGCCGTCCTCACATCCGCGCGACACCAGGGCTCCCTCGGGGAGCCGTGGGCACGCGTACAGGCGGCACAGGCACCCGATGACGCGTGACCGCCGAGGGAGTGCGGCTCGCAAGCCGGGACATATCCCGGCTTGCGGAATGAGCCGCACTCGGATAAAGTGTGCCGCCTGTGTAATTACTTATCATTGTGTGGAGGGGACGGCAGCTTTAATGTGTGTCTGTATGTGCATATGTATCAGCGGCTTTGTGCTGTGGGGTTAAAGATTAGCGATGTTCGGCCGAGTCTGTGAATCGTGAAATTGAGCTCTTACCGTACACCCCAGAGAGGGCGCGTCACCATTGCAATGAATGTCCCTAACCCCCCCCCCAAGAGCCCGGAATATGGGCGTTGCTAGAGAAGAGAAGATGCTCGGCGAATCTCCTCCGAATGGTCACTGAGCGGCCGTTTTATTGGCGAGACCGCACATTGATGGCGGAAATGTGCGATTCTGAGAAACGTTTAGCCCTTGGATCTGGCATGCAGGGAAATGGAAGACCCTTCCGTTCCCCGTGATGGTTATGTCGCAATCAAGGAGCGGTCACGTGACTGCGATGTGCCGGAGGCATCGTGGCCTTGTGGTGACACCCCTCCCCCGCAATGAAAGGGTTAAAGTGAAGCAGTCGCAGTCAATTGGTGGTGGTCCGCAGATTCAAATGGTCCCTACAGAATGTACGCTTACCAAGTCTTTGCCCTGTCTACCTCCCCGGCAATAAGTGGGACCCCATTGGATTGAGGTGCGGTTAGAGTCGGAGAGCGGCCCTGCAATAAGTGAGACCCCATTGGATTGAGGTGCGGTTAGAGTCGGAGAGAGGCCCTGCAATAAGTGAGACCCCATTGGATTGAGGTGCGGTTAGAGTCGGTGAGCGGCTCTGCAATAAGTGAGACCCCATTGGATTGAGGTGCGGTTAGAGTCAGAGCGCGCCCTGCAATAAGTGGGACCCCATTGGATTGAGGTGCGGTTAGAGTGGGAGAGCGGCCCTGCAATAAGTGAGACCCCATTGGATTGAGGTGCGGTTAGAGTGGGAGGGCGTCCCTGCAATAAGTGAGACCCCATTGGATTGAGGTGCGGTTAGAGTCGGAGAGCGGCCCTGCAATAAGTGAGACCCCATTGGATTGAGGTGCGGTTAGAGTCAGAGAGCGGCCCTGCAATAAGTGAGACCCCATTGGATTGAGGTGCGGTTAGAGTGGGAGGGCGGCCCTGCAATAAGTAAGACCCCATTGGATTGAGGTGCGGTTAGAGTCGGAGGGCGGCCCTGCAATAAGTGAGACCCCATTGGATTGAGGTGCGGTTAGAGTGGGAGAGCGGCCCTGCAATAAGTGAGACCCCATTGGATTGAGGTGCGGTTAGAGTCGGAGAGCGGCCCTGCAATAAGTGAGACCCCATTGGATTGAGGTGCGGTTAGAGTGGGAGAGCGGCCCTGCAATAAGTGGGACCCCATTGGATTGAGGTGCGGTTAGAGTCAGAGGGCGGCCCTGCAATAAGTGAGACCCCATTGGATTGAGGTGCGGTTAGAGTGGGAGAGCGGCCCTGCAATAAGTGAGACCCCATTGGATTGAGGTGCGGTTAGAGTCGGAGAGCGGCCCTGCAATAAGTGAGACCCCATTGGATTGAGGTGCGGTTAGAGTCGGAGAGCGGCCCTGCAATAAGTGGGACCCCATTGGATTGAGGTGCGGTTAGAGTCAGAGAGCGGCCCTGCAATAAGTGAGACCCCATTGGGTTGAGGTGCGGTTAGAGTCGGAGGGCGGCCCTGCAATAAGTGAGACCCCATTGGGTTGAGGTGCGGTTAGAGTCGGAGGGCGGCCCTGCAATAAGTGAGACCCCATTGCGTTGAGGTGCGGTTAGAGTCGGAGGGCGGCCCTGCAATAAGTGAGACCCCATTGGATTGAGGTGCGGTTAGAGTCGGAGGGCGGCCCTGCAATAAGTGAGACCCCATTGGATTGAGGTGCGGTTAGAGTGGGAGAGCGGCCCTGCAATAAGTGAGACCCCATTGGATTGAGGTGCGGTTAGAGTCGGAGAGCGGCCCTGCAATAAGTGAGACCCCATTGGATTGAGGTGCGGTTAGAGTCGGAGGGCGGCCCTGCAATAAGTGAGACCCCATTGGATTGAGGTGCGGTTAGAGTGGGAGAGCGGCCCTGCAATAAGTGAGACCCCATTGGATTGAGGTGCGGTTAGAGTGGGAGAGCGGCCCTGCAATAAGTGAGACCCCATTGGGTTGAGGTGCGGTTAGAGTTGCAGAGCGGCCCTGCAATAAGTGAGACCCCATTGGATTGAGGTGCGGTTAGAGTGGGAGAGCGGCCCTGCAATAAGTGAGACCCCATTGGATTGAGGTGCGGTTAGAGTCGGAGAGCGGCCCTGCAATAAGTGAGACCCCATTGGATTGAGGTGCGGTTAGAGTCGGAGAGCGGCCCTGCAATAAGTGGGACCCCATTGGATTGAGGTGCGGTTAGAGTCAGAGAGCGGCCCTGCAATAAGTGAGACCCCATTGGATTGAGGTGCGGTTAGAGTCAGAGAGCGGCCCTGCAATAAGTGAGACCCCATTGGATTGAGGTGCGGTTAGAGTCGGTGGGTGGCCCTGCAATAAGTGAGACCCCATTGGATTGAGGTGCGGTTAGAGTCGGAGGGCGGCCCTGCAATAAGTGAGACCCCATTGGATTGAGGTGCGGTTAGAGTCGGAGAGCGGCCCTGCAATAAGTGAGACCCCATTGGACTGAGGTGCGGTTAGAGTCGGAGAGCGGCTCTGCAATAAGTGGGACCCCATTGGATTGAGGTGCGGTTAGAGTCGGAGAGCGGCCCTGCAATAAGTGAGACCCCATTGGATTGAGGTGCGGTTAGAGTGGGAGGGCGGCCCTGCAATAAGTGGGACCCCATTGGATTGAGGTGCGGTTAGAGTCGGAGGGCGGCCCTGCAATAAGTGAGACCCCATTGGGTTGAGGTGCGGTTAGAGTTGCAGAGCGGCCCTGCAATAAGTGAGACCCCATTGGATTGAGGTGCGGTTAGAGTGGGAGGGCGGCCCTGCAATAAGTGAGACCCCATTGGATTGAGGTGCGGTTAGAGTCGGAGAGCGGCCCTGCAATAAGTGGGACCCCATTGGATTGAGGTGCGGTTAGAGTCGCAGAGCGGCCCTGCAATAAGTGAGACCCCATTGGATTGAGGTGCGGTTAGAGTCGGGGGGTGGCCCTGCAATAAATGAGACCCCATTGGATTGAGGTGCGGTTAGAGTGGGAGGGCGGCCCTGCAATAAGTGGGACCCCATTGGATTGAGGTGCGGTTAGAGTGGGAGGGCGGCCCTGCAATAAGTGAGACCCCATTGGATTGAGGTGCGGTTAGAGTCGCAGAGCAGCCCTGCAATAAGTGGGACCCCATTGGATTGAGGTGCGGTTAGAGTCGGAGGGCGGCCCTGCAATAAGTGAGACCCCATTGGGTTGAGGTGCGGTTAGAGTTGCAGAGCGGCCCTGCAATAAGTGAGACCCCATTGGATTGAGGTGCGGTTAGAGTCGGAGAGCGGCCCTGCAATAAGTGAGACCCCATTGGATTGAGGTGCGGTTAGAGTCGGAGAGCGGCCCTGCAATAAGTGAGACCCCATTGGATTGAGGTGCGGTTAGAGTGGGAGAGCGGCCCTGCAATAAGTGAGACCCCATTGGATTGAGGTGCGGTTAGAGTCGGAGAGCGGCCCTGCAATAAGTGAGACCCCATTGGATTGAGGTGCGGTTAGAGTCGGAGGGCGGCCCTGCAATAAGTGAGACCCCATTGGGTTGAGGTGCGGTTAGAGTCGCAGAGCGGCCCTGCAATAAGTGAGACCCCATTGGATTGAGGTGCGGTTAGAGTGGGAGAGCGGCCCTGCAATAAGTGAGACCCCATTGGATTGAGGTGCGGTTAGAGTGGGAGAGCGGCTCTGCAATAAGTGAGACCCCATTGGATTGAGGTGCGGTTAGAGTCGGAGGGCGGCCCTGCAATAAGTGAGACCCCATTGGATTGAGGTGCGGTTAGAGTGGGAGAGCGGCCCTGCAATAAGTGAGACCCCATTGGATTGAGGTGCGGTTAGAGTCGGAGGGCGGCCCTGCAATAAGTGAGACCCCATTGGATTGAGGTGCGGTTAGAGTGGGAGAGCGGCCCTGCAATAAGTGAGACCCCATTGGGTTGAGGTGCGGTTAGAGTTGCAGAGCGGCCCTGCAATAAGTGAGACCCCATTGGATTGAGGTGCGGTTAGAGTGGGAGAGCGGCCCTGCAATAAGTGAGACCCCATTGGATTGAGGTGCGGTTAGAGTGGGAGGGCGGCCCTGCAATAAGTGAGACCCCATTGGATTGAGGTGCGGTTAGAGTCGGAGAGCGGCCCTGCAATAAGTGGGACCCCATTGGATTGAGGTGCGGTTAGAGTCGCAGAGCGGCCCTGCAATAAGTGAGACCCCATTGGATTGAGGTGCGGTTAGAGTCGGGGGGTGGCCCTGCAATAAATGAGACCCCATTGGATTGAGGTGCGGTTAGAGTGGGAGGGCGGCCCTGCAATAAGTGGGACCCCATTGGATTGAGGTGCGGTTAGAGTGGGAGGGCGGCCCTGCAATAAGTGAGACCCCATTGGATTGAGGTGCGGTTAGAGTCGCAGAGCGGCCCTGCAATAAGTGGGACCCCATTGGATTGAGGTGCGGTTAGAGTCGGAGGGCGGCCCTGCAATAAGTGAGACCCCATTGGGTTGAGGTGCGGTTAGAGTTGCAGAGCGGCCCTGCAATAAGTGAGACCCCATTGGATTGAGGTGCGGTTAGAGTCGGAGAGCGGCCCTGCAATAAGTGAGACCCCATTGGATTGAGGTGCGGTTAGAGTCGGAGAGCGGCCCTGCAATAAGTGAGACCCCATTGGATTGAGGTGCGGTTAGAGTGGGAGAGCGGCCCTGCAATAAGTGAGACCCCATTGGATTGAGGTGCGGTTAGAGTCGGAGAGCGGCCCTGCAATAAGTGAGACCCCATTGGATTGAGGTGCGGTTAGAGTCGGAGGGCGGCCCTGCAATAAGTGAGACCCCATTGGATTGAGGTGCGGTTAGAGTGGGAGAGCGGCCCTGCAATAAGTGAGACCCCATTGGATTGAGGTGCGGTTAGAGTCGGAGGGCGGCCCTGCAATAAGTGAGACCCCATTGGGTTGAGGTGCGGTTAGAGTTGCAGACCGGTCCTGCAATAAGTGAGACCCCATAGAATTGAGGTGCGGTTAGAGTCGCAGAGCGGCCCTGCAATAAGTGAGACCCCATTGGATTGAGGTGCGGTTAGAGTCGGAGAGCGGCTCTGCAATAAGTGAGACCCCATTGGATTGAGGTGCGGTTAGAGTCGGAGAGCGGCCCTACAATAAGTGAGACCCCATTGGATTGAGGTGCGGTTAGAGTCGCAGAGCGGCCCTGCAATAAGTGAGACCCCATTGGATTGAGGTGCGGTTAGAGTCGCAGAGCGCGCCCCTCTCCTGCTCCGGGGCTCTGAGTATTGCTACGCAGAACTCAGCCTTGTGTTAGTGACAAGAGCAACGTCAGTCTGTGAGGAATGGAAAGGTCAGCAGGCGAGGGGCGGTTTGGGGAGAGAGTGTGGGAAACATATTCTCTGGAGATAACCGTCAGGAAGAAGAAAGGAATAGTTTGGAATAAGAAGCAAATAGATGTTCTTTGGTGCTGGGAGAGCAGCGATGTCTAACTGTGGAGCAGCAAAGACTTCATGTTTCAAAGGGTCATTTCATCTCCAGCACTAAAGGGCCAAAGCAGGAATGAGGGCAGTATGTAAGAATTTGTTTTATTATTATATGTGGAATAAGAAAGTGATCATCTTGGGCTCTTACTAATGAAACTGTGATACTGCCGATCGGGGCACTAGCGCACGGAAACTCCTATTGACCGCAATGATCGTTTCTGAGCGACAGGCCCCAAATTAAATAGATGTGTGGAGATGGCAGCTACAATGTATTTACTGCAAACGCTTGTTCCAGTTAATCCTGCAAACAGGAGGGAAATCTCTGCCTTCCCCCGTAACATTCCCGAAAGATAAATATTTGTGTGGTCGGTACCAGAATGTGTAAATAACCAGAGACTTTGTTTCTTTAAAGGATCCTAAGTCAATTTACTGACATTCACGATCAACTACTAGCGAAGCAGGGGGTCTCCGGAGCGAAGCAGGGGGTCTCCGAAGCGAAGCAGGGGGTCTCCGGAGCGAAGCAGGAGGTCTCCGAAGCGAAGCAGGGGTCTCCGGAGCGAAGCAGGGGTCTCTGGAGTGAAGCAGGGGCTCTCCGGAGCGAAGCAGGGGGACTCCGGAGCGAGGCAGGGGGACTCCGGAGCAGGGGGTCTATATATATATATATATATATATAGTGAAACACTGCACGTGTGTGGTTTGTGTGATGTATTGATGTAAAAATGTCCAGGATTGTGTTTTATAAAGTTTTTTTCCCCTACGCTGGAGTCATGGCGCGGTCCCCTAATAGTGATTTGTGGTACCCCAACTTCTGGGCACCCCCAGGTTTTGAGATACCGGCTAAACAAAAGTTGCAATGTCATCTCGGGAGACGACGTTGAGACTTTCGATTGATGACGCGCAGCCATTTTTGACAATTCCTTTGTGATCACGATTATTAGCCACACCCTTATGATCTGATTGGTGCGGCATTGATCCTGGCACGCCGGGCACCCTCATCACGTTCCAGGTACTGTATGTCACGGGCACTTGTTTTCTACGGGCAGATCGCTCCGATGGAGCAGCCAGTCCAACCGAAACAGAAGGCGCAAGCGCCGGTCCCCCGGAACTGTAATGGTTAAATATCAATGATGGTAAAATTATAAGTAAACCCAAGGATTAGAAATCAATCTGCAGTCAGCAGACACAGCTCGACCAATCGGTGCCAAAGAACTGTATCGACCGTGCGCAGTCACATACTGTAGGTACCGGGCTATTGATCACATAAAAGGCCCACCATGAGTGGGAGATATTGATCCCCTGTTGTTCCAAGGCCCATCAATGTACATTTCCACATTGGAAAGCCAAGCGAATATTGGAACATTCTCACTTGTCCGTGTTTTATTGGGAACGAGACCTTTTTATGTCTTGTATTCTTCTGCCCGTCTAACATTGTAACATTGCCACTTATTGGTAGGTATGATCATCCACATCATATTAATCCCCATTAAGATATGTTTAGGATCCCCACATTCCACGTATTTGGGAGTCTAAACCGTGACAGCCATAAATAAGTCATTTTGTCTTGAAAAATATGCATTTTTAGTAAAATTCTAGGCAACGGGCAAATGATAGTATTGATTTGAAATGTAACAATGCACAAGGATATTCGATAATAATTTACATGTAATGTCAGGTGCCTATTGTGATATATAATGGCTGCAATATTAATAGCATGCTAATGGATACATGACGTGCAAAACTACTGTGATGAACTTGTAATAGCCTTCGCTGTAAATGGCAATAGCATCATACTTTGTAATTGGCACTGTTACCCCACCATGCACATTACAAAGCACTCACATCTATATTTATACACGACAAAAGAAATAACAGGTTAGAGAGAATATTATTGGTGCGCTATACCTGGGACAAGAACCCATTGGAGTCCGCTGTTAAAGTATTAATGTCCCTAAAGCTGCCCACTTGCATTTTTCTCTTGTAATACACACGTTGGAATCAATTTATTCTATGTATTATTTAGGAGGTCTAACATAATCTGCAGCTCAGCACATTGTTTCAGATGAAAGATGGAGAGGTACAATATACAGGAACTAAATGCGCAGTTAGACCCAGATACGATATGTACAGTGGTTCCAATGGCACAAGGATGTGCAGAGACTGTTGGGTTCTGTTGGGTAGTAGAGGGCAAACAGATACTTGTTTTGCTTGATGTGAGACCAGCAGTGACAATACATCAGCATCCATTCAGCTATTAGTTCCCAAAGGCAGATCCTATTATATGTACTGTAGGTCTCACGTCCTTGGTACTGCAGACTCCCCAAAGTGTTCACATGTTCAGCTTATGACTTTGGATTTGACTTCTACCACCTTAATGCTTAATATCTTACCACCATTGGCTTTATTCCACTCTTGCTTGTTGTGAGTAAAGTCTCTATACATGAACCATTAATGAGTGATCAAGGCTTGATAGTAAGGGTGATGTACTCAGTACTACAAATATTCATGAAGATTACATAAACCTGTTCAAAGTAATAAAAAAAATGTAATCATCAAAAACAAGAGCCTGTGTTTTAAAGGATGGACACAGGGGTGGAAGAAACTCCAGACATTCAGCTGGGTTATTAGGATGTTGGATATTGGTCATCCGGGGCTTGGGTGGGAGGTAAAGCAAATTGGACTGTAAACTAGCCAATTCAATATTGTACCATGTATGGAAAATGTATACATTTATAATGCCATAACTATATATATATATATATATGTGTGTGTGTGTGTGTGTGTGTGTGTATTTGTTTTCTTGCAATGTATTTTATTTTAATTTTATTGTGGATGTTCCATGTCGACTATATGTTTGGAAAATTGAATAAACCAAAAAATAAGAGCACTAGCTATACAGTATGTGACCTTCATGCATTTTTGTGTATCTTAAATTGTGTGATTTTTGACCCGCTCTGGACAGACATTCAGGAGGAGGATTAAAGTACTTTGGTACTACTTTTTATTTTATTTATCTAAATGTCTCTTCTTTGTAGTTAAAAATGTTAAAATAGTTTGTTTAAACATAAATGTGACAAACTATTTAAAAATCTCCCACAGGATTTGTCATTCATCTCATCAGACACCGTTCCAATCTTTGAAGTCACAGTTCCACCATTGCTACCAATAGATAGAACCGCATCCCATGATGGAAGGGTTGGGGCATTATTGTAGGGTTACCAACTTCTCATTCCCTCCTCTGTGTACGGTGCAGGCCACAGTTAAGCAGGAATGGACAGACAGTCCTCTTATTAGGGAACATTTTGCTATTCCCTTTCATTGGGACATTGCCTAGAAATTCGAGACAGTTCCCAACACTGCATCATTCACGATTTGCATCCTGAAGTATATCTTCCTCCATAGCGTGAACATCTGGAACACGCATTGTGTGCTCTGGGGTTCTGGAATGGCCGAGCAGTACATCAGCATAGTTGAGTTTGAATTGTTTGGCAGTATCTTTAGTTTGTAAACTTCCTGGGCAGGGACTTCCCCTTTCTCCTGGTATTAGTTTGTGTGTGATACAATTTGAAGCCACTGGTGGTTCTTTAGTTTGAAAAAGAAGGTTCCAAATATAATGTATTTGTTATTTCTAGGCCCTCTATTGTATCAAACGCCGCACCCCCTACATTTCACATTCCTTTTATTATAAATTAAATAATGCTGGGCACTCTCACTGGCTCTGGTTCTAAAGATAAATTGCATTTTTGTTTTGCTAGAACTTGATTAGTTTTGGACTATAAAAAACAGTGGAAACAAATCTTAAAGCTGCAGATAAAGCAACATCCTACATGTGTTTTTCGTTGTTGGTTTTTTTTTTTTACTAAATCAGTTCTGTACTATGAGAAAATACTTGTACCATTTAAAAAAAAATGTATTATAATGTAACAAGAATGTTTTGTTCCCATAGCAACCATTTACAAAGTCACATCCCCTTCCTCTTCTGAAACAGGCTCTGGCACACCCCTTTTTGAGCCCCTCCCTCTCTCTAGCAGTGCACCAATTGTATTAAGTGACTGCCTGGTCACATGTCAATGGCGTTGCGAGACCCCCACTCTTTCTTCCACACCTCCACCTCACTCCCTCCCACACTCCATCTCTCTCCCCCACACTTCTCTCCCCCACCACCACCCACTCCCAGCTCTAAGCTCTCCACCCCATACCTCCAGCTCTCTCTCTCCCACCCCCCACCTCTCTCTCCCACAACCCCACCTCTCTCTCTCCCACACCACCACCTCTCCCACACCTCTCTCCCCAACCCCACCTCTCTCTCCCCCACAACCCCACTCCTCCCACACCTCTCTCCCCAACCCCACCTCTGTCTCTCCCCCACAACCCCACCTCTTTGTCTCTATCGCTCTCTCCCCCACACCCCAACCTCTCTCTCATTCTTCCTCACACCCCCAACTCTCTTTCTTTCTCTCCCTCACCCCAAACTCTCTCCCCCCCCCACCTTTCTCTCCCTCTCCCACCCCCCCCCCCCCACCTCTCTCTCTCACCCCCCCCACCTCTCTCTCTCACACCCCGACCTCTCTCTCTCACATCCCCACATCTTTCTCCCCCACCCCCACCTCTCTATCTCTCTTTCTCTCTCCCTCACCCCCACCTCTCTCCCTCGCACCACTCCACCTGTCTCTCTCTCTCCCCCCACACCCACCTCTCTTCCTTTCTCTCTCCCTCACCCCCACCTCTCTCTCTATCTCTCTCTCTCTCTCTTTCTCTCTTCCTCACCCCTACCTCTCTCTCTTGCACGCCCCCACCTGTCTCTCTGTCTCCCTCTGTCTCTCTCTCCTCCCCCCCCCCACCTCTCGCTCTCTACTCAGCACCAGGCTGTACCATCACAAATAAAGCCATATATATATAATATTTAAAATAACAATGGATTACATTTCTGTCGTCTCTTTTTTTGTCTCCTCAGTCTCTGCAGAACAGATTGAACATCTCCACAAGCGCTTTAACTGTATAAGCGGGCACCAGCCAACCATCAGGTACTGCCCCCGTGTGCCGCCATCTTCTTTCTACCCTCAGGGAGGAGGCTTTGTAAGAAAGGGTTTCCTAAATGCAGGTGACACTTTTCCTAACCCCTGGCTGGGAAAGGGTTAAAGCAATGCTACATTTGTTGCACATATACAGTATGGGTGCGGAAAATACCCAGAGGTTCATCCCCAAGTTGATTATTCTTTTTTTCTCCTAATATCAACTGGGCAAACTTTTGCGTTTGGGAAAAAGTTAACATTTTGATAAAAATGTTTCCATAATGAAACAAAAACAAAACAATGAAGTTCCAGTAAAACCAAACATTGTAAGGAACCCCAACCCTCTCTAATAGCGTGTCTGAGATCAGATGCATTGTAAGGAACCCCAACCCTCTCTAATAGCGCGTCTGAGATCAGATGCATTGTAAGGAACCCCAACCCTCTCTAATAGCGCGTCTGAGATCAGATGCATTGTAAGGAACCCCAACCCTCTCTAATAGCACGTCTGAGATCAGATGCATTGTAAGGAACCCCAACCCTCTCTAATAGCACGTCTGAGATGAGATGCATTGTAAGGAACCCCAACCCTCTCTAATAGCGTGTCTGAGATCAGATGCATTGTAAGGAACCCCAACGCTCTCTAATAGCACGTCTGAGATCAGATGCATTGTAAGGAACCCCGACCCTCTCTAATAGCGCGTCTGAGATCAGATGCATTGTAAGGAACCCCAACCCTCTCTAATAGCGCGTCTGAGATCAGATGCATTGTAAGGAACCCCGACCCTCTCTAATAGCGCGTCTGAGATCATATGCATTGTAAGGAACCCCAACCCTCTCTAATAGCGTGTCTGAGATCAGATGCATTGTAAGGAACCCCAACCCTCTCTAATAGCGCGTCTGAGCTCAGATGCATTGTAAGGAACCCCAACCCTCTCTAATAGCGCGTCTGAGATCAGATGCATTGTAAGGAACCCCGACCCTCTCTAATAGCGCGTCTGAGATCAGATGCATTGTAAGGAACCCCGACCCTCTCTAATAGCGCGTCTGGGATCAGATGCATTGTAAGGAACCCCAACCCTCTCTAATAGCGCGTCTGAGATCAGATGCATTGTAAGGAACCCCGACCCTCTCTAATAGCGCGTCTGGGATCAGATGCATTGTAAGGAACCCCAACCCTCTCTAATAGCGCGTCTGAGATCAGATGCATTGTAAGGAACCCCGACCCTCTCTAATAGCGCGTCTGAGATCAGATGCATTGTAAATTCTTCTGTATTTGATACAATTGTCAAATTACCAAAAAATTGCAGTGAACCCTTTAGGGAGGCCTGGGGAACCGTTTAGGGAGGCCGGGGGAACCCTTTAGGGAGGCCTGGGGAACCGTTTAGGGAGGCCGGGGGAACCCTTTAGGGAGGCCTGGGGAACCCAGGGTTCCTGGGAACCGTGGTTGAAACGCACTGTGTTAGAGAGCGTGTCCTTTCCTGTAACAGACAATGATTCTTACAAGCCCGGAATGCTGTGTTCAAATGTTTCATTACATGTCGATTGTCTTGTGTTAGACCAGGCGCAGGAACACCACTTTTCTGAAGCCACTTTACCTTTGCAAATGAATATAGGATAGATCTGGACGATAATACAGAGATTTATTTTGTGTTGGCGCTCCTGAAATAGTTATTCACTTTATTGATCACTGGTGTTCCGTTTGCCGAGATACCAAATCTAGAAAAACAGGATGCCCAGGGATGGTTTAATATAGCCACAGAACGTTATTTACACATGTGTGTATGGCCTCTGGGTGGGCAAGTGTTTGTCAACCAAGTGTTTTCGTTACACGAGCCCACTCCGTCCTTATCAGAGAGCCAATAAAGATAAGGAAATGGCGAGAGATCGGGAGTGTTCTGCCCGTGCAAATGCTTGTTATAACATGTGACAATGGGGAGCAGCCGGAGCGATCGCACCCCCTCCCACGTCTCCACTCACCGCATTTACAGACCAACTTTAAATTATTATAATAATTATTATTATTTTAAAATATTAATAGGTGCGAGAAAAGGCGTTAGTCACCCAGATGTCACCCCTTAAACATGTCACTGTCATTGGGACACTTTGGTTCCGGCCCTTACTGCCCTCTCAGTTTCTCTTTAGAAATAATTGAATACATACAGTAGCTATATATCTGTGTATCAGGCGATCCTGGCAGGACGCTCCCGCCCCCCCCCCCCCTCCCCCTCCCCCAATAAGTGACTGCAACGCTAAATATGAAGCCATTTGGGAGCTGTGAGCCCCAGGCTGCGCTCAGCTGAGTAATGCATGCCGTGTAACCTCTGTGCCATGTGACACACGTATGTATTGTGACACACGTATGTATTGTGACACCCAGACAGCCCGAGCCCTGCAGCATAGAACAGGGGTGCCAGGGCCCTCCCCTGAGAATTAAATGCTGCGGTATATAGAGCCACACTAAGTATGATTACACTTCCAACCGTCTATACACTTTAATTCCTCTCCGTGCAGATAAGCACCTCCAGCAGTGAAAGGGTTAACATTTGCAGTTTGCTGTATGCGGGAAACATTTGACCAATAAAACATTTATTATTTTCGTTTTCAGCCCAATGGGTCAAAATCTATTTATTTATTGATTTTTTTCAAAACAATTTTGAATCCCCCTTAAAATAACGCTCGTTGCACCTTGTGAAAATGAATATGTATCGCGTCTCGTCGGCGAATTATGTTCTGTTCTGTTTGACCAATGACGGCAACATCATTATTTTGCAAACAAGACAGACGGTTTATCTGACGATTTGAAAGACTGACAAACAGTCTTATCACCAAAACCTTTTATTAACCGTGGAGTTGTTAAAAGTTGAAAACATGATTTAAACATACTTATACTCGTCTGATTTTCCTAAAATGTTGTCAATTCGGCCCATTCAAACACCCGAAAAATAGAAACACTGAATGCGACGGCGGATAGGAACCACGCGCCCCCCCCCCCCCCGTGTCTGTACGTATTCCTATCTGCTGTAAGACCTCACACCCTATGAGACCGTGGGGCGTTCTTTCGTATTTAGGAGCCTTATGTATATCCCAGGCATGTTTGAATTCCCTTACTGTATTAGCCCCCTACCACCTCTGCTGGGAAGCTATTCCACGGATCCACCACCCCTTCCGAGAAGAAGTGCTTCCTCACATTTCCTCCCACCCTCCCGCCTAAGAGCGCGACCTCCTGTTCTAGCGCGCCTCTGAAACATTAACTCTATTGCTGCTGTTCCCTTTCACCCTAACCAGGACTGCCGCCTTAAGCACATTGTCTGATACTCCAAAAAATAGGAGTGGTAACAAAGTATTTATCATTAAAAAGACACTATACATCTCTTTATTTAGTGGCTCTGATCAGGGAAGATTACCCCACAGGCAGACTAAGCGTGGGTTTAGGGCTGGATTACCTCACAGGCAGACTAAGCGCGGGTTTAGGGCTGGATTACCCCACAGGCAGACTGAGCGCGGGGTTTAGGGCCGGATTACCCCACAGGCAGACTAAGCGCTGGGTTTTGGGCCGGATTACCCCACAGGCAGACTAAGCGAGGGTTTAAGGCAGGATTACCCCACAGGCAGACTAAGCGCTGTGTTTAGGGCCGGATTACCCCACAGGCAGACTAAGCGAGGGTTTAAGGCAGGATTACCCCACAGGCAGACTAAGCGCTGGGTTTAGGGCCGGATTACCCCACAGGCAGACTAAACGCGGGGTTTAGGGCCGGATTACCCCACAGGCAGACTGAGCGCGGGGTTTAGGGCTGGATTACCCCACAGGCAGACTGAGCGCGGGGTTTAGGGCCGGATTACCCCACAGGCAGACTAAGCGCGGGGTTTAGGGCCGGATTACCCCACAGGCAGACTGAGCGCGGGGTTTAAGGCCGGATTACCCCACAGGCAGACTGAGCGCGGGGTTTAGGGCCGGATTACCTCACAGGCAGACAGAGCGCGGGGTTTAGGGTCGGATTACCCCACAGGCAGACTGAGCGCGGGGTTTAGGGCCGGATTACCCCACAGGCAGACTGAGCGTGGGGTTTAGGGCCGGATTACCCCACAGGCAGACTGAGCGCGGGGTTTAGGGCTGGATTACCCCACAGGCAGACTAAGCGCGGGGTTTAGGGCCGGATTACCCCACAGGCAGAGACTGAGCGCGAGGTTTAGGGCCGGATTACCCCACAGGCAGACTAAGCGCGGGGTTTAGGGTCGGATTACCCCACAGGCAGAGACTGAGCGCGGGGTTTAGGGCCGGATTACCCCACAGGCAGACTAAGCGCGGGGTTTAGGGCCGGATTACCCCACAGGCAGACTGAGCGCGGGGTTTAGGGCCGGATTACCCCACAGGCAGACTAAGCGCGGGGTTTAGGGCCGGATTACCCCATCAGGCAGACTGAGCGCGGGGTTTAGGGCCGGATTACCCCACAGGCAGACTGAGCGCGGGGTTTAGGGCCGGATTACCCCACAGGCAGACTGAGCGCGGGTTTAGGGCCAGATTACCCCACAGGCAGACTGAGCGCGGGGTTTAGGGCCGGATTACCCCACAGACAGATTGAGCGCGGGGTTTAGGGCCGGATTACCCCACAGACAGATTGAGCGCGGGGTTTAGGGCCGGATTACCCCACAGGCAGACTGAGCGTGGGGTTTAGGGCCGGATTACCCCACAGGCAGACTAAGCGCGGGGTTTAGGGCCGGATTACCCCATCAGGCAGACTGAGCGCGGGGTTTAGGGCTGGATTACCCCACAGGCAGACTGAGCGTGGGGTTTAGGGCCGGATTACCCCACAGGCAGACTGAGCGCGGGGTTTAGGGCCGGATTACCCCACAGGCAGACTAAGCGCGGGGTTTAGGGCCGGATTACCCCACAGGCAGACTAAGCGCGGGGTTTAGGGCCGGATTACCCCACAGGCAGACTAAGCGCGGGGTTTAGGGCCGGATTACCCCACAGGCAGACTAAGCGCGGGGTTTAGGGCCGGATTACCCCACAGGCAGACTGAGCGCGGGGTTTAGGGTCGGATTACCCCACAGGCAGACTGAGCGCGGGGTTTAGGGCCGGATTACCCCACAGGCAGACTGAGCGTGGGTTTTAGGGCCGGATTACCCCACAGGCAGACTGAGCGCGGGGTTTAGGGCCGGATTACCCCACAGACAGATTGAGCGCGGGGTTTAGGGCCGGATTACCCCACAGGCAGACTAAGCGCGGGGTTTAGGGCACCACAACAAATAAAAATGTTTTGTTTTTTTAAAGATTTGGGATTTGATATTGTCACTGTGGGAACACGCCCCACTACATAGGGAAGGACTATTTGGGGAAGGTCAGGCCGGGCCCGGTGACTGCAGGGAGGCCGGTGAGACTGTGTGGGGGGGAGGGGGGGTGAGACTGCGGTGTCCCCTAAACCTGCAGGACTCTTCCTCTCTCTGTCCCACGCCGGGCCCTCTGACTTTAGCACGCGGCGCCAGGCCTCACACTCATGCCTCCACGCGCCGGTAGCTGAGCCAAACTTACTTCGGGCGCGCCGACGTCAGAGGCCCCCACAGCCACCCTTGTCCCAGCTGTCCCCCCCTGTTGATGGCCCAGCATACAGTGCTTCCAATGCAGCAAGGGATTCTGAGAAATTATATGCAAATGAGCACACAGTGTCACCTTTTGCTTCAAATCCATTTTGACACGGACCCCTATAAGCTTATGCCTGCTGCATTACACAGCTATTCAGCACAGCCTGGGTTAGGTGCAGAGCCAGTAACCCTACTCACAGACAGATGTTTTGACCTTTTGGGTCTCACGAATGTGAGGTTGGTTATACTGGTTATACTGGTTATACTGGCTTTGCCAATTGAAACAGGGATAGGTTTCGACCACATCTAATAAGTTATGGTGGGTAAAAGAAGTGACAAGAACCATTTGTTGGGACGAGGGTTAATACACAGGTCTCTAGCTGGCCCACTTTTCACCTTCGCAAAGGTCCCTCAAATGAACTATATCTCCCCTCAAACCGTCCCCATAAACCACCTGTCACGGACAGCACACACGTGAGCACGTGACTTAGATATGCAACCAGGGTTATACACACGGCTACTCGGCCAACTCACCTTTCTCCTGCACAAGGAACTTTTAATGAGTTAATATTTACCCCTTACTCAATTGCAATCATGCAGTATCTATATGCTTCTACCACCCAAGCAATATGCTAAATATGTAAATTCATATACTGTATATCTGCCAGGGTCTCAGGTCCCTGTTTATTATAGAAAAAACGGTACCCTTTTGTACTTTTTTGTCCTATTCTTTGTGTCGTTTGTTGGCCGATTACATTATTTTGAGCTTTTCCAGAATAAAATGTATGTTTTAATTTGTATGCTGTAGTTGCTAGAGTATTAGTATTATTACTAGAGTATTCGTATTATTACTAGAGTATTAGTATTGAGCGTCACTTCCCCGAGATTCTGCTCTTTGTTAGTTTGTTACACACAAAGATGGCAGCACTTCCAGGAGATCCAGAAAGTGTCCTTCACACAGGCCTGGGTAAGGTTAGGTATTAGTTATGTATTGGTAAGCCTCAGTGCTGGTCCTGGCTGTCTGTCTGAGACATGCCAATACATGACTGCTTATTTTTGCAGTAATAAGTCTTATACAATTACTAAAACAAAACTAGTTTGCATCCATTTTTCGTGACTAAGGCGTGAGATGACAAGATTTGTTTTCGTCCGGGTTGTTGCCTGATGTAGAATAGGCAAAGCTGTGTAAGTTGTGTTAATATCCCATGAAAATAACTTGACATGTTTTCCCTCTTGTGCAGAATCACATTTCTTTCTCTCTCTGATTACTAGGAGAAGTCACCTTAATAGTATTTCAGACCTGGACCTGAATCCCATCAGATCGAAAATCATTAGTGCCTTTTTTGACAAACGGTAAGGTGGTAAATTGTGGGATATTGATCTCTCCACTCCTGTTTACAGAACTTGTATTTTAATTAACCTTGTATCAATTACAGAGCCCAAACTAGGATTTCCGTTCAATAGTTTCCTTGTTTCTGATCTCATTTCACAAGAACATACAATGTACAGATCAACACTTTCATACTGTCAAGATGTTGAGCACATTTAGGATTTGTCAATGAAGATATGCTGTTAAAAATCCCATAGAGGGGCGCATAAGAGCAGAAACAAAGACAGAATTAGGCAATTATCATACTCTTAAAATAAGGATGGATCACAGTGATCCCAAAGGTTCGCAACACCACAGAGGGTAAGACCCCAAGTAAAGGAGACACTCGTTATACGTCCCAGATGGTATAATGGAACGGAGTGTTTTCGGCTTACGTGATGAAAAAAGAAAGCCGAATCAGCTCTCCAAACGGTGCTCTCGTGGATATGCGTAACTGCAGCTTCCGGAGTTCGTCGTCATGAATCCTACGTCGCTGCATGTGACCTCACCGCGACGCGTTTCGTGTCAGAGCGACACTTCTTCAGGGGGACCCCCATTACACCATCTGGGACGTATAACGAGTGTTTCCATTTACTTGGGGTCTTACCCTCTGTGGTGTTGTGAACCTTTCGGATCACTGTGTTCCATCCTTATTTTAAGTGTGTTGTACATGTCCATAGTGTACGTATAAATTGTATTATAATTGCCTAATTCTGTCTTTGTTTCTTCTCTATTGGCCCCCTCTATGGTGTTTTTGCATTTGGATATTGCCCGCTGATCACGGGAGATTGGGAGCTGCAGGGAGAGTTATACAGACAGTGAAGAGATAGGAGTATAAGGACAGCGCTAGGAGTATAAGGGCAGCGCTAGGAGTATAAGGGCAGCGCTAGGAGTATAAGGGCAGCGCTAGGAGTATAAGGGCAGCGCTAGGAGTATAAGGGCAGCGCTAGGAGTATAAGGACAGAGCTAGGAGTATAAGGACAGCGCTAGGAGTATAAGGGCAGCGCTAGGAGTATAAGGACAGCGCTAGGAGTATAAGGACAGCGCTAGGAGTATAAGGACAGAGCTAGGAGTATAAGGACAGCGCTAGGAGTATAAGGGCAGCGCTAGGAGTATAAGGACAGAGCTAGGAGTATAAGGGCAGCGTTAGGAGTATAAGGGCAGCGCTAGGAGTATAAGGGCAGCGCTAGGAGTATAAGGGCAGCGCTAGGAGTATAAGGACAGCGCTAGGAGTATAAGGACAGCGCTAGGAGTATAAGGACAGCGCTAGGAGTATAAGAGCAGCGCTAGGAGTATAAGGGCAGCGCTAGGAGTATAAGGGCAGCGCTAGGAGTATAAGGACTGTGCTAGGAGTATAAGGACAGCGCTAGGAGTATAAGGACAGCGCTAGGAGTATAAGGGCAGCGCTAGGAGTATAAGGGCAGGGCTAGGAGTATAAGGGCAGCGCTAGGAGTATAAGGACAGCGCTAGGAGTATAAGGGCAGCGCTAGGAGTATAAGGGCAGCGCTAAGAGTATAAGGGCAGCGCTAGGAGTATAAGGGCAGCGCTAAGAGTATAATGGCAGCGCTAGGAGTATAAGGACAGCGCTAGGAGTATAAGGACAGCGCTAGGAGTATAAGGACAGCGCTAGGAGTATAAGGGCAGCGCTAGGAGTATAAGGGCATCGCTAGGAGTATAAGGACAGCGCTAGGAGTATAAGGGCAGCGCTAGGAGTATAAGGACAGCGCTAGGAGTATAAGGACAGCGCTAGGAGTATAAGGACAGCGCTAGGAGTATAAGGGCAGCGCTAGGAGTATAAGGGCAGCGCTAGGAGTATAAGGGCAGCGCTAGGAGTATAAGGGCAGCGCTAGGAGTATAAGGGCAGCGCTAG
This sequence comes from Ascaphus truei, assembly GCF_040206685.1. Lineage (NCBI taxonomy): Eukaryota > Metazoa > Chordata > Amphibia > Anura > Ascaphidae > Ascaphus > Ascaphus truei. The sequence continues at coordinate 3,579,464 of NC_134495.1, forward strand.
GAGTATAAGGACAGCGCTAGGAGTATAAGGGCAGCGCTAGGAGTATAAGGGCAGCGCTAGGAGTATAAGGGCAGAGCTAGGAGTATAAGGGCAGCGCTAGGAGTATAAGGACAGCGCTAGGAGTATAAGGGCAACGCTAGGAGTATAAGGGCAGCGCTAGGAGTATAAGGGCAGCGCTAGGAGTATAAGGGCAGCGCTAGGAGTATAAGGACAGCGCTAGGAGTATAAGGGCAGCGCTAGGAGTATAAGGGCAGCGCTAGGAGTATAAGGGCAGAGCTAGGAGTATAAGGGCAGCGCTAGGAGTATAAGGGCAGCGCTAGGAGTATAAGGACAGCGCTAGGAGTATAAGGGCAACGCTAGGAGTTTAAGGGCAGCGCTAGGAGTATAAGGACAGCGCTAGGAGTATAAGGACAGCGCTAGGAGTATAAGGACAGCGCTAGGAGTATAAGGGCAGCGCTAGGAGTATAAGGGCAGCGCTAGGAGTATAAGGGCAGCGCTAGGAGTATAAGGGCAGCGCTAGGAGTATAAGGGCAGCGCTAGGAGTATAAGGGCAGCGCTAGGAGTATAAGGGCAGCGCTAGGAGTATAAGGGCAGCGCTAGGAGTATAAGGACAGCGCTAGGAGTATAAGGACAGCGCTAGGAGTATAAGGGCAGCGCTAGGAGTATAAGGGCAGCGCTAGGAGTATAAGGGCAGCGCTAGGAGTATAAGGGCAGCGCGCATTGTTTTACTGCATCCACGATGCTCACCATTTTTGTAAGGTTTTTTGTTGTCTGACCTCATCCCCCAGTTTCCTGAACTGTGACACATTTTGGTCAATGAGTCGGCGCTAGCTCTGGCGACCAATAGATATTCCGTGACATTATCGGGAGGTGACATTGCGGCTCTCTATAAGTGACCCTGGGGGCCATATTTGTAGTTTTCCCAGGGGTTCCCAGAGGTCAGGGTAGGACGTAGCAGCTCAGGGGGACCTTCTGGTTCAGGTAAGGTACAAAAAAAAAAACATTTTTCAGAGGAGGGGGATTCCTGCTTTAATTTCAATAGTAAAGGTATTTCTTGGAAAACTATAGATGTTTACCAAATGATGTATTCAGCTGCCGTACCGTACACCGTAGTTTTATATTTTGTGGTGGTCAAAATGTAATATTCAGAATAGGAATATAAAAATGTAGAAATATAACAGATACATAAAAACCCTGTGACTGCTTTCTCCTTAAATAACAAAAATAGAACTAAAAGTGCCCAAAGTCTGCAGAACATCACTGTGACCTCAACATACAGTATTAACCAACAGCAGAGTCCTTCCCCGCACATCGTTACTGATGTTCAACGGGCTTAGGGCATGTTTCAGAAGCCATTGCTTCAATATAGCAGGAGCCCCAATAATTCAATGAGTCCCTGTTCTCTCTGCAGAAGAGAATTGAACAGTTTGGAAGCGTCTTGTCAGGTCCTGTCGTTTGTATTTCTCCATGTTCATACCGTGGTTAGTGGCAATTTAACTACAGGTATCCTGTACCTTTCTTTCTGCTGCAGGAATCTACAGTCGGGAGCGCAAACACGTGGATTATATGTAAAAAAATAAATGAATAATATAGTGTAATAACGTCACAATCGGATTGAATGATGTGGACTGGAGGGGTCTTTAGATGTTACACTTACATTCCTCCCAATCAATCAAAGCCTTTTCAAAGCTGTGGCAATGGTGTCTTATTTCTCAATGGATTTATCTTCCTCCCACGTGGGGATGTCCCTCGGGTAAGCAGGGGTCCGGCGTTGTGCAATGCAAAAAGAAATCAGATAATAGTGCACACCAATGTATATAAAAGAACAACTTTATCTAATAACTGGTGGAATAGCACTTACAATATAAACATACAATACACACATGTAATGAACACGTGTTTGCGCTCCTCACTGTCCCTCTCCGCTGCATCAAGAGGGAACAACGAAGACTGTTCCCGAAAAAGTTTTTTTTAGAGCTGCAATAATTATCAGTATTATATTCACTGTTTGTCACTATTGTCACTTTATTTGCACAGTATTTATCACCGTTCACCACTTTATTGACAATTGGTTGTATTTATTTGCACGTAGTCATATTCCTTCACAAGGAGCGCTGTTTATACTATTTCTTTCTGGTGCAGGAATCTGCAGACGGGATCTGGTGGGTTTGTCCAAGAGATTAACTTTGAGGAGTTTCTGACCATCATGTCCTATTTCCGCCCATTGGATGAGGATATGGACGGAGAGCATATCCATTTGTGCCGCAAACATAAGCTGAGATGTGAGTATGATCTCTGTGCCAATGCAGCATAAGCCGCAGATATTTATGGGTATAAACCTAGATCTGGAAGGCAGAAAAGGATGACGTAGTCTGTCATTATTTGTTTAATCCATACTGGAACATACACAGAGATCGAGCAGTGTGGAAGCTCGCAGCTACATCCACTTAAAGGTGGCCTGACGGCATACGGAGTAGGGCCATAGAACTCTGACAGATAATGTGATGGGATCCAGATCAAGGATAGGAAGAGACAATAGACCAGAGGCAATTGGGTATTACAGTGTAAGGACCAGCAACATAAGGAGATGTTAAACAGAGTTATACATGGAAAGATACAATTTAATGGCAGATAAGCACCACTTGGCCCCCACCGTGTCATTCCCTTTTCCAATCTGCTGTAAAACCTTACACTCCATTTGATCCTTGACTTTCTTTTGCATTTAGGAGCCTTATGTTTACCCCACGCATATATAAATCCCCTTACTGGATTTTACCCTACCACCTCTGTTGGAAGACTATTCCACTAATCTACCACCCTTTCTGTAAAGAAGTCCCCCTAGCCTGCCACCCTCCAGCTTCAGAGAATGACCTTGTTCTAGCACTGCTCCTTCTTTGGAATATGTTCCCTCCCATACTTTGTTGAATCCCTTTATATATATTTGAAAGTTTAAATCATACCCCCTCTCCTCCAAGCTGTACATATTACGGTCCCGTAGTCTTTCCTGTTATGTCTTATGTTGCAATCTCCAATTTACTTGCATCCTTCCGGAGATATGATCTCCAGAATTGAACACAATGCTCTAGGTGACGTCTCACCACTGATCTATAAAGTGGCATCACACCCTCTCTTTCTCCTGCTACTCTCCCTATACAAGCTAACATCCTGCGGGCTTTGCACATAACTTTGCTACATTGCTCACCTACTTTCACGCCTGCTGAAATAATGACTCCCTTTCCTCCGGAGTAGGTGACATTATCGTGCCATTAATCCTGTATTCTTTTGTGACTCAAGTGCATTATTCTGCACTTTTTGGCATTAAATTCTAGTTGCCGCACTCTTAACCATTCTTCTAATCTACCCATGTTATACTTATACGTATACATTTAGTATGAGATGGCAGGGTATACAGCTAGGAAGGGAGATCAAGCAGTGAGGGAAAGTTTAACATCTCCCTATACATATATATGTTTAAGTACGAGAAGACCATTTTATGGAGTAAAGGAGAACTTTGAGCATAGTGTGAGACGTAGGGGATATTTGTTGGATGAAATTCCCAATTGAAGCCAATTAGGGGAATTAGGGGTTTATTCAATAGGTTCCAAAACGGCCGGTCCCTACTCCTATTCACTTTAATAGTCATTTTTGCCCAATTGCAATGCAGTCGACTGGTTCAAAGCCGAATGTAAAAGACCCTTCGATGGGTTCAATGGCTAATTATGGTTTATTGTCTTTTAATTGGAGCCAAGATTGGCATATTGACACATAAGCATCTTACTGTTGATATGTCAAGTGCCTTTTCAACTATTTTAACCTGTATCCATCAAATTCATGGTTTGGGGAGTGCCAGTCATATAGATCATTCTATGCACACATTACGGTGGGATGTATTCCCAGCGGTCTTCATACAGACATATTGCCCGCCTGGATACAACGTGACAAACATCTCTATATTGTGAGGACGTCCTCCCCTTCAAACTAATGGCACTTAACCCTTTCGTTGCCTGCTGGGCATTGCAGGCCCTTCTCGCAGCAAAAGGGGTTACATGTTCCCAAGCGAGAGAACACGGGTTCCCAAGCGAGAGCACACGGGTTCCCAAGCGAGAGAACACTGGTTCCCAAGCGAGAGAACACGGGTTCCCAAGCGAGAGAGAACACGGGTTCCCAAGCGAGAGAACACGGGTTCCCAAGCGAGAGAGAACACGGGTTCCCAAGCGAGAGAGAACACGGGTTCCCAAGCGAGAGAGAACACGGGTTCCCAAGAGAGAGAACACGGGTTCCCAAGCGAGAGAACACGGGTTCCCAAGCGAGAGAGAACACGGGTTCCCAAGCGAGAGAACACGGGTTCCCAAGCGAGAGAACACGGGTTCCCAAGCGAGAGAACACGGGTTCCCAAGCGAGAGAGAACACGGGTTCCCAAGCGAGAGAGAACACGGGTTCCCAAACGAGAGAGAACACGGGTTCCCGAGCGAGAGAGAACACGGGTTCCCGAGCGAGAGAGAACACGGGTTCCCGAGCGAGAGAGAACACGGGTTCCCGAGCGAGAGAGAACACGGGCTCCCGAGCGAGAGAGAACACGGGTTCCCGAGCGAGAGACAACACGGGCTCCCAAGAGAGAGAACACGGTTTCCCAAGCGAGAGAGAACACGGGTTCCCAAGCGAGAGAACATGGGTTCCCAAGCAAGAAAGAACACGGGTTCCCAAGCGAGAGAGAACACGGGTTCCCAAGCGAGAGAGAACACGGGTTCCCAAGCGAGAGAGAACACGGGTTCCCAAGCGAGAGAGAACACGGGTTCCCAAGCGAGAGAGAACACGGGCTCCCAAGCGAGAGAAAACACGGGTTCCCAAGCGAGAGAGAACACGGGTTCCCAAGCGAGAGAGAACGGGTTCCCAAGCGAGAGAGAACACGGGTTCCCAAGCGAGAGAACACGGGTTCCCAAGCGAGAGAGAACACGGGTTCCCAAGCGAGACAACACGGGTTCCCAAGCGAGACAACATGGGTTCCCAAGCGAGAGAGAACACGGGTTCCCAAGCGAGAGAGAACACGGGTTCCCAAGCGAGAGAACACGGGTTCCCAAGCGAGAGAGAACACGGGCTCCCAAGCGAGAGAACACGGGTTCCCAAGCGAGAGAGAACACGGGCTCCCAAGCGAGAGAGAACACGGGCTCCCAAGCGAGAGAGAACACAGGTTCCCAAGCGAGAGAACACGGGTTCCCAAGCGAGAGAGAACACGGGTTCCCAAGCGAGAGAACACGGGTTCCCAAGCGAGAGAACACGGGCTCCCAAGCGAGAGAACACGGGTTCCCAGTATGTTGAAAAGGGGCAATTTACTGCAAAAAAAAGGAACTGTTTGATGGGATTGTGAACATAAAGCAAACCAACAGAGGGGTTCAGTCTTGTTGGGGTTCTCTGTAATACATTACATGTGGTTCTCATATCTCTGAGACAAAGCTTGTAGTTTATAGCTGTAATACACCCTGTAAAATGTTCTCCTCTTTCTGTCCCAGTTCTCTTCAACATGTTCGATTCTGACAACGACAGCCGGATATCACTGGATGAGTATAGAAATGTATGAGTTTAGCTCCTTCTTCACTATGAACGTGTCTGCATACAGTACGTCCTATTCTGGGTTAACCCTGTGTTGTTCTTCTGTTGTCTGCTTACTGCTGCAGGTAGTGGAAGAGTTGTTATCTGGAAATCCCAACATTGAAAAGGATTCTGCAAGATCCATTGCAGATGGTGCAATGTTGGAAGCTGCCAGCATGTGTGTGGGGCAAATGGTAATGTCTCCGTGTCCTACAGGGTTACACATCAGAAAGAGAGCCAGGCAGTGCCTAGGAGAGCTGTGTGACAGTAAGGGTGTATATATAGAAGGGAGAGGGAGCGGCTCAGTGACTAAAGACACTGACTGGCACTGAGAGTTTGAGGCAGGGGAGCCTGGTTCAATTCCCAGCGTCGGCTCCTTGTGACCTTGGGCAAGTCACTTTATCTCCCTGTGCCTCAGGCACCAAAAACATAGATTGTAAGCTCCACGGGACAGGAACCTGGGCCTGCAAAATGACTCTGTAAAGCGCTACGTAAAACTAGCAGCGCTATACAAGAACATGCTATTATTATTATATAACATTTGTTGGGTCTAGGAGTAAGAAAGAAAGATGCAGTCCCACTGGCGACCAGTCAGTGATAGTTTTGCCAGGGTTGGAACTATGACCTAGATTCACTAAGCTCTGATAAGGGCAAAACTTGGTGTTAGCTGTATTTATAGTCTTTTTGTTTTTTATATCGGACTACTCTCTAACGCAATATTGCTGCAATAAAGCAATAAAGCACTATTATTACCACAGCGATATTGTGGCTGTAGTTTTGAACGGGAATGAACATGTTAATGTCAAACACAGAAGGAGGAATCAGGACATATTAGGGGACGCAGGTAGAAATAGGCAAGAACACGGGTGCAACAAGCAGGAGACCTAGTCAGCGCGCATGCAGAAGTAGCAAAAAGGGGAGAGCGTGCACACCAAAAAATGATGCAAAACATTTCATGCAAAATGGTCATTTACTGACTGAAACAGTCACAGAGATCCAACGTTTCGGTGCTACCCACACCCCCTGATCTGTGACTGTTTCAGTCATTAAATGGCCATTTTGCATGAATTATTTTGCATCATTTTGTGGTGTGCACGGCTCTCTCCCCTTAATGACATTAACAAGCTTATATTCCCTAAATTACGGATGTTGTCTCCCAATATCGGACAAACGCCTACAAATTCTCTGCAGTTATTACCCCCAAGGCTGGCCTTCAGTCCCATCTTACCTGTGTTTATAATGGCCATTATATACATAACTGTATAGGGGAGATAGATAATAAAAATGTATCACCTAAACATTTACATATTAACTTCTTCGTAGCCCGAGTGGTCAGATAGTTCTGGGCAATCCATGACTAGCTGACTACTAAAGGGTTAACACTATGCAACACTAAGGGGTTAACACTATGCTACACTAAGGGGTTAACACATTCCTAACACTACGCAACACTAAGGGGTTAACACATTCCTAACATTACGCAACACTAAGGGGTTAACACATTCCTAACACTACGCAACACTAAGGGGTTAACACATTCCTAACACTACGCTACACTAAGGGGTTAATACATTCCTAACACTACGCTACACTAAGGGGTTAATACATTCCTAACACTACGCTACGCTACACTAAGGGGTTAACACATTCCTAACACTACGCTACACTAAGGGGTTAACACATTCCTAACACTACGCTACACTAAGGGGTTAATACATTCCTAACACTACGCTACGCTACACTAAGGGGTTAACACATTCCTAACACTACGCTACACTAAGGGGTTAATACATTCCTAACACTACGCTACGCTACACTAAGGGGTTAATACATTCCTAACACTACGCTACGCTACACTAAGGGGTTAACACATTCCTAACACTACGCTACACTAAGGGGTTAATACATTCCTAACACTACGCTACACTAAGGGGTTAATACATTCCTAACACTACGCTACACTAAGGGGTTAACACATTCCTAACACTATGTAACACGTTTGTGAAAGTCTGAGCATTTCCCGTTTTTGATTCTTATCAGACACTTTGGAAAGTGTGTGTGTGTTGGTGTGTGTGTGGTGTGGTGTGGTGTGGTGTGTGTGTGTGTGTGTGTGTGTGTGTGTATCTTGTTTGCCCCACCCCAATGATAAGGTGGTCCAGTTAATAGACTGTAAACCTACTCCACTATGGTGTATAATTAAATAAGCGGATAATGATAACAGAGAGATAAGGGCAGCTAAACACACCTTAAACTTCCAGTGTTGAGAGACATTGTCAGGATAAACTTTAAAAACCAGCTGTAGGTATTCTCTAAGTCATGTTTCAAAAGACTTTAATGAGCTCATTTAACCTATTAAAAATATTAGTGTCCTACATTCAATATTTGATTCTACAACTATTTAAGTAAAAGGTTGGCTTAGGAAAGTATGTTCCAGAAGACAGCCGGGTCTTATTCTTAAACAAGTCATTCTTACTTTGCAACCTTAAGGCCATTTTCTTTTTTTAGAGAGCACTTTTAGGAATAGAAGTATGTTTGGAAGAAGAGGGTGGGTTAGAATCATATGAAACTGCATCTTTCCTAAACACAAATTAGCAAAGATAGCACCGGACAATCGTAAAGCAGAAGTGACGGCATTGGGAGCATAAACTGTATTGTGATCGTGAGATTTAAATGCAGTTCTTCTTTTTAACTCCATAAACACTTTAAAAAGAATAGTGTTGTATTTCCAGGGCAAATGTTAATGTGGAGAACCAGGACAGGCAAATAAGATTATCATCGTGCCAAGTAAGGCCGTGCTTAGTGACGGTGACGCAACGTCACCCAAAAGCATTGCCGCCGCGTGCACTTATAGTGCGCGCGACGGCGACAAAGCGACGTTGCGAAAACTGGTAGCCGGCAAAATGTGATTTTTCAAGGGCTGTTACGTTACGTCACGTGACGGCCCTTGAACCAATCAACTTGCCGGAATTATGCGATGCTGCCGCCCGGCGAAATATAACTCGTCGGTGACGACGGGTGACGTCACCCGTCGTCGCCATTGACGGCACTATAGGCATGTCCTTAGACTGCAACCCATATTCAGGGTGCTGGGAAGCAGTGTCTCGTGCTCAGGGAAATGTCAGCTCTTTTCAAGTGGATGGAGCAGAAATATTACCTAGCACGGGGAAAATCATTGCACAGCATATTAAATAGTGGCCTTTATGGCTACCGATCACTTACCTCCTAATAGCACCCTTTGGAAGTGTTGGCTATCTCAAGGTTTATTAAAGAAGCCTGCCGTTCACTTCACAATGATTGACTTAATTGAAGTTCTCTGTATTGGTGTAACGGTTGATGTCTTTAATAATACATTTGTCTTTGCACTGAATCTCAGGTCCTTGTTTCAAACGCGATTTACATCTCTATCATGCCAGCTAATATGCTCTTCTATTAATAAATACCCCCGCACTGTCCAGCTATAAAGGTTGAAAGCGGTGAGGGGAAATCATTTCTTTTGATACACAGATATAAATGGCTAAACGTGTGGTTTTCCATTTCGATCCTCTCGTTTTCTAGTTTTAACATGTATATGTTTTTGTTTTTTTTACAGCAACCTGATCAAGTATACGAGGGGATCACTTTTGATGACTTCCTTAAGGTAACGAGGCAACAGCAAAGCAGGTCTTCTCATTTGTTCTTCCAGCAAACCCCTTTCATTCTCAAAACTTTCCCCCCCAACACATCAACGTAAAATTTACAATCCCTCCAATATATGGCTCTGGCTCTGGGCACATCTTGTTTAACTCACAATGCACCCGGGGAAAGGCAGCGGAGAGCATTTTGTTAGGAGTAAGCAGAGCTGGCACTGTGGTTCCTTGATGGTGTCCATGGCAGTGGTATGGTTTAAGTTAGCATGTTGAATAAAGATACTGTAGAATGTCATTTCAAAGGGATATAGTCCATAGAAGGGAACATTCACAATAATCCGTGATTTCAGCCACGGGTGCAAAGCCAGTCAGTGTTGGGTCAGTTTTGCCACATCCATAATCATGTACAGTATTAAAGAAATAATGTTCTTGTATCCATAAAATCCTGTATGCATAGGACAATTCCAAAGGCATATGCAGGAATGTGAAGTATTCGGTTTAGTTTACATAGTTGCCCAATGATTCCACTGTTCCTACCACTTTTATTGGCCACAGCTATTCCAAAAACAAACCTGAGAGATGGCAGAACCGTGTAGTTATTACTGTAGAAGGTTCTGCCACCTCGTTTACTTGTTTCTGTTTTATTCATATGTGGAAGCACATGGAGCCAGTACTCGTATAAAGTAAACCAAGGCGTTACATATGCTGCCATTCTCTTTGTCACAACACTGCCTGGCACTAGCGATTGTTGCAGTTCATAAAGATATCATTTCAGAACTCCAGATAAGAGCAGTTGCATGCGTTTCCTACTGCGTGCATGGCTGGGTGTATGTATGGGCGAAGGGCTGGGGTTCTCACACTTTTACATTATTTACAATTTTATTGCAAAGCAGCTGTGAACCTTTGCAACCAAGTACTGCAGCTGTATAAAGATACTGTATTTTTATACATTTTGGCCCATATTTACTAACGTTCTTTTCCATAATCCACATTTTGGTGCCAGAAGGTACCTTATGTGAACTTAAATCTGTTCACTCAAGTGAGGTGTCTTAGGGCCATATTTACTAAGGAAAATATTCTTACAGAACACAAACACTGGAGGAATTATTTAGCTGGATGTACTATATAGTAAGATTCAAGCTATACCCAGGGGTATACTCACATACATTCAGGGCTGCCGACAGGGGGGGGGGGGGCACACAGGCCTCCCTGTCGGCAACACTAGTTTCCACTCTGTGCAGGCAAGCCGGGCCCTCCCCTTTCCTTGCTGCCCCCCCTCCATTCTCTCCTGCAGGGCCCTCCCCTTTCCTCAACACCGGTCTACCCCATATCATGTACTGACAGATTTCTGAGTTATTGGAGATAGTTTTATTGTTGATTTAATACCACCATTTCTCCTTTTCTAGATCTGGGCTGGAATGGATATTGAAACCAAAATGCACATAAGATTCCTGAACATGGAGACTATACCGTCCTGTCGCTGATTACTGTATCGCATGCGGTTCGTGGCACAAATTGGGATTTTAGAGAAACTTAAACTACCTGTTGACCTTTAAACTGAGGCGATAAGTTGGGGATGTTACTTTAGCAAAGACTTTTTATGCAGCTGGTCTTTATTTCTCCAATGGTGAAGGGTTTACCATATTCTGCTGCTCTACATGATATAGCAGTGCGCTACTGAGCAGTGCAACGTTCTGTAACTCTTTGTACGGGAGTAATAGTGCATAAGGGTATGCTGTCTGGATGCTCTAGATCCGCTCATGTTTATGCAAGTAATTGTACATCCCAATTCCATGCAATGCTGCATAGTTTTATTTCACACAAGCTATATTAGCTTGAATGTTCTGAAATATATAAAATTCAGCAGTTTTGCAGTAACGAGAGTGTTTCTGTGTTTGACTCAATTTGTACCTTCTGTGTAGAAATACAAAACACTGGGAATTGCACACATACTGCAGATAGAGAGCCTAGTGACCGAAATAATCCATGAAGTATTAAAAAACCCAAATGGTGTGACATATGTAATATGGAATTCAATACCAGTGAGGCATACGCGGTGTGTTGGGCTTTTAGTAGAATTTGGATAAAACTGTGTTATCTATAATTCCAATTTCAGACCTAAGAAGTTTTTACACTGCCTTAGAGATTATTATTGTCCTTTTGATGTCAAGTAATTGTTTATAAAATAAAGGTGAAGGACACACGGTGGGGACAATTTATTTCAAATGTGCCTAAATGAAAATAAAATCCCGTTATTAAATCCATAAGATTATTTTTATTCTTACATCTGAATTATTAATGGATAAAGGAAAACTGATTAATATTTCTCAATTATATCTAAAACCTGACAAGTGAACTCTACTAATTCAATGTGTTGTTTTTTTTTTTTTGAATAACTCCTGCTATTTTTCTTCCTTCAATCCTAAATATTCAGACCATGAGTGACTCCCACTGTCACTTTCTAAGGCTTGTAATAGAGTGCGCGCGTCAATGATTATTGCTGGGAGTGAGCCTGCAGTTGCTATACTTGAGACGCGTGCGTCCGTGAGCGTGCGCGGCAGATCTGTGAAAATACAAGAAATTTGTATTTTTGCGCTGCGAGCCAATCACAGCGCAGCCTAACGCTGTGATGTCATAGCCATGCCCTCTAGCCGTGCATGCTATAGCAATTAAACGCGCACCAGCGCGTACTATATAACAAGCCTTAGGCCGCGCTTATAGTGTCGGCGTCGCGACGTTGCCCGAAAACAAATGCATTGCCGCCGCGTGCGCTTATAGTTAGCGCGACGGTGACAATGCGACATCGCGAAAACTGGTAGCCGGCAAAATTTGATTTTTCAAGGGCTGTCGCCTCACGTGACTGCTCTTGAACCAATCAAATGGCCGGAAACCCGCGATGCCGCCGCCCGGCGAAATATAACTTGGGTGACGTAACCCGTCGTGTCGCCGTCGATGGCACTATAGGCGCGACCTTAGGCTTGTTTTATAGTACGCGGTGGTGTGCGTGTGCCCAGCGTTGTGCGTGCAGAGCGCGGTTAGTTGCTATAGCATAAGCGGTGACGCGTGCGGCTAGAGGGCGTGGCTATGACATCACAGCGTTAGACCGCACTGTGATGGGCTCGCAGCGCGGAAATACAAATTTCTTGTATTTTCACAGGTCTGCCGCGCGCACGCTCACGGCCGCACATCTCAAGTATAGCAACTGCAGCCTCACACCCAGCAATCATCAGACGCACGTGCGCACTCTATTACAAGCCTTAGGCCTTGCCCCCGCTGCCTACTACAGCATCCGCTATGGCGGACGCTGCACGGACGAGAGCCCTCCCCTCAATGGCGCCGGGCCCGCTGCGAGGGGGGGCCGCAGCGCTCGGGCGAGAGCTGCTCCTGCTCTCATTAGAATTGAGAGCAGGACTCGCGTCGAGCGATTAGGCACGCCCCCCGGCGGTTCAGCCAATGAGGGCGAACCTGCCGGGTGACGTCATGGCCGCGCCCCCGTCACTCCTCCGCCACGCCCCCCCCCCAGTCTCTCTTCCTGCAGTGAGCTGCAGACCGGGGAATCGGCTGAACGCGCCACCAATATCGCGGGCGCGCGTTACAGCGGAGATACCGGGGCCTTAGCCTAACACTTCTGAAAGCTGTCAGCACCTGGCATGCTTACTGCATTGCTCACTGATATTCTGAGTTCATGAACAGGAGGAATTTTTGAAGAGAATAGGCACTGGCTAATGGAGTATATTTATGGACCTCCATTTGCTTGCTGTGTAGTTTATAGCTGCAGTGTGGAGTTTTAAACAATTGCACATCATTCTGAAACCTCTTACTGTATGAATAATATTTCCCAGGTGTATTGACGGGACCAGAAAAGCAGGTTTCAGCGGGTGGGTGGTTATCATGCAACAGTGAGCATGACTATCCAGGCTTCATGCAACTGTCTGATATCCTCCTCCCATCTTACTGTTCATTATCACCCACCCTCCATATTTGTGATTAGAATATAGCACGCGTCAGCAACAAAAACATTATCAAACTGCAGTCATCCTCTGTGTGTGAAGCTTGATATTAATCATGTTCATTGTGCTGCCATGTGACAGGGTAATAATGTTTGCAACTATATATCTTGTTAAGTAACTTGGCACTTCATCTATCATTTCATAGGCATGCAGCTTTCAGAACGGAAGATTAAACTTGCTGAACATTTACAGGAGCCTCTTCTTAGACCAGTGATTGATAGGTTAGGAGTGAAGAGGTTATGATCCTTTGTGAAAATAGAAACTTGCATTATAAATAGAACAGCCGCCTGGCAACCACTTACCCGAAGTAACACAGCCGAACCCAGGAGAAGACTTGTATAAATGAGAAGTCCTCTGCAAGGTGTCTTTGCCAGGAGGGTACTGGCTGCCAGGCAGGCTGAGACAGGTAATTAACACAGGGTTTGAATGAGCATTGAAGGTAGGAGGTTCTATGCTGCTTCTTCGATTTGGACACATTAATCTCATTGTAGGCGTGTGGGTAAGCCAATTATTTAGTGATGAATAAACGTTTGACTACCTACACTAGCCCAAGGGGAAGGGCCGCTTTCTGCTTTCACCTCCAAATAACTTTTTTTTGAGCATGGCCAGCCCTGGAAGATTTGTAAAGTCTTGGGCCATCCCTGCTCATCAGACCTCACCCAAATCCACCACTCACCCTCTAGTTGCAAAACACTGCCTATGTAACGCAGTCTTATACTTATTCACTAAACAATGTAAACAGACACAAATAAGGCTCGTTTAACATGGAAACAAATAAAAACAGACTTTATTCCATTCCCCAGAAAAAGATCAGCTTACTCTCTCTGCCAGGAAATGTTCAGAAAAGGAAGCAACATCTAGATTACAAATAAGGAATTTAGCGGTTGCTGTTTGCATACTATGGGAACCGTGGTAATATTTACCAAACACTGCTAAACTGTAAGGGGCCCTCTGGCCCCTGCCTGGGAATGGGCCACTAGGTGCCCTAAGGCTTAGCACCATTTAGTGATTCTGACCTCAGTCTATGTATAAATATTGCAGTCTGGGTACTTTGGTGCATAGCCCTATAATACTACAGCAAGTATCTGTATTTCCTTTAGCATATTGCTGTTGAAATCAAATTTACCTTACTGTCCAGGTTCTGTATATAAAAGAAATCACCCCTAAAACCACTAAAAGTAATGCCCAATTAGAAATAAAATCCACAGCTCCAAAGCTGGCTATTTTGGGGCTAAAGCGACACATAGGGTTATTTAGACTGTGCACCAATGCAGCTCTGCATCTCCTGAATCTGTATCATGATCAGATATCTGGGGCCCTTGCAACAGCAGAATATCCTTGGTGCATTACGTATTATATAGGCGTATTTATAAGGTGCTATACATGAAGAAATCTATAGCCATTATTTCTGAGTTTCTGTGCATCAAATTGTCAGAGGTGAAATTTGAAACAAGTTTCTTCAATTTGATTAAAATGATCAACAGAAAACCAGCAATGCTTTGCCAGGCAGATACATATATATATACACATACATACATACATACATACATACATACATACATACATACGGTACTTACATAAGATTGACAACCAGTATAAAAACAAATATTCATTGTGATACAAGGTTTCAAAATGTCTGGCACTACAATTAGAACAGGTGTTAACATGCCAAGACACAGCACTTGGGGGCAGATGACATATGTAGTAGAAACGTATAGAAAGGTTTACTATAAAAATATTGGTGCATTTGTAGGTCAGACTTTTACTATGTTAGGAAGGGACGGATATACCAGTCTGGCAGTTAATCCTAATGGTGATGACAGGCCTGCCACGGTGCTATTGGCTAATGTCTTTTAAAGCAGGTTTACCAATCTTATTTGTATCCTAGTTTTATTTTTATTTAAAATAAAGGCCCAAAGCCTGCTGTAGAGTTACGTGCCGTTTGTTCCCCACTAGGCAGCACAGAGCTGTTTTCCATTTAGATTTCAAATAGACTTACAAAACCGGTCTTACTAAAATAAAAGCTCCTCTGGTGTTTGAAGTCCAGTGACTGCACGATGGGAGAGAGGGCTTAGCAGCCTTGTTAACTTTGTTTTATTCCTGCAAAATTAGCCCAAAACCAGTTTAGAAATTGCTGAACAGGAAAAGGGCTGACCTTACTGTACAATATGGTGAAAACATCTTAAAAAAACAGCCGTGCAGGGGAGATCCAGCTTTAAAGGATACAAACAGGGTCACGTAACACAATCTGTGGTTCCGCTCATGTGCTTTAACCCTAAAGACGCCCTAATGACACTCGCTGAACGTCATGTGGCCGGTGCTTAGGGCGTGACATTATTGCTCATGTTAAGGGAAGATCCCGCTCGTCGCGTCACTGGGGGACGGACGCACCCATGTGACTGCTCTCCCAAGCGATCATGTGTTTGCAGAGCCGGGAACACCGGTCTTCCGACAGAGAAAGGGTTACATAAATGTGAATTACCCACCGAGGAGCCTTATGCGATATAAATCCTGGTGTCCTTTGTAAGTCGCTTGGATTTTCAATTTCTTGACTGTGGGAACACCGGTAAAGATGAGAAAAGTAACCTGCGGCCAAATCTCCTGATCCGACTTCATTAAATTGCTTTTAAATGACATTTGTACCTGCTGGCGGTTACTTACAGTGTATATAGACACTGGCAGTGGACAGATTCCAGATACCGGTTCCTGGGTCTGTGAGAGGTAGACAAAGCAAGTGATGTGGAAATATGCTCCGTCAAACAGCAACGCAATGTGTTGCAAGCCCAGCTGGAAGCAAAACGGTTACAAAGGTGCTTCCACATCACAGTAAGGTTCTAGTTTTTGCAGCAATTTGCTGTCCTATTTTGTAATACAATGTATCCCTTCAGCATGAACCCTTGTTTAAAGTGATGCCTGTCCAGCTGGTTCCCGGAGTCACACATTTCACTGCAAAGTTCCACAGCTCTGGAACTACTGTACAGCAGACAGCTATCCAGGAACCGGATCATTCCCAGCTTACTCTTCAAGGTCACTGGCAGCTCTACACAAGGTCGTATGGCACTGCAAGGCCGATGTTGTAATTATACCCAGTGGTCTCAATGTAGGAGGAGCGACAAATTGGGAGGATGCTCTCATGGGACCGCTGCTCCACTGCAAACTCGTATACACTGATCGTGCCTCGATGCCTGCATAGAAAACAGCAAAATATCACCTCCATTAGCAGCTACAGAATTGCAGGTATAGTCATACATTCTGTAAACAACGTAATATAAACTGGTATACAGTACTCGGACACATTGATTGTAGTTAATCAAAAGATTACATTTTCAAAGAAACAAATATTTACTGAAAAGCAGAAGGTGTTTTGCTCCCTGCAGGAGAAGGGGGAGAAGGGGGAGGGCCTTGTACAACATACACTGATACCAAACAAAACAATGGCTTAAGGGACGTAAAACACTTTCAAATTTCTCTCCGAGTAGGTCTGCTGGCCATGCACTTTCACACAGATTTTAATGCAAGGTAAAAGCAGTTAGAGTGGGGGATCCCTGGCCGTGGGATGAGTGGCAGGTGCCAGGCTGTGGGACGAGTGGGAGGTAAGTGGGAGGTGCCAGACCATGTGATGAGTTAGAGGTAAGTGGGAGGTGCCAGACCATGTGATGAGTTAGAGGTAAGTGGGAGGTACCAGGCCGTGTGATGAGTTAGAGGTAAGTGGGAGCTGCCAGGCCGTGTGATGAGTTAGAGGTAAGTGGGAGGTGCCAGACCGTGTGATGAGTGGGAGGTAAGTGGGAGGTACCAGGCCGTGTGATGAGTTAGAGGTAAGTGGGAGGTGCCAGACCGTGTGATGAGTGGGAGGTAAGTGGGAGGTACCAGGCCGTGTGATGAGTTAGAGGTAAGTGGGAGGTACCAGGCCGTGTGATGAGTTAGAGGTAAGTGGGAGGTACCAGGCCGTGCGACGAGTTAGAGGTAAGTGGGAGGTGCCAGACCGTGTGATGAGTGGGAGGTAAGTGGGAGGTACCAGGCCGTGTGATGAGTTAGAGGTAAGTGGGAGGTACCAGGCCGTGTGATGAGTTAGAGGTAAGTGGGAGGTACCAGGCCGTGCGACGAGTTAGAGGTAAGTGGGAGGTACCAGGCCGTGCGACGAGTTAGAGGTAAGTGGGAGGAACCAGGCCGTGTGATGAGTTAGAGGTAAGTGGGAGGTACCAGGCCGTGCGACGAGTTAGAGGTAAGTGGGAGGTACCAGGCCGTGTGACGAGTGGGAGGTGCCAGGCCGTGTGATGAGTTAGAGGTAAGTGGGAGGTACCAGGCCGTGTGACGAGTGGGAGGTGCCAGGCCGTGTGACGAGTGGGAGGTGAAAGAGAAAGCGCCTGGTTAAGGACAGTGAGGACCCCCCCCCCCCCGCCTCCCTCCGTGTATTGGTGTCTGTACCGGCGGTGAGCTGTAAGGTCATCGTCCATGATGCTGGCCCCACGGGGATTCTTCTCGTCAGGAATGTTCGCTGTGACCAGGCTGTGGCTGTTGAACCAGATGTACCGGACGGGGTGTCTGTAAGGGACACAGAGTGCATACAGAAATCGCCTACGCATTGCATAGGAGGATAGATCTACCCCTACACAATTACTATTCCTCTACAGGAGGAGATTTCAACATGCTGCATATGGATTCCCACGCAGTTCAAAGGCCCCATTACAATGTGCCATTTTCTCCATGCCAGTAAATCTTTAAGGACCATTCAAGTGAGCAGGGCTTAAAGGTTCCCTAGTAAGAAGATGGCTTCTCAGCATGCTGAAGATGGGCCAATGATACAGCCATTCTGAGAGGAAATGTTATGTTTGGCTTAATTCCAGGTACCATGATAATGTCAAATTATAGTTACAGCCAAGTATACTATTGTAATGTGTAATGTCTCCGTGTCTCATCAGCACAGTTACATATAATGGCTCAACACAACTGTGCTACAGCAGGAGACCTGTGCAGAGATACAGCAGGAGACCTGTGCAGAGATACAGAAGGAGACCTGTGCAGAGATACAGCAGGAGACCTGTGCAGAGATACAGCATGAGACCTGTGCAGAGATACAGCAGGAGACCTGTGCAGAGATACAGAAGGAGACCTGTGCAGAGATACAGAAGGAGACCTGTGCAGAGATACAGCAGGAGACCTGTGCAGAGATACAGAAGGAGACCTGTGCAGAGATACAGAAGGAGACCTGTGCAGAGATACAGCAGGAGACCTGTGCAGAGATACAGCAGGAGACCTGTGCAGAGATACAGAAGGAGACCTGTGCAGAGATACAGCAGGAGACCTGTGCAGAGATACAGCAGGAGACCTGTGCAGAGATACAGAAGGAGACCTGTGCAGAGATACAGAAGGAGACCTGTGCAGAGATACAGCAGGAGACCTGTGCAGAGATACAGAAGGAGACCTGTGCAGAGATACAGAAGGAGACCTGTGCAGAGATACAGCAGGAGACCTGTGCAGAGATACAGCATGAGACCTGTGCAGAGATACAGCAGGAGACCTGTGCAGAGATACAGAAGGAGACCTGTGCAGAGATACAGAAGGAGACCTGTGCAGAGATACAGCAGGAGACCTGTGCAGAGATACAGAAGGAGACCTGTGCAGAGATACAGAAGGAGACCTGTGCAGAGATACAGCAGGAGACCTGTGCAGAGATACAGCAGGAGACCTGTGCAGAGATACAGAAGGAGACCTGTGCAGAGATACAGCAGGAGACCTGTGCAGAGATACAGCAGGAGACCTGTGCAGAGATACAGAAGGAGACCTGTGCAGAGATACAGAAGGAGACCTGTGCAGAGATACAGCAGGAGACCTGTGCAGAGATACAGAAGGAGACCTGTGCAGAGATACAGAAGGAGACCTGTGCAGAGATACAGCAGGAGACCTGTGCAGAGATACAGCAGGAGACCTGTGCAGAGATACAGAAGGAGACCTGTGCAGAGATACAGCAGGAGACCTGTGCAGAGATACAGCAGGAGACCTGTGCAGAGATACAGAAGGAGACCTGTGCAGAGATACAGAAGGAGACCTGTGCAGAGATACAGCAGGAGACCTGTGCAGAGATACAGAAGGAGACCTGTGCAGAGATACAGAAGGAGACCTGTGCAGATATACAGAAGGAGACGTGTGCAGAGATACAGCAGGAAACCTGTGCAGAGATACAGAAGGAGACCTGTGCAGAGATACAGCAGGAGACCTGTGCAGAGATACAGAAGGAGGCCTGTGCAGAGATACAGCAGGGCACCTGTGCAGAGATACAGAAGGAGACCTGTGCAGAGATACAGAAGGAGACCTGTGCAGAGATACAGAAGGAGACCTGTGCAGAGATACAGCAGGAGACCTGTGCAGAGATACAGAAGGAGACCTGTGCAGAGATACAGAAGGAGACCTGTGCAGAGATACAGAAGGAGGCCTGTGCAGAGATACAGAAGGAGACCTGTGCAGAGATACAGAAGGAGACCTGTGCAGAGATACAGCAGGGTACCTGTGCAGAGATACAGAAGGAGACCTGTGCAGAGATACAGAAGGAGACCTGTGCAGAGATACAGAAGGAGACCTGTGCAGAGATACAGCAGGAGACCTGTGCAGAGATACAGAAGGAGACCTGTGCAGAGATACAGAAGGAGACCTGTGCAGAGATACAGAAGGAGGCCTGTGCAGAGATACAGAAGGAGACCTGTGCAGAGATACAGAAGGAGACCTGTGCAGAGATACAGAAGGAGACCTGTGCAGAGATACAGAAGGAGACCTGTGCAGAGATACAGAAGGAGACCTGTGCAGATATACAGAAGGAGACGTGTGCAGAGATACAGCAGGGCACCTGTGCAGAGATACAGAAGGAGACCTGTGCAGAGATACAGAAGGAGGCCTGTGCAGAGATACAGAAGGAGACCTGTGCAGAGATACAGAAGGAGACCTGTGCAGAGATACAGAAGGAGACCTGTGCAGAGATACAGAAGGAGACCTGTGCAGAGATACAGAAGGAGACCTGTGCAGAGATACAGAAGGAGACCTGTGCAGAGATACAGAAGGAGACCTGTGCAGAGATACAGAAGCCTCACATTTAGACCACTCAGGGTTTGTAAGGAATCCCGGAGATTTGGGTTCAGAACTGATGGAAGGACTCGTGTCCCTGTCATAGGCAGGACTGCAGGTGCTGTGCATACAAAATCCGTACCATACATACATTAGCATCATGTAGAAATGTATTAACCCTCCCCCCCCCCCCCCCCCACACCTAGCTGCAGCCCCATGCAGGCAGTTCAATCAGTTTCCTCATTAGTACTTTTCTCATTCTTGCCAAACAAAAATCGCACAGCGCCACCCGGTGGCATGAAAATGCAGAGCGGCCATGCAATAATTACACATCGTCAAATGCCTTCATTACAAGGCCGGGGGGGTGGGGGGAGGGGAGGAGGGGAACGAGACCAGGTCGGGGGGAGGGATACGAGACCAGGCCGGGGGGGAGGGATACGAGACCAGGCCGGGGGGGAGGGATACGAGACCAGGCTGGGGGGGGGGGGGGGAGGAATACGAGACCAGGCCGGGGGGGAGGGGATACGAGACCAGGCCGGGGGGGAGGGGATACGAGACCAGGGCGGGGGGGAGGGATACGAGACCAGGGCGGGGGGGAGCGATACGAGACCAAGGCGGGGGGGGGGGAGGGATAGGAGACCAGGCCGGGGGGGGGGAGGGTTACGAGACCAGGCTGGGGGGGGGGGGGGAGGGATACGAGACCAGGCTGGGGGGGGGGGGAGGGATACGAGAGCAGGCCGGGGGGGAAGGGATACGAGAGCAGGCCGGGGGGAAGGGATACGAGACCAGGCTGGGGGGGGGAGGGATACGAGACCAGGCTGGGGGGGGGAGGGATACGAGAGCAGGCCGGGGGGGAAGGGATACGAGAGCAGGCCGGGGGGAAGGGATACGAGACCAGGCCAGGGGGGGGGGGGGGGGAAGGGATACGAGACCAGGCTGGGGGGGGGAGGGATACGAGAGCAGGCCGGGGGGGGGGATACGAGAGCAGGCTGGGGGGGGGAAGGGATACGAGACCAGGCTGGGGGGGGAGGGATACGAGAGCAGGCCGGGGGGGAAGGGATACGAGAGCAGGCCGGGGGGGGGGGGATACGAGAACAGACCCGGGGGGGGATACGAGACCAAGCCGGGGGGTGGGGGGGGATACGAGACCAGGCCGGGGGGGGGGGGGATACGAGAACAGACCCGGGGGGGATACGAGACCAGGCCGGGGGGGAGGGATACGAGACCAGGCCGGGGGGGGGGGGACGACACGGATACGAGACTGCAGGGGGGGGGAGGGGAGGAAATATGAGAACGGGCCAGGGTGGAGGGAAAAATGACAGAGAGCAGGCTGAGTTAGGAGTCACAAGGCAATGGTGTCACAGCTATCCGATATCTTGTGATACCAGCAGCCTGAGCTGTACGTCAGGTCATCAGAAATTAAATCCTCCGGTATCACTGTTAGGAAGGAGATCTAACGGTCACGAGTAATGCATTGTGGGTTACCTGGCGTGCATCTCCCACAGCTTGGTGCCCATTCTCTGGTCCCAGACGCAGGTCAGACCCTCCTCGCCTCCGGAGATAACCTTCCAGTCATCCATACATGCTGCCGACACCCCCAGGTGATGGGCATAGAAGGAGCACAGAGACTTACTGCATCGCATGTCATACACACGCACCCTGCGGGAACACGCAGCTCCAGTGATTACGCATTGTACACACCTGAACTTAACCACAGTATTTTAAAAGCCACCACACTATAACACATTTACAGGAACTGTTCAATGCCTGTATCAGATCTGTGCAGTTTTAGTACGCAGTTCTAGAATCCATAACAATCCTGATCAAGTGTATGCACTTTGGCATTGAAGTGGTTAAAAGGTACCACACATTGCAGAGGTATTCTGGCACTGAAGGGTTAATAGGCCAACATAATAGATATAGTTGTACAGTTTACATAGCTTTGCAGACCTCACAAGTCCCTTATTCAGATCAGGCGTAGCGGAGGTGGGGTTTCCATGTTGTGTTAGTTGATGTAATAAACAGAGAGAGGTTTCAGGTCCGGGAAAGGTCCATTACGCATGGGAATGTTACTCCATAAATACTGGTGATTGAAAGTACAGTATTTTTTATATGTGATGCTAGTGGATAACGGCAGCATGAGCTCGTGCGCAGGGCTGTGCCCATATTTACCAAGCAGTATTATGCCACGAGACACGTTAATGTGCCAGGACACATCGCACAGGGGTCTTCAGATGCACCACCTGGGCAGGGGTCTCTGTAGCAGTTCAGCAATGTTCATTTATTTAATTCAATGAAAAAGGAAAGTATGCAAAATACATCTCAGCAATTATGCCTTCATGTAAAACTGGCAGCATGCTCTGCTGTCTGAAGGATGCATTCTGTTTTATTGTTTATATTTCTCCTCTGAAACTATACGTGTGTATATCTTTAGTTAGAATAGGCATGCAATCCATAGACTGCAAAATACTACTTCATTGAAGGCACAGCCGCCATTTTATATACCCCAAAAAGCTACAAAATTGTAGGAGATATTAGTACAATACACAAACTGCAGAGGTCATACAAAATAGATTGTCAGAAGGTAAAATGCCCCAAACGGGTGTATATTTTTAAATGTATTGGTGACATTATTTACACTTCTTTTAATGCTAAAGAAAACAGCACAACAGCCATCAATTAACCACAGAACAATACGTTCATCTTTATATGCCCTCTGACATTAAAGTGTCTTATTTACCAAGCCGTGTTAATCCATAAGACATCTCATGGCCTATTCACTTGGCTGAGCTGTATGGCTGAGCTGGAGCATCCCTATTGCAGACACAACAGGAGGACATGCAGAAGGGAACTTCGGAATCATCATAACAACGGCTGAACCAAGGGCAGTATATAAAATAACCTCCTTCTCCTCGCACACTGCTGAACCAAGGGCAGTATATAAAATAACCTCCTTCTCCTCGCACACTGCTGAACCAAGGGCAGTATATAAAATAACCTCCTTCTCCTCGCACACTGCTGAACCAAGGGCAGTATATAAAATAACCTCCTTCTCCTCGCACACTGCTGAACGCTCTGGGTAATTGCTTTGGGCATATTATTTGACAATTTGATTGCTCTGTCTACTCATCACGAACTTCAGTTGACCATTAGTCTCATTTGGGATTTGCGTTTCTTTTTTACATAGGGTATAGGGAAGTACCTCTAGGAACGGGCATGAGGAAGGGGCCATTGCCCCAAAATGTTTCCCCCCTATTTTTCCCTGTCCCACCCCATCCTTTCCCCCCCCCCTCCCCTTTGTGATTTCTCTTGTCCTCCCTCCCTTTCCCTGTGTTTTCTCCTTTTCCCCATTCACTGCGAGTTTCTTTATTGCCTTATTTGATTTTGTACTTATGCGTGTCGCATGATCCAAGTTGTTGACTTTTTGCTTCATTTGATATATCCATTTATCACATTTTCTTTGGCATATCCTCTATCCAAACTTTTTATTAATATTCGTCAGTGAGTGCTGGGAACTCGCCCCTCTTTTTCCAACTTGCCAAATATGACTTTAGTGCTTTAGAAGTGTGTTGTAAACCTTCTTCAAAACAGGTCCACAAGCCATTCCGTGGTTAATAGATTACGCTTTGCCCTGTAGACATCACAAGCCCCCTAGAGATAACCTGATTTGGCTAGAACCTGCTCACTTTCCCAGTTATACCATACGTATCCACTGGGAGAAAATCTGGGGAAGACAAATGAGCGCGGAGACTGCCAAAGTGATTGGATGGGCAATTCAAAAATGCTACGGTGTCCCACAGGTGTCAGTAAGAAAGGTTTTCAAAACTAACAGCTCCGAGCAGCCTTTTAGCTGATTAGCAGACGTGTCCACATGAGAGACCAACAGACCCAAGAGGGCTGAGTTAGTAATACTTCCAAATATTATAGTGTCATAAAACAGCCACATATATTTTACCGGAAATAAAGTCTCAAATGGCACAGAATACAAAGCTGTGAAAGGGCGCAGTATGGGCAATGAAAGGGTACAGTATGGGAAATGAAAGGGTGCAGTATGGGCAATGAAAGGGCACCGTATGGGAAATGAAAGGGCACCGTATGGGCAATGAAAGGGCGCAGTATGGGCAATGAAAGGGCGCAGTATGGGCAATGAAAGGGCACAGTATGGGCAATGAAAGGGCGCAGTATAGGCAATGAAAGGGCGCAGTATGGGAAATGAAAGGGCGCAGTATGGGAAATGAAAGGGCGCAGTATGGGAAATGAAAGGGCACCGTATGGGAAATGAAAGGGCGCAGTATGGGAAATGAAAGGGCGCAGTATGGGAAATGAAAGGGCGCAGTATGGGAAATGAAAGGGCGCAGTATGGGAAATGAAAGGGCGCAGTATGGGCAATGAAAGGGCACAGTATGGGAAATGAAAGGGCGCAGTATGGGAAATGAAAGGGCGCAGTATGGGAAATGAAAGGGCGCAGTATGGGAAATGAAAGGGCGCAGTATGGGCAATGAAAGGGCGCAGTATGGGCAATGAAAGGGCGCAGTATGGGCAATGAAAGGGCACAGTATGGGCAATGAAAGGGCACAGTATGGGCAATGAAAGGGCACAGTATGGGCAATGAAAGGGCACAGTATGGGCAATGAAAGGGCGCAGTATGGGCAATGAAAGGGCGCAGTATGGGAAATGAAAGGGCACAGTATGGGCAATGAAAGGGCACAGTATGGGCAATGAAAGGGCGCAGTATGGGCAATGAAAGGGCACAGTATGGGCAATGAAAGGGCACAGTATGGGCAATGAAAGGGCACAGTATGGGCAATGAAAGGGCGCAGTATGGGCAATGAAAGGGCGCAGTATGGGCAATGAAAGGGCACAGTATGGGCAATGAAAGGGCACAGTATGGGCAATGAAAGGGCACAGTATGGGCAATGAAAGGGCACAGTATGGGCAATGAAAGGGCGCAGTATGGGCAATGAAAGGGCACAGTATGGGCAATGAAAGGGCACAGTATGGGCAATGAAAGGGCACAGTATGGGCAATGAAAGGGCGCAGTATGGGCAATGAAAGGGCGCAGTATGGGCAATGAAAGGGCGCAGTATGGGCAAAGGGAGGGCGCAGTATGGGCAATGAAAGGGCGCAGTATGGGAAATGAAAGGGCGCAGTATGGGAAATGAAAGGGCACCGTATGGGAAATGAAAGGGCGCAGTATGGGCAATGAAAGGGCACCGTATGGGAAATGAAAGGGCACAGTATGGGAAATGAAAGGGCGCAGTATGGGCAATGAAAGGGCACCGTATGGGAAATGAAAGGGCACCGTATGGGAAATGAAAGGGCGCAGTATGGGCAATGAAAGGGCACAGTATGGGAAATGAAAGGGTACAGTATGGGCAATGAAAGGGCGCAGTATGGGAAATGAAAGGGCACAGTATGGGCAATGAAAGGGCACAGTATGGGAAATGAAAGGGCGCAGTATGGGCAATGAAAGGGCACAGTATGGGCAATGAAAGGGCACAGTATGGGAAATGAAAGGGCGCAGTATGGGCAATGAAAGGGCACAGTATGGGCAATGAAAGGGCACAGTATGGGCAATGAAAGGGCACCGTATGGGCAATGAAAGGGCACCGTATGGGCAATGAAAGGGCACCGTATGGGCAATGAAAGGGCACCGTATGGGCAATGAAAGGGCACAGTATGGGCAATGAAAGGGCGCAGTATGGGAAATGAAAGGGCACCGTATGGGAAATGAAAGGGCGCAGTATGGGCAATGAAAGGGCGCAGTATGGGCAATGAAAGGGCACAGTATGGGCAATGAAAGGGCACAGTATGGGCAATGAAAGGGCGCAGTATGGCAATGAAAGGGCGCAGTATGGGAAATGAAAGGGCGCAGTATGGGCAATGAAAGGGCACCGTATGGGAAATGAAAGGGCGCAGTATGGGCAATGAAAGGGCACCGTATGGGAAATGAAAGGGCACCGTATGGGAAATGAAAGGGCGCAGTATGGGCAATGAAAGGGCACAGTATGGGAAATGAAAGGGTACAGTATGGGCAATGAAAGGGCGCAGTATGGGAAATGAAAGGGCACCGTATGGGCAATGAAAGGGCACAGTATGGGCAATGAAAGGGCACCGTATGGGAAATGAAAGGGCGCAGTATGGGCAATGAAAGGGCGCAGTATGGGCAATGAAAGGGCACAGTATGGGCAATGAAAGGGCGCAGTATGGGAAATGAAAGGGCGCAGTATGGGCAATGAAAGGGCACAGTATGGGCAATGAAAGGGCACAGTATGGGAAATGAAAGGGCGCAGTATGGGAAATGAAAGGGTACAGTATGGGCAATGAAAGGGCAACGTATGGGAAATGAAAGGGCGCAGTATGGGCAATGAAAGGGCACAGTATGGGAAATGAAAGGGCACAGTATGGGAAATGAAAGGGCACAGTATGGGAAATGAAAGGGCACAGTATGGGAAATGAAAGGGCACAGTATGGGAAATGAAAGGGCGCAGTATGGGCAATGAAAGGGCGCAGTATGGGCAATGAAAGGGCGCAGTATGGGAAATGAAAGGGCGCAGTATGGGCAATGAAAGGGCGCAGTATGGGCAATGAAAGGGCGCAGTATGGGCAATGAAAGGGCACCGTATGGGAAATGAAAGGGTACAGTATGGGCAATGAAAGGGCGCAGTATGGGAAATGAAAGGGCGCAGTATGGGCAATGAAAGGGCACCGTATGGGAAATGAAAGGGCGCAGTATGTGCAATGAAAGGGCACAGTATGGGAAATGAAAGGGCGCAGTATGGGAAATGAAAGGGCGCAGTATGGGAAATGAAAGGGCGCAGTATGGGAAATGAAAGGGTACAGTATGGGCAATGAAAGGGCACCGAATGGGAAATGAAAGGGCGCAGTATGGGCAATGAAAGGGCACAGTATGGGAAATGAAAGGGCACAGTATGGGAAATGAAAGGGCACAGTATGGGAAATGAAAGGGCACAGTATGGGCAATGAAAGGGCACAGTATGGGAAATGAAAGGGCGCAGTATGGGAAACAGCGGACTGAACACTACACACATGAACCACTAATGAATGTGACTTATCAATGGCCATTCCCTTAAAGTATTTGTATTATCTCTTTTATTTATCATGGACAAGTACATTTTTCCACAAGTTCCAGTCAAGACCCATTGGGTCGGGGCAGCGATGACAAAGCGGTGGCACACGTCGCAATTCTGGCATCTGAGCCGGCACTCCAGCTACATGATCTTCTCATTGCCCTTCTCCTCCGTCCTGGAGACAGGCGGAGGTTAAGAGAGGGGGGAGGGGGTAAAGGGAGGAGGGGTAGTGGCGAGTTGGGTAAGAGCCCTTATGACCGGCAGTATCATATGGGCTGAAAAGAGGTAAATTATCAGCATACATCATTCAAAATGTTCAACATCACAGGGGCAGACAACTCCCGTCCTCAAGGGCCACCAACAGGACAGGTTTTCAGAAATGATGTTAGAAATCAGTAAGACCGACTTCACATTAGAAATGCCCATAGAAAGACCAGTGAGTGTTGAATATCTTCTAGGGTCAATTCAGAGTGGTTTAACTCAGCCTAAAACATTTGTAGTGGAAGAAAGTCACCTAATTTAGAGTACTCTGCCCAATCTGCTGCAAGATATCCCTTCTGCTGAGAGTTTAGTGCTTTATACCGTCACTATATCGCCTGCATGAATAACGCGGATTAGAGATGTGTGGCCTTGTCCAGGACCGTGTCGCCTGTGTCACTTGAGCTTCGAAAAAATAAATAAAAAAATAGTGAATATAAAGTAGCTGGAGGTCCTCCGGAGCTGAACGGAACTATTTTAGCCCCAGGGACAGTGCCGTCTTAACGCATGGGCACGCAGTTGCCCCACGAGAATAGGGGCCCCACGCTAATCTATGCACAGATTAGAATTTAACACTAATTTTCCAATCTCCCGCCACAACATTCAAATCTCCCGCTAACTCGGTAGAAGGAGAAAAGTTACGACTTGTAGCGGAGAGTTGGCGTGTCTGCATTGCATGTCTGGAGATACCAATACATATAAGTTTATTTTATGGATAATTTACATTTTGATTCCTGTGAGTGGTTGTGTAGGCAGGGCCCAGTGCACGGCTTTGCCCGGGGGCTATAATGCTGTTAGACGGCCCTGCCTAGGGACGCCTTGTTCCAGAGATACTTACTGGTTAAGTCAGGGGGGCGCAAACTTTTTTCCCTGCGCCCCCCTGCCGGCAGTCCTCACTCCCGCGCCCCTCCTAACCGCCACTTACCTGCGCTCTGGAGTCATGACGTCACGTTGTCATAGCAACGTGACGTCACATGACCTCGCGGCGTCATTTTGACGCCGCGTTGCCATGGCGACGCAGGAAGGAAGCCGCCGGAGCCTAGGTAAGTAAAGGTTTACAGAGGCCCTGCAGCTCCCCCAGCACTTAATTTAAGCCTCTGTAAACCCCGCGCCCCCCCGCCGGCAGTCTCGCGCCCCCCCTGGGGGTCGCGCCCCAGTTTGCGCACCGCTGGGTTAAGTTATCGGCATTACTTCCTGTTTTCTTTTTAAAGGGCATTTAAATGGCCGTCCATTAGGAAGCCAGAGCCGATGTTGCAGCTTCCTATTGGCCAGAAATGTGACAGTCATTTGGTTTACCCTGAAGGTTGATTTAAACCCGGTATATCTCACCCTGGTTCCAATGTTGTAAATAAAATGGGGTTAAAAAAATAAAAGTATGGAGGATTGCTGATTGAAATACGCAACTAGCCTTTTTTCTTTTCTGTTAACCATTTCTCAGGTGTGTTCACAAGTATCTCTCTACGTACAGATTAGTGTTTCGGGAGGCACACAAGTCTGTGCTCTACTATTAGCTTCCTTTCCTTCTCCTCCCCATATTTCAAGCTGTGGAAGGTTTTTGGCACCCAAACTGCTTGCAATCTTTAAAAAAGTTAAATACTAAACTGCAGATGACTGCAAAGGGTAAATCTTCTACATTATATCAATTTATGTTATGTCATTTTTACTGAATCTGCAGGAAAACAAAAGGACTTTTTTGTCATCTTCACATGGATTTTACAATACTATGAAAAGACAATTAGTATCCGGAATGGTCATTTTGTTAAAAAGTGAACCAGAATAATCCTTAGCAATATAGAGCCTGGTGACTGAAACACAATACACCCAACTGAACAGTTAACAACTTGTAACCAGTGTGTGTGTGTGTGTGTGTGTGTGTGTGTGTGTTACTAATCGTAGTATACGACAGTGCCTTCACCTGGCGACACGCAGGGCGTCTTGATGTGGCCCTTGGACATGGGGATTCATCTAATTTAATTTCAGTCAATTTTGTTGACAAACTAGATTGTGTATCTCCATTACTTGTAAGGTAAAGTACATATACATGGCACAGAGGTTTAAAATAATGAGAAATGTTTAGCAAAAAGTGGACGTACAATAATTTTTATGTATCCTAAATTATATTACGATACATGTGGCCCTTCTAATCATTATTTATTTTCTGATCTGGCCCCTTTGGGAAACTGCTTGATGATCTCGGTTATACACGGTTAAACATAAAGCTCTTCTTTTAAAGCAGAGGGAAGACCAGATTCACACAACGGAAGTAAACACCGTGAATTCACCTTCCTAAAGGGGAACGGTGTATAGATTAAAGGTAGCAAATTTGACTGCAAATAAAAACAGGCCCTGGTTCAGCATTCAGCCTTTGAGCTGAAGGAATAGCTTAGTGGCAAGAACAATGCTTTTGATGGTGGTGGACCTGTTTCAAAATCCTGTGTTAACTCTCCTTAGGCAAATCGCTAAATCTCCTTGTGCCTCTGACACCAATCTTAGATTGTAAGCTCTTCTGAGCAGGGACTCATTGTGCCTGTAAAAATTCTATGTACAGAAACTTCTATGTACAGAGCTACATACATGGTCAGTGCTATACAACAAATAAATAATAATAATAATAATTATTATTATTATTATTATTATTAAACGAAAAGTAACCACATTTGACAACTACAAATGTAGTCCAAAAATTGATTAAAATGTATCTTGGAAAAACGAACACGCTGAAATTACAAGAATAATTCATCAAGAACGGCACGATCCAGCGCCCTAGAATAACGAGCTCTGGCGGAAATCCAGAGCCTTATGGCTTCTTTCCTCCCCGGGTGCTGGGGATTGGAGAGGTGCAGGTGCCTGGAATGGTGAGGTGGCAAGTGCCAGCTTGAGGGGAAGAAAAGCAGCTTTGCCAAATCCCCACACTCCCAGCCCATGAGGAGGGGAGGAGGAACATCGCACCAAGAAGACAAATCTTTTGGTCACACGTTCTGTGTTATTTTATTATTCACTTTGTCTCGTCCCGGAGAGAGAGAATTGGCTTTTGTCGCGGGTCTCATTGCTTTGTTGATTTTATTTTCAAAGGCTTGCTTAGTCTCATGTTTTTAGCCTCACAGGTTTTTAGCATGCCCATTCTCACGGGATTTTCAAAGCGTCCGACTCAGGTAATTCTGGCCCATAACCTTCAACTCCCACTCACTGGCCTCCTCAGACCTTGATAACTAAGAACATGGGGTGACTTTTGTATGGAGCTGGGGAAAATACGTCATTTTCCATACTCCAATCCATTAGAAAGTAGTTTTTCATCTTGCAATAATTCATTCAAAGGGGCAGTCACTCCTAGGACCAAAGTGTACTAATGGCCGTGACATATTTATGGGGTTCCATCTGGGTGATTGATACCTTTGTTACCAGCATTTCACCAGCTTGCTCACTCTGTATCTAAAGCATCTGGTTGTTCCCAAGTGCACCAGGTTTACAAAGTGTGAGTTTGAAACAAGCAGGAGGGTTGGATCTGTTTGTATATGTGTTTTTTGTCTCTTGTGTGATTGGCACAGGTGTGGTAGGGCTACGATAATTACAAATTCCCATGAGCAGATTGGACTAACACGTCTCTGTTATAGGTTCAGCCAGGTGCAGGGACATTCTAGCTAGGGGCATCTTCTCAAGCAATTGGTGAGGGGCAGATAGGGGCCTTATTAGGAGAGTGTGTCCCTCACGAGCTCAGGACACTATACTGCCTGGGATCGGTCACACAGCTTTGTTAGCATGTCTTAGTTGTCTGATGAGCAACAAGATTGATAAATTAAGGGTTTGCAGAACAAATATTTTCTAGCAGGGGGAGCACAATGTTATGTTCAGTTCTGGAGAGCATATCTCCAGAAGGACATAAATTAGAAGTTGTGCAAAGGGCTACTCAAATAGTGCATGGCCTGCACTACAAGACGTACCAACAGGAGGGGAGCATATTTCAGAGAATGAGAAGTACTAGAACAAGAGGTCATTCTCTGAAGCTTGAGAGTGGCAGGCTCAGGGGAAATGGTTGTGGATTCATGGGAAAGTCTCCCAAAAGAGAGACCACCATTAAGCACCTATTAAACAACTAAATCTGGTAACAGGAACATTGAAAATTAAAAGCAGGTAAGAACCACTGGGTCTACCTAGTCTGACCACTTTTCTAAGCGGTAGGAAAGCCTTACACCCTTTCCCCATTCTTAAGATGCCCTCTATCCTGTCTATACCTCGAGCATTTTTTTTAATCATTATTATTATTTTTTGGGTTTCTCTTTGAGGCACGCTAAATGCTGTGCACAGCGCTCCAAGCACTACTACATATGAAAAAATATATTATTATTATTATATTACTAACAAGATGTGAGTAACGTCTCCCAAAGTCATGCGTGAAGCAGCACCTACCTCCGGTCTTTGTTTCCGGTTACCAGAAGATGAGGGGGGCTGTCCTTCAGGTTGATGCAGGTGAAGTCACCGGTCGAGTTACCCAGGGTTGTTGAGCACTGACCCGTTTGCAGGTTGTATACATGAATCTGCCAATGGGGAACCAGATAGGCAATGATCAGGAGGGCTTGTCAACTACCTGGGAAGGGGCAGAATCCAGTCTTACAACAAGCAAGACACACAGAGGAGTGGGACTGCCTTCAGGTAATAACACACATCCACAACACTGATATCACTTGAGGATTATACAACACTTTGGCCCATATTTACTAAACTGTTGCCTAAGACACCATAGCCCATATTCCCTAAAAGGTGCTATGCTTCAGCACACCCGTGTGTTAATATGGTCACCAAATTATTTAGTACGATTAGACCCAGCACGTGCAAGATGGATTTTGCACTAAATCAGGTAATGGCTGGTTACCATGGCTGCTCGACATACCTGCACTGAACTGTAACAGAGCTCGCCTAACCCTTCCATGCTGTTGGGCTTACAGCATATTACTTTCCAATGTTATAGCTACAGTACTTCAGTACCAAAGTTATTAACCCGATCATTCTTATTTCTGCCATTATATATTCCCACTTTTGCCTAAGTCGCTCCATCCCATATACTTAGTATATCTATAGATGTAACAAAAAAGAAGAAGTTTATGATACATGAATAAAAGATGTTCATTTAAACAGCAGATCACTTCTTTTGACTATGAGCCAGGCTATGGGGCTAGTCCGAACCAGATAGAACTTATTGGGTCTGCAAACTGATCAGAAAATGGACTTCTCGTGCCATCCCAAAGGTGACAGACAGCTGGCACCAGTAAACTTTCTAACTCCAAGGCACTTACTGAAGTTGGGCTTCTCTGAACGATGTAACATCCCCCAGAAGGCTGATTACAGAAGCTCTTATAGACCCAAGGCAATGTCACAATGCCTAACTAACTGATTTGTCTTTAAGAAGGTATGTGGGCAGAAAGGTTACATCCATTCCACCTGTATTAGAAAACCTCAAAATGATTCAGTCACCAGGCTAGATAAAAAAAATCATCCTTATTTTAGATTAAGGCCCCAGAATGCCATAGCTACAAAAACTAACCCTGAACCTCAACTGCCCTGGAAACCCCACATCTTCTACTGTTTGTACTAAAACATTTGTAATTGGTACAGAAGAACAGGTTATCGCAGTAGTGCCACTTGTTCTCCCTCTGTTACGTTGGCTGGCTGTGTAAGAAGCCGTGTTTGGAACAAAATGTCAGATGTGGTTCTCCAATTTGTGGCTCGCACATTAAGCCCATTCGGGTACCAACACCAAGCTTCATTTGTTGAGATGACGGACAAATTAAGAAGCTGGGTCAACACGCACCAGACGATGATCGACTCATGCACCCACATCTCCAATCCATGTAAATGTACAGACTGACAGTCTCCAAGATAGAAACTTACACGCGCAGAGTATGTAACTCATGTACAGAACTGTACGTATTCAAGATGGTGGAGATGCACTGTATCTCACCGACTTAGGGGTTATACTATGGGAGGGAGATCTCTAATCAAGACCTGGGTTCAGTCTTATCTAGTACACCACCATGACATTGGACCTCACTCGTTTCCAGGCTCGCCAACTGTATAATTAGACACTTTCTTGAACTTTTACATGAACGGAGTGTTACAGTCCATTGTTTGTTTGACAGTTCATAGCTCGGCCTGTAAGTTCCCATTTACCCGTTCTCCTGTACGCTTTACCTTCCAGTGTTTGGAACATATCCACATTATGCACTGAACGAGTCGAGTGTGTAAGGAGTATTCTGGGTGCTATCCTACTTAAATAACCAAGAATTGGTTAAAAGAAAAAAAGGTAGTGAAATATAATCCAGCAGAAAAGGGCAGCACAAAATTAAAGGACATTAACAAACTGGCAGAGAAGTAACATTTTAAATGATCAAATCAACGGTTTCAGACGCCTCTACCCAAACACAAGATGTGTGTGGATAAAGGAACTGTCCAATCATGGAGAGTTTCCCTCCGTCAGGTTGCAGGGAGTCATTATCTTAAGAGGCAGAGTGTGATTGATTTGCAGGGTGATGTCAGCTAGGAGAGCAGTGCCAAGCAACAGTCCTCCTTACCCAGCACACTGCAGCTATCTGGGTTACTTCACTTCTCCGGCTGGGATTCGTTTACACAGTAATGGTTATCTTAACCCATTCAGCACCAGTGATTATTGCTGCTATAGGAATAATAGTGAGACTAGTAAAATCTAGTGTTGTACCGCGTCCTAAATTTTCAGAAAACCGGGTAACGGGTACCCGGGCATAATGAATCAATGTGCCCGGCCAGGTACCCGGTTACCTGGACGGCCATTACCTGCAGGATGAAGAAGACCGCTGCGGAGGGTAAGGAGGACCGCGGCGACATCTGGTAGCAGCAGCAGACGTCCTGGTGGCGGTGGCAGCAGCAGAAGTCCGTCTTCAGCCGGCGGGAGAAGCAGGAATACAGCACACAGCTGATGCCAGTGGGAACCGGGGAGGAGCCGACTGTCCAATAGGAATGCTCCTGCTCCGGTCACATGGTTCCCCGGCTCCCACCGACATCAGCTGTGTGCTGTATTCCTGCTGCTCCCGCCGGCTGAACATGGACTTCTGCTGCTGCCACCGCCACCAGGACGTCTGCTGCTGCTACCAGATGTCACCGCAGTCCTCCTCACCGGACTTCCTCACCGTCCGTTGCAGGTAAGTGTTGAAGTATTTTCAGCTACTCAGAAATTACCCGGCGTCAGT
Source organism: Ascaphus truei (assembly GCF_040206685.1). Lineage (NCBI taxonomy): Eukaryota > Metazoa > Chordata > Amphibia > Anura > Ascaphidae > Ascaphus > Ascaphus truei. The sequence continues at coordinate 3,614,302 of NC_134495.1, forward strand.
TTCCGACCCGGTGCCGTTGGCAGCCCCCCGCTGCCGGGTCCGGGTAAATTACGGGTAGCTGAAAAAGCAGCGACAATGCTGGGTACCGGGTATTTTCCGGGTACTCGGTACATCACAAGTAAAATCTACTTTGTATCCACAAGCTATACCCCTTCCTACTATAAATGGGGAATAACTGGCATGGCATAAGAACCACTTGACTCATTATTTCATGTTTTATACTTAATCTGTGGTTTTATTCACATTTTCCCGGCCTCTAATACTATCCGTGCTATATGAATATTAGATTTCCACAAGCATAACAGCTTCCAGCGACTTTGCCAGGAGATTATTCATGTGGTAATACCCTAACATGTTACCAGAATAAGACTTTCCCACTTGGTTACACACATTAGCCACAGTGCTTGCCCTTGTGCTGCTTAATCAGATTAATAGGATATCATCCGTGTGAATAGAAAAGGTCATACTTAACAACAAGAATTCCAATCCCATATAACTAGCACAAAAACATTTGAAATCAAAATGGCCTCTATACCTTATTGCCGTCATTGGTGAACCAGCCAAAGCTTTTAACACCAAATGCTGCCTGGTTGAAGGAGACATCCAAACAGGTGACTGGTTGGCCGTAAGTAGAGTGCAGCGTTTTTTTAGGCTCACCTGCCTTCAGGAGGTAAACCATTTCCTCAGCTGCAGCTATGGCCACAGGGTGACCGCCAGAGTCATGAACCAGGTGAAGGAAATTTACCTGCAGCAAGAGACGAAGGGTGAGTGAGGCTTGGCAGCCAAATTCAAGTACAATCACTCACTACCATCCAGAGAAAAAGAAACGCCTGTAGTGCCAGTTCTGCTTACAGATGAGGATAAAACACTTGTATTCTACTTCTGGCTTCAGTGCCATTGGCTCCCTCTGTGCAGTGAGAGATGGGGACATGGATACACTGAAGGGGAAAAAAGGATAATCCCCTCCCAGTTGCAAGAGAAATGATGTACAACTCTCACCTCTGATGTACCCACATATTTCCATTTGCTCTCTCTCTCTCTCTCTCTCTCTCTTTGCTCTCTCTCTCTCTCTTTGCTCTCTCTCTCTCTCTTTGCTCTCTCTCTCTCTCTTTGCTCTCTCTCTCTCTCTTTGCTCTCTCTCTCTCTTTGCTCTCTCCAAAAAACAAACAAACAAAAGCGCAAGCTCCATAGCACGTAACTGAGTAAAAAATAAGGTACATTTATTTAAAAAATCAGCAACCCACGAAGTCGCCGTAGTGTGACGAAACGCGTAGAGCTGTGACGTCATCGCGTTTGTGTTGGTGTATTTGGAGTCCCTGGCTTCCCTGCGCTCCGGCTGGCGGTAATTTCAAGTGTAAGCAACCATTGTATGAGGGAGCAAAGGACGTGCAGGCATTGGATGCCTTTAGATCTTGCTGCCAATTCGGGATAGGAGTTCATGGTGAACCTGGGCTGTTTACATCCACTCTGCAAACCTGGGACTCACCCTACCACCGCAGATGACCACAATAGAGATTTCTCTCCCACGAATGGTTCTGTTTGAAATCCTGTAAGTGCACATTCTTATGGGTTGCTGATTTTTTAAATAAATGTACCTTATTTTTTACTCAGTTACGTGCTATGGAGCTTACGCTTTTGTTTGTTTTTTGTTCATAGATTCCAAAAGTGGTTGGCTATACCACTCCCCTTAAAGCTGCAAAGACGCTCCCTGGATCTTCTATTGGGACTATATTTCTCTCTGGATTTTTTGTTTGAGTGGAACATTCAATTTGGATTTTCCTTTTTTTCACTATCACGTTATGGTTTGTAGATATTATTAGGTTAAATTGTGGTAATTTTAATTTATTTTAATATTTTAAATATGTTATTATAATTTATCATTTATTAGGGTTATTTCACATCCTCTTTAGCGCTACTTAATTTTTGTGTTGTCTTTGTTTATATATATATATAAGAGAGAGAGCAAATGGAAATATTACTGTATGCTCATTTTAATGTCTTAGACAGTTCTACAACCCTGCCTTTCATCATCATTATCACCCAGCACTTCCACTGCAGCAAGGGATTCTGGGAAATGACATGCAGATGATCACACAGTGCTACCTTTTGCTTCAAAACCATAAACATGGTTCCCTGTAGGCTTAATCTTGCTGCATGGACACAGCTTTGAGCACAGCCAGGGTTAAGATGCATAGCAACCAAACCCACCCACAGACAGACTGTTTCGACCTTAATGGGTCTCCTCAGTATATATATATATATTTGTGTGTGTGTGTGTGTGTGTGTGTGTGTGTGTGCCCCGAGCACGTACATTTTAAGTGAAACTTCTTTGTCTGCAGCCACTGTAGTTTAAGGCTCAGTAATGTTTTTATGAATCTATACAAGGTTTGATCCAAGATGGATCAAGAAGAGTGCAACATTTGGGGAACCTTTCTTGATCTATCTTGGATCAAACCTTGTATACTGTACATGTATAGTATTTTCCCTATGCACCTCCTATACCATTCTTAAATACCTTACTTCCATTTATTTACTAAGGTCGAACGGATAGTATCAATTTTGTGCTTATGATGTTTTTATGAAACGGATTGTAACGTTTGTGAAATAAAAGGATTGCTACTGTGACAGAATAGTTGTATGGTGGTCATTTTGGAGAGTAAATTAATGTAATCGTGGTATGTTTGTCTGGAAAAATTAGTGCTACTGAATCAACAGAATAGTTATTTCATATGAGAAAGTTGTGTACAGTTGTTCTTATGGCTGAGTCCATAGAGACTCCAGCCGTGCGTAGGCTGAGGGAAAGCAGGTGCTTTCCCTGGCCTAAATACGCGCGCCGTCCGGGGGCGGGCCAGTGACGTCACGGAGCTGGTTCGCCCTCATTGGGCGAACCGCTCCTGTGACCGGCCCTCCGCTCCCGTGAGCGCTCAAACAAAAAAAAATTGTCAGCTACGCTTCCGCACACCTGCGGAAGCGTGCGCGAGCCCCTGCTAAAGCCGCTCTCATTGCGGCTGCAGGAGCTCACTGGCAAGCGTGAGCGCGGCTCAGCGGATAAGTGCTGACCATGCCCGCGGCCTAAGGTATAAGGCTTCCATCGTTAGGGTCACAGTAATGTTTGAAGGCACTGTTAAGAGAATAGAGTTTAGAAGGTAAGAGAAAGTGCAGGCGTACATGTCCTCTGGTGTGTTAGTTTATGTCACATTAATTGTAGGGAAATAAGACGTTAATGATGAGTGGCGAGCCAGTCCTGCTTATTGCCACTGCTGGGTGCGACTTTAGGGAGAGTTGTATTGATTTTGTGACCGTGGATGGCCCGTGGGTGTTATGTTGATGACGGGCCGTTTATGCGCTCTGCACATGCGCTGATGGAGTCAGTTGCATGTGCGCATGCGTTTGTGGGGGCGTTCGCCTTTGCACAGATGATGGTGGTCGCCTCAGCGCATGTGCTGGTGGAGCCGCCTGCTTCTGCGCTTGCATTGGCTGTGGAGGACGTGTATGCGCATGCACTGATGGTGCCGGACAGCTGTGCGCATGCGTGAGCAGACGAACGTCTGTGTGCAAGGAGACAGCAGCAACTGCGCAGGCGCCCGGCAACAACCTCTCCTGCGCATGTGCGCTGAGATTTCCGCTCATGCGCAACCGTGCAGAGATGGGTGCTTTTTATCATGCGCATGGCCACGCATAGTGACGGATGGTCCTGCGCAAGGAACATGCATCTGGCCCCCGAACTACAACTCCCACCAAGCAAAAAAATAGAAAGACGTCACTTCCACTGACACTTCCGTCTGCACGAAGGAGATCTGTGCCATTGCAAATGTTACTAGGTGCAGGTGTCAGCAAAGACGTTTCATGTCAAAACGGGAAGTGCCTTCTACCTACCAGGGGAAATATGAGACATTTCTTCTGTCCACTAGGGAGCAATAAGGACACGCACCTCCCATTCCTAAAGAAAAGTAGTGATGGGCACAGGCACGAAGAAAACATAGGGACACGAACCAACAAGAGATGATTATCATCATCACCATTTTGTAACGCGCCAATGTATTCCGCAGAGCAGGTATTACGCAAGTAACAAAATCAGGGTTCTAGTGTAATCTTTTCTACATGTAAGACCAGGCCCTAAATATTACACATTAGTAAGAAAGAGAATACACAAGGATAAGAACAAATTAGCATTACGTTCGTAAAAAGTACCGTTGGGGCCTTATGAAAGTCATGGTGGAAGTGAGAAGAACTCACCAACTTCTGGATCTGGAAGTGGGAGGTGCTATGCCAATATCCTCGCTCATCGGGACACTCCACTTTGATTTGGAAGCCAGATGCTGTTGCTATGGCAGCAGTCTCTGGGCTGAGGGCTAGCGCCTGGATTTTTTGGTTGTGCTGATAGCGATGGATTGGTTCCCGGCCAATTAGAAGGCTCCAAACATCAACTGTACCTATGCAGAGCCAAAAAAAAGTTATTCCATTCTACTTAAAGCGGTAGGCCCTCATTGGATCAAAGTGAACTTCTGGCAGTCGTGTTTAATGGGCCAAATATACAGAAGTAACCGGCATTATTGTTCCCCATAGCATGTAATAGAGTTGGTGCATTCAAATTATATCCCACCAAAAGTTAACATTCGTAGGTGATTGAGACCTAAAAAATAAAATAAAAGTCAGACAAGATATATATATAAGAAATGTGTAAGTTCTGCGTACATCAATATAGTCACAAATAAGCAGTTGGTAATTGGGTATACCACACCAGTAAACAGCTACAGAAGGCACTCTTCACTCGATTGTGGGGTGCAGGGGATCAGTCGTCATCTGATGTTCAGCTGGTGGTTATAGAAGCCGTCTCCCTCTCACTCAAGGCGGGGCAGGTCTCAATCTTTACTGCCAAAAGGTCCTTGGTCATCGATCCGCATCAGCGTGTAGCAGCCTCCACTCGTATCCGCATCCAAGCTCGGTAGTCACGTGTCGCTACTCCTCTACGGAGCGCTCGATAGTGACGTCACAGTCCGGTCGCACTCTCCTACGAACCGGCTGCAGGGTCCCGATGCGTGCGGTTGAGTTGAAGGATACACGCGACTTCTTGAAAAGATGTGTTACACACAAAGTCTAGTATGAAACGAGGGAACACTTACACGGAGTGTTAACACCATCAAGGGGTACTAGGAACTGAGCAATGACACCCTCCAACGCGTTTCGTAACTCGTGGTTACTTCTTCAGGGAACGTATACGTTCCCTGAAGAAGTAACCACGAGTTACGAAACGCGTTGGAGGGTGTCATTGCTCAGTTCCTAGTACCCCTTGATGGTGTTAACACTCCGTGTAACACATCTTTTCAAGAAGTCGCGTGTATCCTTCAACTCAACCGCACGCATCGGGACCCTGCAGCCGGTTCGTAGGAGAGTGCGACCGGACTGTGACGTCACTATCGAGCGCTCCGTAGAGGAGTAGCGACACGTGACTACCGAGCTTGGATGCGGATACGAGTGGAGGCTGCTACACGCTGATGCGGATCGATGACCAAGGACCTTTTGGCAGTAAAGATTGAGACCTGCCCCGCCTTGAGTGAGAGGGAGACGGCTTCTATAACCACCAGCTGAACATCAGATGACGACTGATCCCCTGCACCCCACAATCGAGTGAAGAGTGCCTTCTGTAGCTGTTTACTGGTGTGGTATACCCAATTACCAACTGCTTATTTGTGACTATATTGATGTACGCAGAACTTACACATTTCTTATGAGTAAACTTTATTTATAATTGTACTTCACTATGTGCGTTGTGCGCCTTGTCTTTTTGTCTTTTCTCTAGCTGTAGGGGTGTTGGGACACCCCCAAATTAAGGCTGCAGACGCATTATATGTGATCTTCCCACATTCAAGGTTGTTTTTTTGATTATTATCCACTGTGCACTGCACATTGTTTATTATGTCTCACTAATTATTAGCTGCGCACCAATCACTTATTTGTTTATCAAGATATATATATATCTTGTCTGACTTTTATTATATTTTTTAGGTCTCAATCACCTACGAATGTAGTAAGATTCGTTGTTAACTTTTGGTGGGATATAATGTTTTGTTTTGTTACTTTGTTTGACTTATGATCTGTATGTACGCCAGGTTACAAATCGGCTTACAAGAGATATTCGGTAAAGGTGGTAAAAACCCTTCAGAGTATCTGATTATTATGGAGATTGAAAGTGAAATATATATATATGAAGGGTTTTTACCACCTTTATCGAATACATATTGTAAGCCGATTTGTAACCTGGCGTACATACAGATCATAAGTCAAACAAAGTAATAAAACAATTACCAGTATAAATTATTACAATGGGATAAAGGGGAAGGGCAGTGATTACCAGGACAAGAACAGAATTAGGGAAATGGAAAGTTATTATTTTCCACAGAAAGCAATTACATACAACTTTGACTTAAAGGGAAACTGAATCTTTTAAAAAGGAAGACAATTACATTGGCAAGTTGTTTAAAAGGAAATATTCTGCCCTCTGTGAGACTGCCCCTTTAAAAAGAAATAAATATACACTATAACTTTTTAATATTAACACAGAGAAATGCTATAACATGCAGGCGTAATTAATGGAAAGGCTTACATAGGAAACCTTCATCTGTTCTGAAACCAGCTAAACAATTATTTACCTTTTAAGCAATTAACACAATTACCATTTTGCGAAGAAGTTATTCGGGCCAAAGTTCTGCTGAAAGCGTCGGACCTCTTGGGGACACTTTGTACTGGGGCTCTTCCTTGGACAGAGGAACTAATTGCATCTTTGGCTGTGTGCTCTCAATACGAGGCAGCTAATTGTTTAGGCAAATAGCAGATTAATTTAAATATGCATTGCTAATAATAAAAGCAAATGGCTTCCATTACGTTTGTCGTTCCCAGGCCGATGGGTATAAATCTTTCACCCGAGGCCCATTAGGCTGGCGGGGGGGGCGTGGATGGTCTGCATTACTTCACAGCGGTAGCACTTTCTAGACATCAAGCAGCACTTTTTGAAAGCAAGCATAAATCAGCTTAAACTCATTAGGTACCATTTGCACTGCTTACTGTTTCATTATTACTCTCCCTGGGGAGAAGCAGCTGGCATCTCTACCACATCCATAAAGATGTTTTTTTTTTTCCTTGGTGAACTTTAACAAGGGTGAAAGGCTTTTGATGGATAGTTCTAGAATCCTTTTGTTTGACCCAAAAAACTAGCAAACCCAGGGCTGGGGCAGAGTATTTCTACACATGCAGACAGATGCTGGAGTACTGATGCTTACCAATTAGACACAGAGGTGGTATAGGAAAGACTAACAGAAGTACAAATCTCTCACCAAACTGTATAAAAAGCAAAGGCACTGCACTCCCCCAATTCCCCTAACTTTCCCACATGGAAATCTTCCCTGCTAGAGCTGTTCTCTCTATACTATATAAATAACACTGGGTAATCTACATCTAAAGAGAACACTACCTGTTGCGCAAAAATAAAGAAACATGTGGATGCTAATTACACCTCAGTTGGGGTAAAATAAAATCACCTCAATTAAATACTTCAAAGTATAAGCTTCCTGAATATTAATGTCTTGAACCACAACTGTTTACTGTATCAATGTAACTGAGGGGTGGGCAACTCCAGTGCTCAGGACCCCCCAACAGGTCAGGTTTTCAGGATATCCCTGCTTTAGTACAAGTGGTGCAGTCGAAGACTGAGCCACCTGCGCTGAAGCAGGAATATCCTGAAAACCTGACCTGTTGGTGGCCCTTGAGGACTGGAGTTGCCCACCTCTGATGTAGCTACACAAATAATTTCAAGACAGCTTATGTCACGTTTTAAAAGCCCTCCCCTTACATGCAGAAGTGACTGCATATAATCATGATTTAACACACACTGTGCATATATTATACATGTGCTACGATGGCATTATCATAAAGTTGGACATTCAGGAGACCGTAAAGATGCATTTCCCGTGCAGTGATAGCCGAACTCTTACATGCCACGTTGAATTAAAGCTCAAAGATGAACAAAAGGATTCTCGAGTGTATCAGAAAATGCTGGAGTGCCTTGCGGTTAGGCCGGGAGATACAATGCGAGGAGCCCTGTGGTTTTGCTTTGGTTACATATCAACATACGGAAAGCCTGTCTGAAAAGTTTTGAAAGGGGCAATGTTCCCTCTCACATTCAATCTGTGAAGTATTGAATGAGGTGCGATGTATGAAGGCTACAGGCTGCTTTAGTCCCCCTCCGCGGTGGCCGACAGCCAAACGGCACCAACCCTGGCAGCAGATGGGGTCTTGGCATCGCCGTGCCAGTCCCTGCATTAGCAGCATCTGCTCATTACCTGGCACGACGGACGCTTCTGCCTCCCCCCTCCGGTTTCATGCCCACCCCATGAGCTCCAATCAAAGCAGCTATGAACTACATTTTGATTTTATTATGCTAGGATGAATACAAGCACATTTGCAAAGAATAAAAAAAAATAGATAGATAGATGACACCGATTGGCAAGAGAAACAGAGCTCAGGGCAGAGAAGGTTCATATCGCTCGCATTCAGGTAGGCACACACTATTCATACACGGAGAGTCATGCAACGAGGGGGAGAGTTATTGTAACAGCACCAGTATTCATTCAAATGCTCACAGAAACTAGTTCTCCCCTAGATAGACCTTCAGAATATTGCTGAACCCCAACTTGGTGCAAAGATCTATATTGTATTACTCAAAATCTTTGCCAAGCAGGGTAAGAGTAGAGACTACCTGTTATTTCAGATGTTGGTTCTGGAAATCTGAATGCCAAAGTTTGCCTGAAGTTCTGGGAGACTATTAGTCTCTAATAAAAGGCAACCGTAACCACAAACACCGGCAGTGCCCTTTGGCCACGTTCACAAGACCCAAACACAAGTTGGTCTTGGGTTACAAATGTTGAAAAGGTTCATATTCTGTCACTTCTTACAAGACGATGTTGGCTGCAATTCCTACCTGGCACTGAGAAGCCTCAGAGCTACAAGCCTTAAAACATGGGAAACCGGGTTTACTGGGTGCTGTGTTCATGTGCTTTTCTAATGCACATGAAAAAGCACATGGCAGCCAACATTTCCACTGAAAGGAAAGAGAGTGCTCATCTCTGGATCAAGGACTATAGGACACAGCTGCTTTATTATATTATTCTTTAAAAACCATTGGCTTTTCTACTACTATGACACACTAATATAAAAACATTTTGGCGACACCTGCTGTTTATACAGAGTTGCACAGTGTAAACAGGCATTAACAGAAGCAAGATTCGGAAGATAAATACGTATTATTAAACTTACATACAAGGTAGTGTAAACCAGAATACAAAGAAAGCCCACTTCAAGAAGTTACAGCATTAAAAATATATGGCTACTTTTGTTATATCACAAAAGTAATAATTAAAAGCCGCACTCCGCTCACCTGCATTGCTACCCTTCTCCCATTCCTCACACCCATTTAAGGACCTTGTGTGCTATCAGACATTCTCACACCACTAGTTGACAACAAGCTCGTTGGCAGGAATTCCTTTCTCCCAATGCTTACTTTTTAATTTATACACAAACTCTCTTTTGTATTGGATTTCCCTTTGTTACTGTATATCTTGTATACTATTTTTCCAATAAACTGAATAATTAAAAATATACATACTTACCTAAACGTTTCTGCTACAAAGATGAGGATTACAAATAAATAACTTACCATCATCATACGTTGCAACAGCCAACGATCCGTTTATTCGCACAAAGGAGACTTGTGGTTTGAGTCCAGACTCAGAAGTATGCTGTGTGGTTTCCAGAAAAGATGCAGAAAAGCCTGAGGCCCGAGTATCCCACAGGCGAACATCTCCAGAAGTGTATCTGGAACCAAGAGCAAATATACCTCATTCACAGTCACAGTATTCCAAATAAGCAAGCTTCAATGTTCTCTCTCGTGTGATATATTGTGATACACCATGCCAATATTGCCATTCAGCTCTATGGAAACCCTGATATTCTGAATTATACTGGCCCCATTAGCATTGAGGAACAATGTCATTTGCTACATTTATACATTATATTTTGAGCCGATAAGTCAGTAAATGTTGAAGATTACCCATCACAAAACAGTTTCTGGTTCTGCATCTTGAATTTGTTGTATCACTAAAATGGACGTGATGGGAGATTCATTACTAAATCGTCCGGGCTCCTGCTACTACCGTACCAGCACAAACCTGTCCCCTTCCTCACCTAATGTTTTAGACGGCAACAGGGAAGAAGATGAAAGGTGTGTATTGTACTGAAAGCCATGCCTTCCAGCGTCATAAATTGCATCAAATATTCAAGATGGCGGCCTCTTACATAGATGAAAATCTTCTAAGATCTCAATCTGAATTATTACCCATGCCTCCTGTACTAATCTTTCTGTTTGCTCTGGCCTCATTTCTGTCCACACTGCACTTCTTACTCTGCCACCCTCAATATCCCTCTAACTATTTCCACTTCTGTTCACATGAACTCTTTTCCTATCCGCTCCATCCTATAACCCTCAGTAATACGCCCTGCACTAAAACACACACCTACAAATCCCCCTCACACCTTCTGCTTTCTTTCCCCAACCTCTTCCATTGGCCTTGACTAACTGCATTCAGTACCCACAAGGATGTCTACTAACTGGACCTTCTTTTCACTAAAAAATGTCTCTCTCCGATTTCTCTATTCCTGACGGTTCCCGACTCCACTTCTCTCTACTCCTTTATTGATCCCGACAACCTTATAATGAACTACAACTCTGTCCTATTCTCCTCTCCGACATGTCCTTTTTTCCACACCGCTTTTGCCCTTCTAACCCCACACCCTGACTTAACTGCCATACATGCATGTTCTTCTGCACTTGCTCCTCTGAACGCCTCTGGAGGAAATCTCATACTTTAGCCGATTTCCTCCACTACAAATTTGCCCTATCTTGTTTCAACTCTGCCCTCTCCCAGGCTAAACAAAGCTGGTTATCTTCACTAAACACTCAGTCTAACCCACACCGACTCTTCTCTGTCTTTGACACTCTACTCAGACCACCCTTTGTTAGCGGGTTTTCTTCCTCCATTTCACCTCAGGAATTTGCTGACTATTTCAAGACTAAAACAAAACAATATACAACTTGGCGCTGTTCTCAATTTCTTATACGTGCAAATACACCAGGTGTACATGACTAATTGTGTCAGACAATACTGATCTAACAAATAAGTGAATTAGTGAGAAAATAATATTGATAATATTACTAGTGCATATAATTAGGGATAAAATACATGATTTGAAAATAAACAAAATCAATATAAAATAATACGCCAAAACTGCTGCTCAAACCCATACAGAACGGTTTCTTGAATTCTTCCAATTTCAAACTTTCTCCAATGTAGGGGAGCACGGAATCGAACCAGAAAGAAAAAATAAAAAGACACAAAATAGTGTATTATATTTTTCAATAGGAAGAGAATCCTGTAGACCAGTAGTTAGTACTACTTACATTATCGTTATTAATTAAAAGCAAATCCAAATCTGTAGCAGCGTCTATGGAAATATTGCCACAGCTTGGATTTGCTTTTTATTAATAAGGAGATGCGAGTAGCAGACACCCTACAATCTTCCCCACTGCTCACTCCACTGAAACAGCCCTCACCAAAATAACTAATGTTGCCAAAGACCATGGTCATTACACCCTGCTCATATTACTTGACCTCTTTGCAGCCTTTGATAATGTGGACCACCCTCTTCTCCTTCATATTCTCCCTACTCTTGGTATCCATAACAAAGCTATATCTGGGATTCCTACTCACCTCTTCCATCATAGTTTCAGTGTCTTGTTTACAAATACCGCCTCTTCCTTTTTTGATCTCTCTGTGGGCGTATCTATGGGCTCTGTCCTGGGACCTCTTCTCTTTCATCTATGTGCAGTATCTCTAGGCGCTTTGTCAAATCTCTTGGGTTCAAATATCTCAATGCTGACAACACACAAATTAACTTTCAACCCCTGACCGTACACCTGCTGTCCAGACAAAGTCTCCACTATATCATCCTGGATGGCCCTCCGCCAAACGTAACATATCGAAGACGGAGCTCCTCATACGTCTTCCCAAGCCTGGCCCTACTACTCCATTCTATATTTCTAGTGGCAGCACTATCATACATTCAGTATTACTAGCACGCTGCCTAATTGTTACTTTTGACTCCTCCATCACATTCTTCATGTTGCTTAAACTTGCTGATTTGTCAAACATAGCAAAGATATACACTTTAATCTGTCACTCTACTGCTAAAGCCAACGCATGCCCCTCACTCTCTCCCGTCTTGACTATTGTAACCTTCTAGTGTCCGGCCTTCCTGCCTCTCACCAGTCTCCCCTACAATCTATCTTAAACACTACTGCTAGAATCACTTCATCCTCTCGTCAATCTGCCTCAGCTTCTCTCCTGCTGAAATTGAAATACTTGTCCTGGCTTCCCATGAAATCCCATATTACTTACAATATTTAAGGCTAGACACTCTTCGGCCCCTTCTTGAATCTCAGTCCTATTTTCTCGCTATACCTTGTCAATTGTGTTCTTCTCTAGGATGTCGTCGGTCTATCCCTTTTATACGTAAAGCCCTCTCCCGCCTAAATATACATATACTGGGAGGCTGAAAATATTAAATACTTAGGAGCCAGACAGAATTTTTATGAGCCAGCGTTATGTTAGGCAGGGGGGGCGGGGAAAGAGAGCCTTCTGATTACCCCCGCTGCCACTCCCCACCAGTTGCCGGCTCTGTGTCACTATGTGTGTATGTCAATGTGTATCCGTGACACTTGCACGCACACACAAACACAAATTAGCACCCCCTCCGACTAGTCCCACACTCCGACTATCCACACACCCAACTTTCGCACATCTGCCTCCTGCTGTCCGATCCCCCTGCCCCAACCCTTGCACATCTGCCTCCTGCTCTTCGATCCTCCTGCCCCAACCCACGCACGCCTCCTGCTCTCCGATCCCCCTGCCCCAACCCTTGCACGCCTGCCTCCTGCTCTCCGATCCTCCTGCCCCAACCCATGCACGCCTCCTGCTCTACGATCCCCCTGCTCCAACCCACGCACACCTGCCTCCTGCCCCAACCCACCCCAATGATGCCTGCATGAATGACACCCAAAGCACTCTGGGATTGATAGGCTCTATTTACATAACACTATTATTACATGATGTAGTGAGTGAAAATGTCACACCCGACAAACACATCGCAATAACTCAGAATGCTGTGATGTGTTTGTCTGGTGTGAAGTTTCCAAAGGAGTTAATGACAATGCCACCACAGTATATCACAATATATCAACATATCACACTTAAATCAATTAAAGCATCCATGCCCTTAAAGATATGATGCACATATTCTACATTAGTTGTGTGCGTATATTTGCGGACAAAGAACAAAAAGCAGGTTGCTATCTGGGTCAGCGGTATTATACAATAACACTGGGAAGGGTGGAAGCTGCTCTTGCTCATTAGGAGGCTACAGAAAGTCCTGTTGTGTGTTTTGGGCACATTGCAGCCGAGTATCTGTGTGACAGGTTCTGCAGCCACGCTGCTCAGCTGTCTAATGCATTTGCTGAAACTAGAGGGTCACTTGGCAATGTCCCACCGCCTTCCACTTTTCCAAAGGGGATATAAAGCTTGACCAATAATTAGAACTAGAATACAAGTTTGCATGCAATACAATTGGCATTAACAAGGAAAGGGACTGCAGTTGTGGGAGCTGGACGCTGCACTTAATGAAGTGGCATTAAAAAAAAACCAGTGTCCAGGACAGAGAGAATGCCAGCTTGAACGCCAGCCTGTCCAACAACAAAGGCAGACATCATCCAGTACAAAGAGGTCCAGCGGTGGGGAAAAAATAGCCGCAATCTCCCTCCAGGGCCCCAGATGCCTTCATCGGGATCTCATGCCAACCACAATCAAATGGTCGAGAAGTGGCACTGACAGGCGGCCTAATTGTCAGCCGTTGGGCACTCATTCTTGGCGAATAAATGCATCCATTTTACTTTGTACCAGTGAAAACACCTTAAAGGTGCAGTGTAGATGTAGTAGCCATACTGGGCCTGGAAAAAAAAAAAAACCTTTCCTTAAACCTGCCCTGTTGGTGGCCCTTTATAACTGGAGTTGGCCATCCCTGTACTATACCTTTTAATGGACACGATAGCAATATGTACATGAGATTTAAGACCTCAAGTCTTTTCTTTAGATGTGCCACAAAGGTGCTTATATACAAGAACAGCTACAAAATATGCTCCCAGTATATAGAAACATGTTGCTGGCCAGAGCTAAAGTGGGGGTATCCTCCAAATTATTGTTAACATTGCAGTGGTCCGAGATAAGGAAAAGTTTGAGAACCTCTGGGGCTTAAAGCATGGTCCGATGTTTAGAACTTGGGGCCTATATGTAGTTTGGCCGACAGGTCGGATTTATTGCAGAGGTGTGACCTTTTGTGATCCAAGGAAAAGTATAGAATGTGCATTTAATGCGAGCGATAGTTAATATGCCGCCTCTATAAGTTCTCCTGCTCTCCATTATGCACACCCATATGTTGGCATGACCTTAGCTTCCCTGTTTGTATAAAAGGTATAGAGGTAAGTGCACAAAAGTAGTGGATCAGGACAGGATAAAAAGGTATAAATTGGAAAATAAATGAATGACACGGCACTGCATCAGTTGTGGCTTCTTTGCAATCTTTTAGACCAGGCTGCTTTGACAAAAGCACCTAGATACCTTTAGCTACATACAGAGTCCCTGATAGAGGTTTGATTGCACTAACATTAGGAGAACATTAAATACAGTCATGGTTACACATTTCTTCGAAAAAGTATTCTATAGTTATAAAAGTGGGAAGGATTAATAAAAGTGATTTTTTTAGCATGTTCTCTAATAATTGTATTGGTCCAGGAGAATACAAGGTGGTCTATGTATCATTGCATAGAAAAGTGCACTAAAGGTTGTGTCAGGTGTAAGTAATATACGTATGTTCAAAGCAAACAGTGAATCATGGAAAAAATGAGAAATAAAACCTTTAAAAGGTCTGAACAACAAATCAGTATATTAAGAGTTTCAGTAGGCAGGTGGCTATAGAGAGCCCGATACAATGACATGTTTTGTTAGATTCGGGCGCCAGGTATGCGGATACCCAATGAGAGAGGGCAGTACCAATGTCAACCAAATATAGCCCCTTTGTGGGATTAAAAAGAGGACTGTGGGATCTTGTCAAATAGAAGTGTTCAAACACAATGTCATTATTTATGTACAAGAACATATGGTTTAGAGGAGAGTTGATTTTTACAAGACCCCACAAAACAATTTGCTTACACAAATATGGCTTTGATTGACGAGGACGTTTCCTTATATCAATAGTAACCATAGATTTGTAGGGATAAAATGGTGTGAATGCCCTCAACACCAAATAAATCTAACGCTGATATTTTAAAGAATTGTGCAAGTATTTACAAAAATATTCACAGCACACACAACTCCAAGATGAAAGGGGATACAATACATGATCAGCCCTTGTAATGATCATGGAGATGGGATTACCAAAATAACCTCATTTAGGTGGTTGGTGTTCCCTCAAACAGGCAAAAAAAAACCCCCAGTAAAACAGTCACTAAAAAATTAAATAAAACATAGTTGCCAGGGGTTGAGAGCGATATATATTATACACACACTGGTGTGGGAGATTAATCAGTGTTTCCATTATGTTGGGGAGGGTCCATCCTCCCCACCAGCACTGGGGTCTGATGACACCCCTCCCCCTGCCAGTGGAGATTTGTGGGTTCGCGTAATAACTCGCTCCATATTCAGTGAATAATGACTGAGCCCCAGGATCCCATACCAGTCCAGAGGAGGCAAAATTAAAGTCTCACCGGCCACAGCAGGGAGGGGAGGAGAGGGGGACAGGGGAGAAGGGAGAGAGGGGGGGAGAGAAAGTGTTTTTTTATACTGGAAGTATACAAGCGTTTCTGTTTTGTATAAACAGTATGGTATGCTGCCCTACTACAGCTTAAACATTATTCGGTCAATGACCAAAAACAGACACGGAGTTTCTGAAAATTGGTGTGTTGAAGGGATGAAGTAATAACTCACAATATGTTGCGTATGACTTAAAGTTCATTGGCTACAAGCCCCTAGAACACTATGGGGGAGATTCACCCAGTTTAAATAAGGGGGTACAGCTCTCATGTTATCTGTCATTCAGCTCAGCAAAGAGCTATGATACCCCTTACCAGAGCTTAGTAAATCCTGGCCTAGACGCCATCTGACTTTATTTGTACTGGATGCAATGTACTGTACTGCGCCCGCATACTGACTCATTGTAACACACAGGCCTGCGCATCACTGAACGCACTTTGTAGTTCTCTTTCAAATGGCATTGTATGAATCTGCATCACTGACCTCACAGGTCCATCAAGTTTCTTACATTAACACTGCCGTCAAAAGACAATTAGTATTCAACTCAACGATGCAAAAATAGACACACCCATAAACAGGACCTATAGCACAGAGATTCTTCTTACAATCCCTGGCATAGTAAGAAGCCTCACTCTGCCATCTTAAGGCCACAAACGCCAGCGATATTACAAAATGTAGGGAGTTAGGGGGCTTATCCCCAGCTGGTACCTACGGCATTCCTACTGTACCAATACACAGCCATGCACAAACAGCCTTAAGGGTTTAATCATGGCAATTCCTTCCATTTACACTAGGGGGAGACTCGTAGTCCTTGTTTGACTAGATGGAGCACGTTTAATCTGACCATCAGGCCAAAGTAACATTTACTGCTCATATCCTGCGCTAAATCTTTACCCTGACTTTGTGAGCTGAGGTTGCCCGCTTCTCTCCCTTCTTTTCTTACACATTACAACACAACACTGAGCAACTACTAAAAGCTTCTTGTAAAGTGATAGCTGTGTGGGTCAGGTGAGCAGACGATGGGTTTCTGCTGAGATCCTGTCCCTCTCTCCCTACCCCTCCTAGGCTTAGGGCGAGGTTGCCAGTACACAATGAACACTTACTGTAACTGGATCCCACTCTTTTTGTTTAGAAATGTGATCTATTAATGATGTCATGTGTTTGGAAGAAAGAAAACCAAGCCTGACAGATGGAGTGACAGGGAGAGGATTAGAGGAGGAGGAGGAGGAGGAGGAGGAGGAGGAGCAGCACAATGATTTTAGGAACTTGCACCGCCGGCACCTCATCGCTTCGCTGCCCCATTGATTTCCTATTCCCAGTTGGGATTCCAAACAAGTAAAACTTCTACAGGAACAAAAACAAAACCTTTAGGCATTTACAGATATAGATCAACAAAAAAATAAAAAGTGCAAACAGAAGTTTAACGCCTTGCTCCATTTTCTCCTCGCGTTTGTGTCAAATGTTTTGTTTTTACATTTGGCACAAAAGGTTAATAAACACACAGATACACAGCAAGCTCATATTTCACGGTGTATTTTGTCCTATTGGAAGTAGCTCTGGGCTCCCTTTGTGTTTTGTTTTTTGTAGCACAAATGGTTAGCCAGAAAAGCTTACGACCCTTGCAGATTCAATTTTTTTTACACAAAAAGTGGCACAGAGATGCAGAGTTTGATAAATCTCATTATACTGCGTTCGTCATGTAACTCCTCCCAGTGAAACTCCACAAATCGCAACCTGGAGTTAACCTCGGAGTCACCTCGGAGTCACAGACACAAAATTACAATGACACAATTTGCATCATTTTGATTCAAACTCACCTTTGTACATATCCCCAAAGTCTAAATATAGTGTACTGTGTTGGCCCTGTGTCTATCCAATTATTATTACTGGTTCCTCGGACTCACCCCAGCCTCCGTGTAACCTGGGTCTCTTACACACTTGCTTTAAAAAACATTGCACCATTATTGTGAAGAAAGAAATTTAAAAATCGACTTTTTTTTTTTTAGGTGTTCTTAGACACAAACAGGTAGAGAGAAACAGCATTGGTCTCTGAAATGCTAACTGCATTGTTACAGCAATTAAAACTCATCTGGTTCATATGCCTGAACAAGACAACCATTTGCAATACCTCCCTGTGTGACATCACAGCCCTTGCTTTCATAGTCTGGGGCAGAACTGGTGTCCCCAAGTGAACTCAGAAGTAAGAGATCGCGTTCTCTGCAAAAAAAAGAAAGTCCTGCGACTTTAAGGAGATCCTCGGGGAGATGTAACAGTAGAAAGGACGGTGTATACAACATTGATTGGGAGTGAGGTAACCGCAGCCAACTGTGTCTCAAATGAAAAGGGATTGGAGGTTTGACCCAGAAAACAAGCATCGTAACCGCCTGATGAAACTTTAATGATCAACATAAGATTCTCCATCTCCCAGCCACTCAGTACAGACGCACTGGTATTATATTCATATAGTCCATACACTGGAGCTAATCTCAGGAGGTGAAGCTGTCAGGAGCAGCCTCTGACTAACAGCTCGAGTTTCACCAAATCGATATAAGAAAATCTGCAGTCTTTTGTTGTTTCTATATTTTACTGATAATAAATTAATACAGAGGGAGCGGAGCGATGGTAGAAAAGAAAGATGGAAGAAGAAAATGGTCTTATTTCAATTCATTCAGAAGCATAATACTTGTAATACAGGGAACAGTGGTAAAATTACATCAAGTTATCAAGTTAAATGATTTTTTATCCAAATCAATGGTTACCCATTGAACAAGTTCGTTACTGGCTAGATTTGCTTAGTCCTTCCACTATACAACATGATTCTAACCCCGGTTATCATATCCATTATTTGACTGCACAACTCTCGCTTCCACGATGTTATCTGTACATTACAACAAACAGTTTTGCAGAAGAAGATAAATGTTACTTATACAGGCCTCCCCTTTGTGCAGGTCTTACAGAGCTTTGCACATTCTGCATGCTCACACAAGCATAATACTGGGTGAAAACATAGTACTGAGCATAAAAAAGTTCTTACTGTATAAAAGCCAGTTCCCCTCTTGGCTTACCCGGCAACAACAACTCCATCGCATGAGTGAACGTCACACAGGACCTTCCCCAATTCATAGTGCAGTTGGCTCACAGCACCGATCCGGTTCTGAAGCAGACCAGAAGAAACATTAAGTTCAACAATGATTTACAAGAAACGTTTATACAAAATTAGCATGAACAAATGAGCTACTTTGAGATGTGTTGTTCTAAAGATTACCCACATAGCCTCGAAGAATTAATTGTTTGAACAAGGCACCTTACCAGGTAATTGACACTGGAAGTTATCCTAGGAGAGGGTTTGGTTTGAATGCTGATGAGTAACCTCAAAGTCAGTGGTTCTCAAACCTCTCCTCCGAACCACACAAGGTTCTGGGGCAACTACACAACATACTATTTTTATGTAAATGATGTACATTCCCAAGACGTGGTGTGTGGCCAGTGCTCAGAGTACCATTGTTCTACTGTGGCTCAGACAAAATCGACCATACAATAAAGTCCCCCACCATACTGTACATATTGAATAAAGTACTATTTTCCCCATGGTAGAATTCACCAAACCCAAGAAATGCAGAAATGAAAAGTTTTGTTAAAAAATTTTTTTTTTTAAAAATTACAGATTTTAACATTTTTGGGCTTGAAAAGTATTAGTTGATTGTGCAGCCGTCCCAACAGACAAATCATGTTCCTGGTGCATTTGTGTTATGGTTAGCAGTCTGCAAATGTTTGGCACAATGTTATTGGTCTTTTATCATGACAAATGGCACATGGAGGATTTAGAAATAAAAGTACTCAATTCATATGTGACATTAGAATCACTGACAATAAATAGTTCAAAGTTATCCAGTGTCTTATTGAAGTGTCATGATCCACTGGTACAGATGTTAGTTAATTGTTTGAAAGCCTCCTTTAAGTACTTTGCATACAGAATGAGCCAGGGCATGCTGGGATTATCAACATCATCTTCAGCTGCAGTCTTTCTAAATGTTAATGTCTTGGTAGCAACTACAATTAGATTGTAAGCTCTCTGGGGAAAGCAATTCCCTTTTTCATTCTTTGAACTCGTGTTTACTGCTCCTATACCAAATTATATATGCAACTCGAGTATTTTAAATTATCCCTATTCTCATACTACAGTACAAAGCGCTGTGTACATGGTACATTATATTAAAATAATACTCCAACATAAGTTCCAAACGGTTACAATGAACAAAATATTGCATGCATAACAATACTGACATTATACATTAGCGTGTCCTACTCTGATCTCCAAACTTCAATGCTTGTTCTCCACCAACCCTGTCCACCTCCTCCCTCTAGTTAATGAAGAGGAAGTCCCCAACCTTCTCTTGTCCTCTAACCTTCAAATTGTACTCGCGACCCCTACTGCTTCACACCTTCTCCAAGTTTCCACCACAATCATTCCTACTTTAACACACCTCTCTTAACACGGTCTCATTTCCTTCAACTGTTAAGCGTCTGTCACACCGAGATCCTGAAGAAACTCTCTCTCTCTCAACCCAACCTCACTACCGCCCAATTGCCCTTCTCCCATTTGCTTACAAAACTATTTTAACTTCTTATTTATAACCGCATAATACACTTTTTCTCTCTAACTCCATTATTGATACACTGCACTCAGGATTCTGCCCTAACCACACCAGAGACTGCTCTACCAGAATTTGCCAATGATCTCCTCAAGGTAAAATGACTGGGCAGTTTTCCTTAGTAGACCTCTCTGCTGCCTTTGACATGGTCAACCCCCCTCATTCCATTGGCCTTTGTGGCACTGCCCTCTCTTGGTTCTCTTTCTATCCATCTGTACCCTCCTTTAGCGTTTAATTTGTTGGCACCTCATCTTCCCCATTCCCACTGAAATGTTGGTGTTCCCGAGCACTCTGTTCTTGGACAACTTCCCTGGGCAAACTACTAGATTTGTTTTTTCTACCACATGTAGACTAATGACTCCCAAATCTAACTGTCTTCTTGTGAATCTCTCCAGCCTGGTCTCTTTGTGCTACAGTATTTCTTCCTGTACGTCGCATTAATACCTCAAATTCAACATTTCCAAAACAAATAATTTGCCATCACTAATTCTAATCATATAGCTGACTTCTCATGGACAATGGAGAACTTCCATATCCTTCTAATACAAGTCAGATATCTAGGTATGATGCTTCACTCCTCCCTTTAATAGCACACATTCAGTAATTCCTGTCGCTTCCCCTCAGAAACAATGCACCCTTTCCTCTTAACCAAAATTCTAATTAATTCTCTTTTAAAATCACAACTGGACCACTGTAACCTGTTCCTTGTCGGTCTTCCTCTCTTTCAACTGTCTTCTGTCCAGGCCATCCTACTTGGGGCTGGCAAGCTCATCTGGGTCTGCTGCTTCACTATTAAAATCCCTATACTGGCTACCCATACCAAACAGAATCAAATTCCAAGGTTTTGGTTCTTACCGCTCGGGTCATGACCTACAGTTGCTCTCTTCCCTCATTACTTCCTCTCATTTAAGCCTTCTAGACTTCTCCAGGGCTGCACCAAAGCGGTCGAACTCCATATGTCGCACCATTGGACTCTCCCCAACCATTCACCATTTCAAAAGTTCCCTCAAAACCTTAAGAGGCTCTCCCAGCACCCTCAGCCTACACTTAATACCATGCCGAGTAGCCCTGCGTCGCATATCATTTTGTCATCACTCTCCCATCCCTTTTAGATTGTTATCTTCTTGGAGCAGGGACCTCATTTCCTATGGTGTCTCTATGTTTTAAGATGTGTGTATTTTATGTTTTGTTCTCGTCCTTAGCCCTTCATTGCACTGCGCTACAAAATATATCGGTGCCAAATAAAATATAATAATAATGTGGTCATAAATGGCAGTATTTACAGTAGTGCCTTTTACATATTGCCTCCCACCACATCGGCATTTGAAATGATTAACACTGATGCCATGGCGGTCTGCGAATTTGTAGCTTTGGATGAAAGATGCCTCAAATTGAGATAATCCGTCACAGTTTTCCCCCCATAATCTAAAGACCAAAGCATAATGGAATATTACTCAACATAGCACTTGTTTCCTAACAAGTCCCTACGGGACACTTTATCCAAGGAAAAAAAGGGACACGGTGCTTTAGATAAGCAGAGATATGCAGCATTTCCCATTAATCGGATTATTAAGAGGTGATCAGCACAGACTAGATACACCAGGGATGTTTTACATGTAAATTGCCTCCTGCACCACAAAGCAGAACTAGAATGAGCAAACGACATCAAAAATATGTGCTTCAATAAACTACAAAGTGACCGACCCTCCCAGGCAATTTGTTAAAGCTTTATATATTTTTGGTAAGCAATGTCTTACATGTAGAAATCACTGGATGATTTCAGTTAGCAGCAATTCACATCCGGTACATCCCCTATTTTCAAACTTAACCTTTATATTGATAACAAGTAACATTTCTCATTGGGTTGTGTAGTGACCTCTGACCCTCAGTAAAGACAAACAAGATCGTTCTTTACACAATAGGAGTTGTTATCCTGGGTTCTGGAGTTGAAGGGACATATAGGAGCAGCAGGAATTCCTCGCAGGAGCCAAATCTTGTATTGTGTTCTAGGCTAGTCTGATAGAACAACATTTTGAGTGGGGCTGAATTGATACAATATTGAAATATCTGATAATAGGAAAACTTTTTTTTACATCAATAATACTCCTTTGATCACTTCCTTGTAATGTTACAATATTCCTGACCTATGGTATGGCTAGCAGGTATAGCTGCCCATTTGGGAATAATACGGTATTAAACATTCACAACTTTAGGGGACTTGTGATAGGATGCCCACCCAAGATTTATCCAGCTGCATTTGTATTTTTAGTTCAGAACAGAAGTGGAGGTGACGATAAATGAAACGGACAGAGAAATGGGATAATGTCAGATTTATAGATCTGTATGATATCATGCCACTTCTGCAAATTACCAGATGCTACATTTGAAGTTTGAGACTTGTTAGGTTGGCTTGTGCAAACCATTTAATTGAAATAATTGATATTAAAATGCAACTTTCTCCAATCCCTCCAGACCCTTACTTGAGGCAGGATTTACATACGATAAGAATGGGATACAACCTGCTGTTATAACATATGTGAACATATCAGCAACAAGGTATCCTTAGTTCTGGATTTCAGTCAAAAGAAGTTCTACTGGGAAAAGAACCTCAAGAAGAGCAGAATAAAAAGCAAAACCAAAAAAACCCCATCAAATGTTAATGGAATATTAATAAACTCTCGCTAATACATCCCATACCTCTGGGGAGTGGCTTGAAATTGGCAAACCTCGATGTGGGATCTGCTTAATGCTTCATTGGGAACAGAATCACATTATGCAGAACATGTGTCAGGTTCTGCCAGTTTCTGGTGGGTCCCACCGGGTGTGAAATGTGTTACAGGGACTGCATTTGTTACATCATTTCAAAGTTTGAAGACCTTGTTCAAATGACCTGAATATTAATATGACCTGACAGCACGGAACGAGAGGGCCATTCCAAGTCTAGACATTATTATGACCAGCTTTTATTTGTATGGTGCAGACATTTTTCACAGCACAGTACAATGTATAACCAAAGGAGTACATCGAAGTTAACGGAGGATCACGATCCAATGACCTTACCATGTAAAAAAGGTGGGGGCTCAGAACACAGTGTGTGTGGGGGCTCAGAACACAGTGTGTGTGGGGGCTCAGCATGGGTTCAGCCATCAACTTGCGGCCTCTGAGTTAGCAGTTGTAGAAAGAAACAGGAGTAGTGAGGAGTGTTGGATAGGCTTCCTTGATAAAGTGTGTATGGTAAAGCTACTTGTAGCTACAAAAATAGCATAAGGGAAAAAAACCTCACAAAGTCCCATGAAGAATGTCAATCAGAAACATGTATGTATGTATGTATGTATGTATGTATGTATGTATGTATATATGCATCTTTATATAGCGCCATTAATATACATAGCGCTTCACAGCATAGGAAACATGTGTGTATAAATATCAAATAATACAAATTTAACAGATCATGGGAATAAGTAGTCAGACATAAAAGTAACGTTTGGGAAGAGGAGTCCCTGCTCCGAAGAGCTTACAATCTAATTGGTAGGTAGGAAGAACGTACAGAGACAGTAGGAGGGCGTTCTGGTAAGTGCGTCTGCAGGGGGCCAAGCTTTATGTATCATGTGTATAGTATTTACCACGGTGCTACTCATATGCTTCTTTAAGCAGGGGTGTCTTAAGGTGGGTCTTAAAGGTGGATAGAGCGGGTGCTAGTCGGGTATTGAGGGGAAGGGCATTCCAGAGGTCTGGGGCAGTCAGTGAGAAAGGTTTAGGGAGAGGGCCTTAGATACAAAAGGAGTAGAAAGAAGACATCCTTGAGCAGAACGCAAGAGTCGGGATGGTGTATAGCGAGAAATTAGGGCTGAGATGTAAGGAGGGGCAGAAGAATGTAAAGCTTTAAAAGTGAGGAGAAGAATGGAGTGTGAGATGCGGGATTTGATAGGAAGCCATGAGAATGATTTGAGCAGGGGAGACGCTGAGACAGATTTAGGTAAGAGTAGAGTGATTCTGGCAGCAGGGTTTAGGATAGATTGTAAGGGAGACAGGTGAGAGGTAGGAAGGCCGGACAGCAGGAGGTTACAGTAATCAAGACGGGAGAGAATGAGGGCCTGAGTCAGAATTTTAGCAGTCGAGTAACAGAGGAAAGGGCAAATTTTTGTGATATTGCGGAGAGAAAAAAGTGACAGGTTTTAGATACACTTTGAATGTGAGGGGCGAATGTGAGAGAGGAGTCGAGTGTTACCCCTTGGCAGCGTGCTTGGGCTACTGGGTTAATGATAGTACTTCTAACATTAATGTGGAAGGAGGTAGTGGGGCCAGGTTTGGGAGGAAGTATGAGGAGTTTTTGCCATGTTAAGTTTAAGTCAGCGGAGGGCCATCCAGAATGATATCGCAGAGACACATTCAGAAAATTTGGTCTGTATAGCAGGTGTAAGGTCAGGGGTTGAAAAGTAAATGTGTGTCAACATAGAGGTGATATTTAAACCCAAGAGATGCGATTAGGTCACCTAGAGAGAGTGTGTACAGAGAAAAGAGAAGAGGTCCCAGGACAGAGCCCTGGGGTACCCCCACAGAGAGATCAATAGAGGAGGAGGAGGTGTTAGCAGAAGAGACACTGAAAGTACGATGGGAGAGGTAGGATGAGATCCAGGATATAGCTTTGTTATGAATACCAAGAGTATGGAGAATGTGAAGGAGAAGAGGGTGGTCACACAGTATGGGACTATGTACTAAAGAAATTCAGGAGCAGAGGGTTCGATGCATTGCACCCTTTCTATTTGCAAAGTTGCATTATATTGTAATGCAAGAAACTGGTTCTTACACCCGCTATAGATTGTGAGAATTTCCAAAGTTGCTCTACTTTAAACGTAGGGGTAAAAGTAACGCAAAGTACGTCATGTATCTCCATTCTAACTCCTGCTTTTAACAGTCTCCAGATCACATGCTGAAGCACACGGGGCAAACGTTGGAACAAAGCTCTTGGTACATTAATGCAGAGATTAAAATAATGCAATTTGTCTCGGTTTTGCTTTAGTATATACAAATAGTATTTCATAAAAAAAAAAAATCAGAAATCTCTATTTGAAAAGGCATGTTATAACAGATGTACAAGTGCCGGATCTCCTTTAGGGCAACATGTGACTCAAACGCCCATTTACAATGTCAGAAACCGTACTGGGGCCATCAAGTAAACCATAGCAAAACAGCCACAAGAGTTTAATGACTAAAGTACCTTTTTCTATTGAGTGATTTCAGATGGAAATTTGGCTAGAGATCTGTTTTGAGCATAACATCCCAACCTAAACTGGACAGATGCAGACAGAGTGGAGTCCTGTACCTTCCAGTTAGTTCTCAGCACGCTCTCCTCGATACGTCTCTCTCCCAGTGCTTCTTTCCAAGAAGAAAAGGCAGTAACGCTTGTGTCGGTCAGGTACCCTTCCATTTGGCATACCATGTACCACAGAACCTGATCTTCTGCAAGAACCTTCCATGTTTTGCTCACCTGCAAATACAAAAAGATAGGGAGACAGCTGTGTCAGTTAAGAGAAACAAATATACTTGGCGAATGTAGATTGTATGATAAATGTTGAAAAAAATGCAAATCAGAGCCCGAAGAGGTCTGCTCCAAAGAGTAGAGTCCTTTTTTTAGCCCATGAAACGAGGAGATATAGGTAATATTCTCAGAAGCACAAAAGAGGTCAGATTTTGATTAACAGCTCCCCGAGACGCTCTTAAAACAATATTTGTCCTTTTAAAGACTGAAGAAAATCTATATTTCTGTCTTCAAACTGTGCTGCCACAGTACATGAAGAAACTTATGATGTTTTTAAAGCTCTGAACACTAATAAATTCTTCATAAAGGAAATTATGTCATATTTGTCTCCTAAAAACCTACAGCGATTCTGCATTTCCCCAGAACCAGTTCGGCTACTGCAACTTTGAGCTACTTCAGAAGAAAAGACAAAACCAAGTTAGCAAACAGGGTTTCATTCACTTAATATACACAGGAACTCAATACTATTTGTCTCTTCCCAAAGTGGCACAGTTGGGTGTCCTGAGGATTGGGTTGAGAAACACCGTTTTAGCTTGGTTTTCTTTTAAGATCTTTGATGGTACTATACAAATGTTTGGTGGCTCATAAAAAAGGAGACAAAACCATAAGATGAATATGTATGGTTATTTGGAACTGCCACAAACTGATGGGCAACGCCTCCTCCTCCAGGGACAGGGTAAGAAGAGACGTCCTCTGGCAGCGTTCCTCCCAGGACCAGTCTCCTTCTTGTCCTCCTCGAGATAGGAGTAAGAGGGTTGTTTGGGCCACCAAAGAGCTGTGCAGGGTTAAGGGACCGTCCCCTTTCTCCCGTCTGAGCTGCTCAACCTGGAAATAATCGCCCTTTCCTCCCATTCAAGGGTACATTCGTGTTTGGTGAAGCACCAGACTATATTATAACCAAGATATCCGGATGTAAAAGGGATTTAAGTTCCGCAATAAAGATCAAGAGCCTTCAGATCCAATCACTTGCTGGGCGGTACTTCTGTGAGGCTACATGTTACCGGCCTGGAAAACCGTGCAGATATCATTTTCACAAGTCTCTAGGGAGGGTTTCTTCTAAATCCCAAATATTTGTTGAGAGAGGAGGAGGATATATTTAGAAAGGAGTCAAGAGATATAATGGAGGAGGCTACAAGAAGTTCCCCAGTTTAGTTTGCATGTTGTTGCATAGGATTGTGTGCAGATATACAACTTAATAAATGCATCACTGGCTTTCTGGTAATCATTTTTTTTTTTTTTTTTTAATGACAAGAAAACATTTTTGCTGCTCAGATCTTTTAGTGCTCCATTATAGATTTTGAACTAAGGGAATAAGGCACTGCAGGGAACAAACGTGGTAACCATTACCTAATCTTTCCGGGCAGCCGAAATAAATCTGCTTGTATATAACACTTAACCAGCAACACCCTGAAGTGTCTTGGTTATAACTTACTGCACAAGAGTTGGCAGAGAGCTACCCAATAACAGCCTTACAGAATGAGGCTCAGCTGTAAGAAGCCTCTAATAAAACTCTCTCCAGCATTTCAGGCCATGGCACCACTGAGAATTAGTGTGTATAGTTTTAAAAAAAGAAGCCCTTGGCATTCTGTCAGCTTGATCAGCTCTGTGAGAAGTTTCAGGTTCAGATGAGGCTTCGCGAAGCATAATAGACTCGGTCATAGTGTTTCTTTCAGATTTACACTGATTTAATTCTAAAAAGCTAATTTAAAACATCCAACACTTGGGAAACTCTTTCATATGTAATAGGCACATACAGTATCAGAAGCTGGACTGACTATATTGCAGGATAACCTGCCTGAAGACCGGCACGCAGTCTTTGTAGGTCATATGCAAACAATTACAGTCGATCAAGGGATAGGTACTCTTTGTGGATCTTTTATTTAACATAATGTAATACACACAGGTACACTACATAACGAAAAACAAATAAAAGCAAGTGTGCCTCTCAGAGAGATTTTCTAAAGGTAACCAAATACCCACAAAGAGAAATGTAGGCACCAAAGCTAAAATAAAGAGAGTCTTGAAGATTTCTACTCTTATTACTGGTCACTTACAGTACGATACAACTGTAAACTTTAAACACAGCAAACTATAGATCCTTGAATTAGAACGGATTAAATGGCCTGGCTATAAAAACAAAGCATACAGCAAGGGGGAGAAAAATGGGGAGAGATGTTATCAGGGAAAATGAGAAAAAAGGACAGAAGATAATTATATAGATTTTTTAAACGTGTAATAATTATGTGTAGACAGATGGTGAATGAACATTGTCATTATATATTATTACTGCATCTCAGGATGCTACCATCTCAGTGGGTTTACTTTGCCCAGAGTAAACTGGCATACCTGTTTGTGCACCATAACCCTTCACGGATACTCTAGAGCTGGTTAGTTAAAACAAAAAAACACCTTTACATACTACAGCAGAATGGTACCGCCAATTGCCACCAAGTAGGAAGCGAGGAAGGAGAGCAAGAACGGGAAAGGATGCGAGTTTGCTGGGTGCGAGGACTGAAGTGTGATTAAGCCTAAAAAGAATTCCTGCCATCTTTCTGCTTTGCTGTTGCTCAAGAGTGAAATTTGGCGAGGGAGCCAAATAAGCAGACAGGTTCCCTCCAAGGCCACTGGTACAGTTTAGGATGCCAACTCCTTAAAACTGGCCCAGTCCTTCTGAGCTCCCAAGGCCCCCTTCGTCTGAAATCTCTCTCGCAGTAAACACTCGAAAAGCAGCGGGGCATTCAGCTGAACAGAAGCGCTTCTGTTCCCGGTGAACATATAAAAAACAAACTGCAGAAGAATGAGAATACAATGTATTTGTGCTTGTCTCTTATGTTAGTGTATTATTATTATTATAATTATCATGCGGAAAAACAAATAACAAGGCGCTATTTATTATGTTTATTGATCTGTCTCAATCTTGATTGAAAAACCAGGAAGGTGATTTGTAGCCATTGTAACCTGCACGCATAATGCAAGAAAATACGCATTCCATTTTTTTTGTCTTGGGTACTACGAGCTTAGCAAAAAAACACAAGCAGCAACAGAGCCAACCCCAGATGTAGTCCATGTTCCTAGGCGAAGTGATTACACAGTATAATCACAAAAGAAATAAGATTTTCCATAGGATTCAGTGGTGACAGCACAATAGAACAGACAATGAGACAGACTATGACTGTAGCAACATCACCTTACTGTACTCTCAGCAATGGTGCAAGCATAGAAGCTACGACGAAATGTAAAGTGTTTACAAAATAAAAAGGAGAAGGCGCAGCATTAAAAGCAGATGGGGCGGCTTTTGGGGTTGTACCATTTACAATAATTTTTCTGCTTCCTACCTACCCTGGGGGGTGGGAGGGGTGAGATGTGTAATAGTGCTTGGCTAGGGGTGGTGCATAACCCAAGGACAGGCCTGGCAACTGATGGGATATAGTTCCTCCTCTTAGCTGGGGTAGGACAATAAAGCGCTGACACAGGCAGGTGGGGTCCTCATCCCTGGTCACTTATCGTTTAGCTAAACTCCTAAAATGGAGCAAAAATAGTATAGACAGGGAAAGCATGCCAAATAATAATTATAATGATGATAATCATACAGCTCACAATAGAAACCTGTGCGAGGGAAGTGGGGGCCATGGAGGATTTGAAGAAATGAAAATATATTTCTCATTTTCTTCTACATCCTCCATGGCAGTCCTAACTAATGGGATGTACCAAAACAATTAGCTTGCTAGGGTGGGTCCATCCATGGTAGTTAAAGGAATTACATCTTGTAAAACCTTCCTCCAAAATCTCGCATGGGTGGAGGCCTGGAGATCTAATCTGCAACGTTTAGAGAAGGTATGCAATGATGACCACACATATCTTGTGCGGAGAGGTCTGGGCCTTTTCCGCCTAACAAGTTGCCATATCTCTTGTTCAGTGAGCTGTAATGGCTTGAGGTGGATCTCTGTCCACAGAATGGGAAGCTTTGCTGATAGCAGCTGTGATCCATTTGAGATGGTTGCGGCAGGGGCCGCTTGCCCCTTTTTAAGGGCCCTGGAAAAGTACAAAAAGTCTTGGAGTTTTTCTGAACTAAGCTGCCTTCTGGACATAGAATGTCAAATCTCGTACCACGCCTAAGTTATGCAAACGTTTCTCCTTTTTGTTCGAAGTGAGAGGGCAAAAGGATGGAACACAATAGTGAATTTGTATACTACTTTAGCACGGAAGTCAGGAACCGTCCTCATCACAATTTTGTCTTGATGAATTTGGAAGTATGGTTTGTTGCATGATAAGGTTTGCAATTCTCCAACTCTGTGTGCTGTAGTCATTGCTGTCAAGAACATTGCCTTGAGTGTTCTAATAGGTAGGCCCTCAAAGGCTGTAGATGTGAACACCTCTAAAACCAGATTGAGATCTAATCTGGGTAAGGGAGTTTTAATCCATGGTTTGACTCTGATGGTTGCTTTGATGAATTTGGCGACCATCTGATTGAGAGCAATTTGCTTACTGAGAAGAGTGCCTAAAGCCGAAACGTGTACCTTTAATGAGGCAGGTAAAGCAAAAATAATGGAGCAGGTATGAGGACACACCTCCTTCAGAGCGGTGTCAGCACCTTATTGTCCAACCCCAGCTAAGAGGAGGAGCTATATCCCATAAATTATGACTGCCATGGAGGATGTAGACGAAAAAAAACTTTAAATATATCTTTCCTCCAAACAGCCGTTGAGGTCAGAAGGAGGATACATTAAATAAGTGCGGGAGGAATAAAATATCAATTGTGAAAATGCATGACACCAATTACAGGAAAGTAACTGCAACCTGTCCTTACCTGTGCGCACCTTCCAAGCTCTCGTCTACCCAGGTACCGGAATATCTTCAGGGCGATTTCATACGGCAGCTGGATATCGAAGAAGGGGATCTCATTTATTTCGTTCTAGAAGAAAATGATAAGGAAATGACTTGGAGACGAGAAGATTAGGAATCGCCTTTTATGCTGGAGAACCGGGTTTGAATCCCAGTGTAAGTGTCAGGAGACAGAGTTACCCCAGAGTTACCCCCTCTCCACGCGGCCGTCAGGAGACAGAGTTACCCCCTCTCCACGCGGCCGTCAGGAGACAGAGTTACCCCATCTCCACGCGGCCGTCAGGAGACAGAGTTACCCCATCTCCACACGCTGTCACTAGACAGAGTTACCCCCTCTCCACGCGGCCGTCAAGAGACAGAGTTACCCCATCTCCACGCGGCCGTCAGGAGACAGAGTTACCCCATCTCCACGCGGCCGTCAGGAGACAGAGTTACCCCATCTCCATGTGGCCCTGGTACCCACATCACATGTGAAGATTTTTGACATGATGCTTCCGACCTACAAAATGTAATGTGCATAACATCCAACCGAAAAAATCTCTTACAGATTAATTTTAGTCGTTTAAAAAAAACTATTTAAACAAATGGCGCTTGTATCTCACAATGAAACGGTGACAAGTCTGATCTAAAATGTGAACACAAAAGGCTTCAATGTGACGAGTTATTTTTTCGGAGACCAAACCTGCCACTTGACACTTTTCCTTTGGAGAATGATGGAGAGAGAGGGATCTCGTGTCTTACCTAAACAATTTACATCCAAAGCTATTTCACTAAAGAGAATATGCTGCTGCTTACCTGTATCCCACAAACTGCCATTTACAAAAGTTAGACAAATATTTTACATTACTTTCTTTAAAAAGGTAAACATAACAACAACAACAACAACAACAAAAAGAGAAGGACTTGTTGGTGTGCTTTGTCTTCTCTCAGCCCAGTAATCTTTCGTCACGTAGAAGGTTTACAATCAGATTCTAATACAAATGACAGATTAGGAGATATACAAAATGTCAATGAGTTTAAATATACTATAACCACCTATAACTATAACCACCTATGCTGAAGCAGGGACTGACAGCCACCTATGCTGAAGCAGGTTAAACCTGAAATCCTGACCTGTTAGGTGGGGGGCTTCAGTACTGGAGTTGAGAACCCCTGGCATAGGACGGACACACAAACACACACACACACACACACACACACACACACACACACACACACACACACACACACACCTGCTGCGATAGGGGCAACACGAGGTGCTTTACCGTTAACATTTTGTAACCGGAATTTGCTGTTCAAATATACAGTAAATAAAAATCCCACTTGTGGCGCATTTGCACGTCTCAGACAGGTCTGCAAACGTGCTTCCCATTATCGCTTAGCATACAATGCTTCCACTGCTGCCAGGGATTCTGGGTAATGACATGCAAATGAGCCATGTGCTGAGTGTACATATTCAAATATCAATCAACAACTTGGTATGTAAGGTAAAGATCTCACATAAAGATCCCTATAAATTGCACTCAAAGTACATTTATATATAGATGATTAAATAATCGAGGAAAAGCAATGTTCCTGGCGGCTTTGGGATTGAGCGGGCGGTCATTGCTAGTGGTTTACATATTCAAATATGTAAAGGCTGCTAATCAAAACAATGTAAAGCCTTCCACACCCCTCAAACTACTTATGAAATAACGCTCCTTTACATTCCCTTAAAAAAAAAAAAAAAAAAGACAACTCAGTAGTTGACAATGCAAACTCCTTATTTAATTGCAACACTAATGCCCAGTCACAGGCCACCATTAAAAAGCCATCATACCCACATTTGTTTGCCACATCTTCTGCAATAGCCAGACCTACAGCACATTGAAAACAAACCTCCGATAGCCTGCGTCGTTATTTGTTTCTAATTAAAGTATGCTCCAACAAATACGAAATTAAATCCCTCCCCGTCATTACACAGAGTTTTATAGGTCTGCTACACAGCAATTTTTTATGGTGTTTTATGACTACAGGTAGTCCTTGCTAACCAAGGTTTCACTTTACAACGAATGGCACATCCTACGCTTTACAATGCCACCCTATGGGCCGTTTTTCGACGCTGGAACGCGTTATCCGACGCTCACCGCCACTGATTAACATGGGACTCACTTTACACCGGTTTCACTATCCCACGCTACTTCCAGAACGGATTCCGTTGGATAACCGAGGACGGTCTGTATTTTGAATTAAGTTTAGCAAATCAATGAGTTTTATAGCATAGGGTCACTTGCTATATTGACGATCACTAGGTAATTCCAATTTTCAAATGCATCTAAAAAAAATAATATAATATATATGGCCTGGTTTTAAAAATATTTTTTTTACCCTTTTAATACAATCCACACAATGATAAGTAATTAGCTAAGTTGCCCATCAATCGGCGAAGATTTCGCTGGGGGGGGGGGGGGTCACTAAATGGCTGTCAGTGCCGCAGAAGAGGGCCAAAGATGTAAAATTCTGTGGGGAAGATCATGTGACCAAGCAGTCACTAGATACAATTGGTGCACTGCTAGAGAGAGGGCAGGGCTCAAAAAGGGGTGTGCCAGAGCCTGTTTCAGAAGAGGAAGGGTACAGTATGTGACTTTGTAAATGGTTGCTATTGAAACAAAAAATGCTTGTTACACTATAATACATAAAAAATGTAATTCTCATAGTGCAGAACAGATTAAAAAAAAACACGTAGGATATTGCTTGGGCTGCAGCTTCAATATAGTTTCATCCTAAAAAAACAAAGGTTTAAGAATAATCACACTTTTTTTTCTCTCCATGGGGTTTTACATGGCTACACTCCACTTTACTCTGACTTTGATGATTGTCAGAAATTTGGGAGCAATCGGAATACAAATTGGCAAGCTGCACTGGACAAAGTAAGTTTGCGGAGCCACCAATTTGGTACAGTGCCGTCACACTCTCTCCTCTGCTTGCCCTGTGTGTGGTGTGAGACAAAGGGATGGCTGACCACAGACACATAAATTAGTATAAAATGAGGAAATGGGGTTGGCTGCTTTGTTTCTTGGGTCCTGCTATTCAAACACAGCAAGCAAGCTTTCTGTGCAGCCGGAGCTAAGCACAGACGTGTGTTATCCATTTAAGAAAGCAAATGGGAACAGGCTCAAATTAACTGCTTAATTTATGTAATCAAAGGCTGTTGACTTGGCGAGTAGAAGGCTTCTCCACTCGTAGCTTCAGAGTTTGGCTAAATGACTCCATATCGCTGCCAGGCCAATTAAGAGCACACAGTCAAACATTAAAATATTAATTTTAGACTCTGGTTAATGATGTGGCTCTATGGGAAGTCACATTTAGACTTTATTGTGAGCAAAAAGAAAAACTAGAAGCTTAAGAAGCAGTAGTGGGCTCTCATCTAGGAAAACCCAACTACTTCTGTGACGAAATTCATTCTTAAATGATCACCCCTTTATACTTACAGAAACCTGCACACAACCACTGTTCCGGTTGCCTTCATCACGTAGAGATTATGCTTGTATATTACATACAAAAGTACGGTCAGGGGTACACAGGTAATGTGTCAGGAGAGTGGCATTTCCAAGCACCATGCACCTGTCATGGTAAGGGATCCGCTTGCCATCTATACAACTGTGACGTGCCACTGGCAGAACTGGTATTATTGTATCACAAACCAAGACATTACGTCACAGATTCTCCAAATAAATCTATTGTGTTACTCCTAGTGATAACACGATATATCCCATCACAACGCAAACTACTGTAGCGCCAGAGGTTCCTATGTGGCTAGTTGCGTATATTACAGGCATACCCCGCATTAACGTGCGCAATGGGACCGGAGCATGTATGTAAAGCGAAAATGTACTTAAAGTGAAGCACTACCTTTTTCCCACTTATTGATGCTTGTACTGTACTGCAATCGTCATATACGTGCATAACTGATGTAAATAACGCATGTGTAACAGGCTCTATAGTCTCCCCGCTTGCGCACAGCTTCGGCACAGGTAGGGAGCCGGTATTGCTGTTCAGGACGTGCTGACAGGCGCATGCGTGAGCTGCCGTTTGCCTATTGAGTGAGATGTACATACTCGCGAGTGTACTTAAAGTGAGTGTCCTTAAACCGGGGTATGCCTGTACATCTCCTTGAGTATATCAGGTCAGTCATGCTACCAATCCTTTGCACCCAGGTGGTGGATTACTTTGTATATAAAATAAATAAATAAAAAGAAGCAAACAGAGAATAGAGGTTTGTTTTATACAAATACACTGTATCGCTTACATCAAGGCAAGTATCTTCCAAATCAGACATGCAATGCTTTCTTTTCTTTATGATGTTACAGTGAAAAATGAGAGAGTAAATTAAATGTTGGGTTATACTCAGTAAGATTGAAGTATGTGTTTTGTACACTTACGCTGGTATACTCTGTGGGTTCAGTTTGATTAAAAACAACTACAGTTAATGCATCCGATGTTACAGAGAAGAGAAAGTTACTGCTTCTAGGAATGATAGGTATTTGCAGACCCTCCAATACATATTGAACAGTAACAAACTCGTACAGCACCGTTATTGGTGCCAGGCTATTAAGGGCATACATTCTAACATATACATATACAAAGACAAGACTGTCTCGGAATTGGAGGATTTCACTGGTGGGCGACCGGAGCGGCTGCACAACACGTAAGCAGCATAACAGGACTGGTGTTCACTCCCAACGCTGGATTTTACATGGCAACCCTTCGGGTTTGATTCTGGTTACTTTACATGGCTCTCTGGACAGTACTATTTCATTCTGAGCTAAACATTGGAAAGTTAATGCAACGATACTTTACAACTATTCTTTAGATGAATACAACCATAATTGCGGCAGAACATTTCTGAACTTAAGGAATATCCTACGTGTTTTTTTTATTTTTTTTTAATATATCAGTTCTGTACTATGAGAAAATATTTATAGCATTTTTTTTTTAAAACAAAACAATTTTTAAAGACATTTTAATTTATTCTAATGCAGGGTTGCACAAACTGAGGGCGTGCCCAGATTTTTTTTCAGGGGGGGCGCGGGCGGTTGCAGAGGTCTCGCACTCTTCTCAGAGGCATTTAAATTAAATGCCGGGGTCCGCGCGAGGCCTCTGCAACCTCTACTTACCGAGGGAGGTTTAGTCGACTTCAGGACGCGTGACCATGGCAACGCAGCGCCAAATGACGCCGTGTGGTCATGTGACGTCACGGTTGCCATGGTAACGTGACGCCAAATGACGCCGCAGGTCACGCAACGTCACATGACCCCACACCGAAGGGGGGGCGACAACGGAGAGCAGACAGGGGGTGCGCAGCAAGAAACGTTTGCGCACCCCTGATCTAGAGAAGGTAGTCTCCACCTGTTTTGTCTATTTATTTAATCTCTTATTACATGTAAGATTGTAAGTGTATGTGAAGTGACTAACCAAAAGTGGCGCTCATATACATTTATAATGACAGTGATATAATCAATACAATAGTGATAAAAAGGATACTTATACAAACACAATGGTCGATTGCAGCTGTAACCTGGTGTAGGATTGCTTTCTCAATCCTCATGGAACATGGAGAATGGATCATCAGGAAGCGCATACCATGTGGGAACATAAGAAAGAAAAGTGCTCTTTGTGCAATATTGTGCAAACAGTGTTGTGGAAAGTTGCTAGCACAGAATGTATACACAGGATACTCACAAACGTGAGGTGGAGTATAGGCACATAAAGGTATCTTTATGGACTGACTTCAGTCTCTAGTGCAAGGTGATGCTGTGGCCACAGCATCACCTTGCACTAGAGACTGAAGTCAGTCCATAAAGATACCTTTATGTGCCTATACTCCACCTCACGTTTGTGAGTATCCTGTGTATACATTCTGTGCTAGCAACTTTCCACAACACTGTTTGCACAATATTGCACAAAGAGCACTTTTTCTTTCTTATGTTCCCACATGGTATGCGCTTCCTGATGATCCATTCTCCATGTAAGATTGTAAGTAATGTAAGTATTGTAAGTAATGTAAGAGTGTAAGTAATGTAAGTAATGTAAGTAATGCTTCACCTTCCTCATACTCTGTGTAACTATACATTAGCAGACAGCCTAAGGCTACGGCCCGGTGTTAGCTGCTGCACGCGTGTCTGGCGGCGCGTGCACAGCTAAAAGCCATGATCTGCAGTCTACAGGGAGCGATAAGAGGTGTGGCAGGCGTGGCCAAAACAAGGGGCGCAGCCATTTCTCTACACTACCAGCGCTTCATTTGGTCCAAACTATCTGCCCTGCCATTGGCTCCCCGGACACCATGTGACCGCACGGGAAGACAAAATTCTTGTCTTCCCTGCTGGAGAAAGCACTGCGGCCTGATAAGGTGCGTATCTGGTGTGCGGTGCGCACGCCGCAGTGACCACTGGGGACCCGGCCTATAAGTGGCTATAGATTGTCTTTAGGTAACCTGTGTTGGAGATGAGAGTTAAAGAAAAATCCCCCTGCTTAGGGGAAGATTCACAAACCTCGGATACGTTTTATTGCTCTGCAATCCTGAGTTAACTGTCACTCAAGTCAATGACAGGTAATGTCGGATCGTACGGCTATAACCTATAATAGCAAGTGAAGGGGAATTCTGCACACAGCGAAAAGGGTTTTTGTGTTCTGTGAAAATTGAAATGTTTACTTTTTTTACTGGAAGTCTGTAATTCTCTACCTTATCAATTACTTATTGTCCTTCAACTTTATCTATTAAATAAAAGGCAGCTTCAAGCAAATGTAAGAACCACTATAGGGGAGCGCAGGGAACCCGGACTAGTAGAGAGGGGTGTGCGGGGGGGGGTGTTCCTTTGTGAGGGGGGTCTTAGGCCGAACTCACTGTCTACTTCACGACTTGGCGTGCGCGCATCCGCGTTTGTGCGCCTCTGTCTGCTGGCCAATGTGTGCTCGTCCCCAGCAGACTGAGCGACGTGACTTGTAGGCGGGACAAAGACATGGGTAGGGCGTTTCTTTTGTTACATTTCACTCATTGGCTGGCGAAATACACGTGACGCTGCTGCCGCACGAAATTACAACCTGAGTTGTCTCCCTCAAGTGCGGCAGCGTCAACGCTGTACTTCGCCGCCAGGAGTAGTTTGTAGACTGAAAACTGTCATACATCAACAGCAATGTGTGCCGAGCGTGCGCAGTTCGTGTAGCAGGCACAGTGAGCGGGGCCTTACCTTTCCTGAAGCGTCGTGTTGCTATGATGACTGACGTCAAATGACGCACCGACATCACATGTCACCATGACGCTGCTCGTCAAGGTAAGCCTTAACTTTTTTACAGGGGGTCCTAGCTACCAGCGTGCCGCCTTGGGCCCCGCAAAGCCCAAGGTCAGCCCTGAGATACACACCAGTAAGTTATCACACAAGAAAGGATTTTAAAATAATTTTTAAGGCTCATCCTTATAAATATTGTAACTTAACGATGACTGTGATTTTTACTCCCTTTATCTGTTTTTCATCTAATTTCACTTACAAGTAATTTGCCATATGACAGGCAGGGGGCGTGAATACACCCGAGCACCTTATCACAAGGCTGATCTGTGTTGTAAAGAAGAACATTTCAAGCTTTCAGAATTCATCTAAAAATACTTTACTGGTCTGATTTTTAAAAGCATAAATTAAAGCGAATTGAACTAATTAGTTCTGTCACTGCTATTAGTTCAATCTGGTACTGGAACTAAAAAAATGCCAACCTTCAAAAGGTTGTAAATATAAGCACATAGCATTGGAATTGGGTGTTCCTCCAGATTAAAAACCACATTATTTTGAGCTCCAGGGACTCCTCGAAGATACTTAGCGTGGCAACAGGCGTCCTTCAAGTGCATTTAAAATGGCTGTCCCATAGGGAGCCGCAGCGGATTAAATTGTAGCTTCCCATTGCCCCACTGGACTGATTGGGCAGCCATAGTGACAGGGAAGATAATGTAAAAAAGAGATCAGGTGGGATTGATGCTGTAAAAGTGGTGATTTTTGAGAAACTCCATTGACGAATACGAGACTGTTGATGCTAAAAATGAACAAGGCAGACTGCATGAGACACACAGACAATCAGCGAGAGTGGACATGTCTGAATATGGACTATCCTAAACAAAAGTAGTACTCACGCTCAAAAACAGTATACTGCCATGGGTGCTTAACACCGATAAATATTAGGCAATACATCCAAAATGCAGAACTCACACGATCTCGATCTGTCAATAAGGAACGCACTTCAGCAAGACCGTGAGAGTGCTGCGTTTTTCCCATTTTGGATATGGACTATGGCATTGGTTCCCAATGTTTGTTACACTGTGCCTCACGGGGGGGGGGGGGGGGGGGGGGGGGGTGGGGGGGGGGGGGGGGGGGGGGGGGGGGGTATAGCCGTCACTCACAGCGTAAACTTCCAAAGTCACACCCCACAATGCCTTGCTTCTGTGGATTGCATTGTAATTTTGGAAGCTCCTGCTGTAAATGACAGCTATCACCCCCCAATGCCAAGGTGCAATGTGGGGTCTTACGTGCGCAGTCCCCACAGGGGCTCAGGAACCTTGTTGCCTGGAATCTGCCACTGCAAATTTTAGGGAGTGAGCAAACCTAAGGCTAAGGCTAAGGCTGTTGGGAGTCAATGTGGGGGGGGGGGGGAGGGGGGCGGCGGGTGTATATATGAATACTGTGTATGAATAATTAAGACCTGACAGGTGCGGTCTGTGAGGAGGATTTACCAGGTCACTGATGAGCTGCTCCACCAAGCTGCTGTCCCCGGCCCCCCCGGGAGCACTGGCCGGCCTGGGCCTCTCTGGTTCCGGGGCTGAGCTGGGCCTCTCTGGTTTCGGGGTACAGTTGGGCCTGTCTTCCAGCAGCCTCTCTGCCAGCTCCAGGTACCGGCACCCCGCTCCGTCCCGTGGCGGAGACCCCGGGAGCCGCCTCCAGGCCGGACTGGGCCTCTCTGGTTCCGGGGTAGAGTTGGGTTTCTCTGGTTCCGGGGTAGAGTTGGGCCTGTCTCCCAGCTGCAGGTACCGGCGCCCCGCTCCGTCCCATGGCGGAGACCCCGGGAGCCGGGCCGGCGCTCTCTCACACTCCTGGCCCGGCTCCGGGCTCTCCCCGGCCCGCCTCCGTTTCAGAGAGCAGGCCGCAGCCGGGTCCCCGTGGATCTCTGCCCGCCAGCTACTGCGGAATTCATCCAGGGAGACCTGCAGGGCCATTCCACCGCACCGTCCTGGGGAGCGCGGCGGGCTCAACGGCGCTCCAGCCGGGGCACGGCCCGCCAGCCTCCCTGCCCGGCGCTCGGGTGGTAGCGCCCACCAACAAGGTCCCCGTTACCAAGGAAACGCAGAGACCATGTACCCCCCCAGTGCAGCCAGGCGATGCGGTGCAGTGACGTAAACCTTCCGGCTCAGCAACATCATCACCGAACATTGGTTCCTAGTGTAGAAACATTCCTCCCCAGTGGGACATGAATTCTGAACTCTCCCTGTGTCAGGGTAACGCGCCCCCTGTGTCAGGGTAACGCGCCCCCTGTGTCAGGGTAACGCGCCCCCTGTGTCAGGGTAACGCGCCCCCTGTGTCAGGGTAACGCGCCCCCTGTGTCAGGGTAACGCGCCCCCTGTGTCAGGGTAACGCGCCCCCTGTGTCAGGGTAACGCGCCCCCTGTGTCAGGGTAACGCGCCCCCTGTGTCAGGGTAACGCACCCCCTGTGTCAGGGTAACGCACCCCCTGTGTCAGGGAAACGCGCCCTCTGTGTCAGGGTAACGCGCCCCCTGTGTCAGGGTAA
Organism: Ascaphus truei; assembly: GCF_040206685.1. Classification (NCBI taxonomy): domain Eukaryota; kingdom Metazoa; phylum Chordata; class Amphibia; order Anura; family Ascaphidae; genus Ascaphus; species Ascaphus truei. Next base: position 3,655,104 of record NC_134495.1, read on the forward strand.
CGCGCCCCCTGTGTCAGGGTAACGCGCCCCCTGTGTCAGGGTAACGCGCCCCCTGTGTCAGGGTAACGCGCCCCCTGTGTCAGGGTAACGCGCCCCCTGTGTCAGGGTAACGCGCCCCCTGTGTCAGGGTAACGCGCCCTCTGTGTCAGGTTAACGCGCCCCCTGTGTCAGGGTAACACACCCTGTGTCAGGGTAACACCCCCCTGTGTCAGGGTAACACACCCCCTGTGTCAGGGTAACACACCCCCTGTGTCAGGGTAACACACCCCCTGTGTCAGGGTAACACACCCCCTGTGTCAGGGTAACACACCCCCTGTGTCAGGGTAACACACCCCCTGTGTCAGGGTAACACACCCCCTGTGTCAGGGTAACACACCCCCTGTGCCAGGGTAAGACACCCCCTGTGTCAGGGTAACGCGCCCCCTGTGTCAGGGTAACGCGCCCCCTGTGTCAGGGTAACGCGCCCCCTGTGTCAGGGTAACGCGCCCCCTGTGTCAGGGTAACGCGCCCCCTGTGTCAGGGTAACACGCCCTCTGTGTCAGGTTAACACGCCCCCTGTGTCAGGGTAACACCCCGCTGTGTCAGGGTAACACACCCCTTGTGTCAGGGTAACACACCCCCTGTGTCAGGGTAACACACCCCCTGTGTCAGGGTAACACCCCCCCTGTGTCAGGGTAACACACCCCCTGTGTCAGGGTAACACACCCCCTGTGTCAGGGTAACACGCCCTCTGTGTCAGGGTAACACGCCCTCTGTGTCAGGGTAACACGCCCCCTGTATCAGGGTAACACACCCCCTGTGTCAGGGTAATAGGGTAACACACCCCCTGTGTCAGGGTAACACACCCTGTGTCAGGGTAACACACCCCCTGTGTCAGGGTAACACATGCCCTGTGTCAGGGTAACACGCCCCCTGTGTCAGGGTAACACACCCCCTGTGTCAGGGTAACACACCCCCTGTGTCAGGGTAACACACCCTCTGTGTCAGGGTAACACGCCCTCTGTGTCAGGGTAACACACCCCCTGTGTCAGGGTAACACGCCCCCTGTGTCAGGGTAACACACCCCCTGTGTCAGGGTAACAGGGTAACACCCCCCCTGTGTCAGGGTAACACACGCCCCCTGTGTCAGGGTAACACGCCCCCTGTGTCAGGGTAACACGCCCCCTGTGTCAGGGTAACACGCCCCCTGTGTCAGGGTAACACACCCCCTGTGTCAGGGTAACACACCCCTGTGTCAGGGTAACACACCCTCTGTGTCAGGGTAACACACCCTCTGTGTCAGGGTAACACACCCTGTGTCAGGGTAACACACCCTCTGTGTCAGGGTAACACACCCTCTGTGTCAGGGTAACACACCCCCTGTGTCACGGTAACACACCCCCTGTGTCAGAGTAACAAACACCCTGTGTCAGGGTAACACACACCCTGTGTCAGGGTAACACGCCCTCTGTGTCAGGGTAACACGCCCTCTGTGTCAGGGTAACGCGCCCCCTGTGTCAGGGTAACGTGCCCCCTGTGTCAGGGTAACGCGCCCCCTGTGTCAGGGTAACACCCCCCCTGTGTCAGGGTTACACGCCCCCTGTGTCAGGGTAACGCGCCCCCTGTGTTAGGGTAACGCACCCCCTGTGTCAGGGTAACGCGCCCTCTGTGTCAGGGTAACGCGCCCCCTGTGTCAGGGTAACGCGCCCCCTGTGTCAGGGTAACGCGCCCCCTGTGTCAGGGTAACGCACCCCCTGTGTCAGGGTAACACGCCCCCTGTGTCAGGGTAACACACCCCCTGTGTCAGGGTAACACACCCTCTGTGTCAGGGTAACACACCCTCTGTGTCAGGGTAACACACCCTGTGTCAGGGTAACACACCCCCTGTGTCAGGGTAACACACCCCCTGTGTCAGAGTAACACACCCCCTGTGTCAGGGTAACAATAATATAATTACACAGGTCCAACGTTTCGATCCACACCACGGGATCTTCCTCAGGGGGGTGTGCAGAGAACCACAGACAGCGGATCCTACCAGCTCTGCGTTACGCATGCGCCATGCGGTCTCCTAGGCAACCGGGATGCTTTCTCTATTGCACAACGGGCCGTGACTCAGCGCGGTGATTGGATCTTGCTCAGCTGTGGTGTATGTGCCATTATGATGTGGCTCACCTGCATTTCCGTGCGCTTTGCTTAATTATTTGATTGATTGTTGGGTTTGTCTAGCACTTGGGATAGGATATATAATTATCTCACTGTCTGTGGTTCTCTGAACACCCCCTGAGGAAGATCCCTTTGTGTGGATTGAAACGTTGGGCCTATGTAATTATATTATTGGATACATTTTTTTTGCTAAAATCACCGGGTGCTGTCACCTTCTTTGCATCCATTTTGCTGGTAAAGTATGCTATATTTGTGTTATGGCCTTAGCACCAGGCTATTATTTGCTCATACAGGAGTGCCAGTGACTGTTTTCTCTTACAGAGTAATATAAATATAATAAATTAGGTTATAAAAATATATATATACTTAGTCCATCGAGTTCAACCGTTGTTAAATTCTAATCGGGCAAGATAATTATCCTATATTAATAGTCCTATTGATCCAGAGATGAGCAGATAAAAAATAGTGAAACATTTGCCGATTATTCCCTTCCTGACTCCAGTAATAAGATTTCTCCTCTCCACCCTTCCTATAACTTATTTGGCATATCCCTGTAAGCTTTTCCTTTCTAAAAAGCATCCCATCCTTTGTGTAACGCCATAACCGGTCGGGTGCTAAAGTGCTATGTTGTTTTTATTCCCTTTTTTTAAAGAGTTTTTATCTTTTATCTTCAGAGCAGTCTGTGGGTTACTGATTGTGAATTCTGCCGTCCTTTTCATTGTACAGTCAGACACAGGGTACGGATATCAATGCACAGCAGCAGATTCTATATGGAGACGAGTCGGTATCCCGGAAGAGCGTTTTCGTCGCATGGAGGAGGGGTCTGCCCGCATTCTATTTCTGCAGCCACGCAGGACAGCGGCAAAAATACCCCGCGATATATAACAAAACGCAAACTGGATTCAGATAAGTGGTTTACTATTTACACAGACGTCTATATTAGTTTCTTAAAGCGTGTGGCGGTCAATTTGTTTTTCCTTCCCTTAATTGGCAACAAATATTTTCTGCTGGAATAACGTTAGTGACATAAATAAAAGGGATATGAAAGGTGAGAGGACATTATTTTGATTGAATCTTACAATGTAAAGATAAAAGACTATTTTATTTTAATATTATAAACTAAACTTCGTTCATCGCTTGTGGTATCACATATTTGTAGGGTTGCCAGGTGGCTTCTCCAAAACTACTGGACACAACGGTGAAAGGTCCGACACACCCACACACACTCACAGTTCCCTAGCACCAGCCCCGCTCTCTCCCTACTCGGGGAAATCCTGCTGCCCCCCCCCCCAAGCCGGTCTGGTCACTATTCCCAGAGTGGCAATACTGGTATACACACATACATGTCCAGTATTAACTTCCATTTTTTACTGGACAGAGTATCCCAATACAGGACAGTCCGGTTCAATACTGGACACCTGGCAACCCTACTATTTCCTTTGTGTCACTAACTTTATTCTAACATGAAAATGGAGGGAACAGCTGAACACTCAAATATTCTAGAATAAGATGCTGATCTTTCTCAGAGGGGGATAACATTACAGCCCTGTCAAGACATACAGTAAGCAATGTGTGTGACTCTCACACATTAGGGTTCAGTCTCACGCAGAATGAGGTAAATCTCACACAGAAGACCCAAAGACCCATTGTGCTATAACCACACCCTATCACATCATAAACCCTGCCCAATTTCATCTTACCACCCCCCCATTGTGTCATAACCCCACCCCTCAAATCATAAACCCCCCTTCTTGGCACAACCTCGCCCGCTAGCGTTGTTACCCCGTCCCTGATAAACTCTGAATCCCCTGCTGCAGGTATGTATGTATGTATGTATGTATGTCTTTATTTATATACCGCCATTAATGGACAGCAGTAATACACATTGCAATCATACAGATAACAGACCATGGGAATAAGTGCTTTAGACATAAGTAACATTTAGGAAAAGGAGTCTCTGCCCAGAAGAGCTTACAATCTAATTGGTAAGTTGGAATAACGTACAGAGACAGTAGGAGGGCGTTCTGGTAAGTGCGTCTGCAAGGGACCAAGGTTTATGTATGAGGTGTATAGTATCAGCCACGGAGCTACCCATATGCTTCATTAAGCAGGTGGGTCTTAAAGGTGGATAGAGAGGGTGCAAGTCGGATATTGAGGGGAAGGGCATTCCAGAGGTGCGGGGCAGTCAGTGAGAAAGGTTTAAGACGGGAGAGTGCTTTAGATACAAAGGGGGTAGAAAGAAGACATCCTTGAGCAGAACGCAGGAGCCGGGATGGTGCATAGCGAGAAATTAGGGCTGAGATGTAGGGAGGAAGAGTGTAAAGTTTTAAAAGTGAGGAGGAAAATTGAGTGTGAGATGCGGGATATGATCGGAAGCCAGGAGAGGGATTTCAGGAGGTGAGACGCGGAGACAGATTTAGGAAAGAGTAGAGTGATTCTGGCAGCAGCGCAAATCTCATGCAATGTGAGACCCCCTTCTCACGCTCAGGAGTGGGAAACCCTTGACATCTCTGCCATTAATGGTTATTTTGGTGTGTTTCAGAGGGAGGACATGAGGAAAACTCCCTTGCAATGAGGGTCAAATAAGAGTTATAGCGCCTTGGCTGCCCCTACAAAGCAATATTCTGTATCAGATTGAGTTCATTGAACACTCACTAATCCCATCTGCTTCTCTTGTGCCTGCCACAGTTAATCTTTTGACCCTCCCCATCTGCTGGAAGGCTGTCCTGTGCCTCGTCTGCAGACTCTACGGCCCATAGTACTAAGTCGTGCTGAGCTGTAAGGCACCTTACTGAACATTCACTTAAATGGACTGTAAGGTGTCTTAATCCTACTACCTTCCACTCACGGACTCTCCCTCTACCAACGCCAAGCTCCAGTTCCACGTGACGTTTCATGCCTAGCTATAGATACCAAATGCCCCAGTAATTAGCGGTGTCAGTAGATGGCGATATTTGATGTATTTAATACTGTACTTAAGCATGTTCAGTAAATTCCTCTTTGATCTTCTATAGTAACCTGTAAGTACCGTGGAAAGTGGCAGGCGCAGGACAATGTAAATGCTTAGTGATAGGGAATCCCTTTATACAATGTATTGGTGTAAGTTACATTGATCAGTGCTCCCCTGTGCTGCTGTAGCTATGCATCAAAAAGCAACGTGAATGTTTACAAAAAATAAAGCAATGAATGAATAATTAACAATGTAAGCAGACAGAAACACTTAAAAGCAGAAAGGTAATTAAACTGATTGATCAGACTGCTGAATATAATAATGGACTTTATGTCTGAGATACACTGAGCGTGTTCAGGACCCAGATATATTATATGCCGTGTTATGTTGTTTCTTTCCATTCCTCGCACCATTGTTTTCTAGAAAGCTTGTTGCTTTTTCAGGTTCTCCTCTAACAAAGTATCAAAAAGGCTTTCAAGGGGGCGCATGCGCGGCGTGAATGAGGGAGGAAGCGTCCTAAGGGCCGTTCTATAGAGGGCACGCTTGCTGCGCGCGCGGCAGTTATAGTTGGCTGTGGTTAGTCAGCCTTCCTATAAAGGCAGCTGAAGCAAAGGACCGGAACTGACCTGATCGGTCCAAAAACTCAAGTATCACTCTTGCGAGTGTCCCAGCTATGCACAAATGCCCTTAAGAGGCAAAGGAAGGAGACCCGGCGGCCAAGAAATCTGAAGTGAACAATTTCTTCAAGAGGAGCGAGAGCGGATCCAAAATGGCGGAGCCTAGTGCAGCCGCCCACGAGGTGGAATCGGAGACCGCCAGAGAGCAGCAGTCAATAAGCAGCGGGAGATCGCTCAGTGGGGATGGATGTGGGGACCTATATTATAACATGAAAAAACTATTTCAATCAGAGCTACAGGGAGTGCCCAAAGAAATATATAGAGAGGTCAAATAACCTGGAGACAATTGAGAGCAAGACAGATGTGCTCATACAGAGAGTAACCACACGGTGAGAAGCCTGGAGGAGGGTAAGCAAATGATTGAGGAGCGAAAGGGTAAGGGGGAAGATTTGGACAATATGTCTCGCAGGAGCACTGCCGCATAAAAGGCATTTCGGAAGAAGAGGGCAACTTAAAAACGTACCTGCACCGTCTGTTTGAACAACTGATACCTGACGCGGAAATGTTCCACCTTGATAGAGCTTACTGTACACTATGGCAGAAACCCAGAGAGGGTGAGCAGCCAAGGGATGGGGTGGTAAAGTTTCATTATTTTAGGACCAAAGAAGGCATAAGTTAGAGTTGGAGGATCATACAGTACCTCCCAGAGTTTTCCGGACCTGTCTTTGGTTTCGCTGTCCAGAAGGTAAGAAATGAAACTCATTATGGAAAGAAATATTCAAAAGAAAATGAAATATAAATGGGGATTTCCCTTCAGGCTTATAGTGACTAGCAGAAGGGCAGCAAAGATCAGCGAGGGCGCCTCGCGAGGGGTTTGCTATCCTGAAGGAGTTGGGCCTACCCACGCCATTGCTCAGAGCAATTCACCTGGCAGGAATATACAGCCCATGCAGACGATGTATCACACAGCACAGAAAACCAGATTGTCACGTAGGGTGTCCAGGTATCCAGTATGGAACCGAACTGTCCTGTATTCGGACACTCCAGTAAAAAAATAGCGGTAATACTGGACATGTATGTGTATACCGGTATTACGTTCTGGACATGTATGTGTATACCGGTATTACCTCTCAGGACATAGTGACGTGAGGGCCACGTAGACCTGCAAAACCCGCTGGGTAGGTGAGTGCGTTATCGGACAACACTTGAGTACTATGCGGTAACGGGGGCACATTATTATTGATCACAGGGTATCAATGTATTCCTGCATAGCTACATTCTTTTGCCTTCCCACAAAAAATGTTTTTGGTTATGTTGGACTGTTATGGGTTGAGATTTCCCGAAAATGTTGATGAAAATATGAAATAGACGCTATGATAACTAGATGAGCCTGTAACACTTGAGGTTCCACAGTAAGAACCATATAACGTCAGTCTGAGTTGTCAAATGGGCCTAGAAAAAGATGGACCAGTTTATTAAATTAAGTTAGATCCATCAGAAATACAGTTCTTCCCTGTATATCTTATAGCACAATACCTGAGCAATGATACCTAAACAAATTAACCCAGACATCCCCAAACACCCCGTGGTATCCCCTATGTCTGGGACCAGAGTCTCTGACACTCTATGTCCTGAGCATACTGTACCTCCCCCTTTATTCCCCTCCTCCCCTCCCCATCCCCCAAATAACATATCGTTCCCCCATTACTTGTGGCTTCAAACAGAGGAATGAAGTCTCCATGCAAAGCATTTCACAAAGATTTCTACGTTTCATATGAGTTCACAAAAGGTTTTATAAATGTCCATAAGATAATAACTCACAACGTTCAAGAATTCAATAGCCCAAGAAAACACATAATGGCGTGCATGGATTACAAAACACTAGGCACTGGCATTTTATTCTTACATGCGACGCACTTTCGTGTCAGGCCAAGGCCAAACTATCCAGACAAACACTTTTCACAAGTGTTTACATCTACGGTACATCGTTCGCGGGGAAAAAAAAGATGCGACAAGAAAGGCAGATTTATCCTTTTATTAGGCACTATGAGCAATGTCCGGCCACGCTGGCCTATATCTACGCTCCCTGTATTCAAGCACAAGCTTTCTTTCATGGATTCTTTGAGACCCTGGGGAAAATACAGAAAGGGAAATTAATAGTGGCAGGGGTATGAATATGGCTCTAGATAAGGTAATGGATCCAGAACATAGCAGTTAGTCACGCAGGCATCTAAAACAAAGGGAAATAAGACCAACTTTTTAAACATTTGAATCACTTATTGCTGCTGTTGGATGTCTGGAGGGGGCTCATCCAAAGGAGAGGCACTATACTTTTTTTTCCAAACCTCATAAGACCTACTCGAGAATCGATTTTATGTTTTTATCGACTCCAGTACCTTCCCGCAGGTTTCCAGTACTAAAATATACCCCGTTGCTTGGTCAGACCATGCACAAGTAGAAATCACACTGGAAGCATGGAGTAGACCCCCCCCCCCCCCCCGCACTCTTTCTCCGGAGATTCAATAATTCCCTTCTGGTGGTCCCAGAGATCGGAGGTAAATCAGCGTCAAATAGGAAAATAAATAGATTGAAAGCAATTCCAAAATGGAAGGTGAAGGTGGCTGACCTGGAAAGTCGTAGCAAGCAGAGGTATGACACTGCAGTGGCCAAACATTGGAAAACACCAGAAGAGATCTGGAGATTTTACTGACGGAACAGGCGGAAAAGGCATTGCGCTGGACAGGGCATATATACTACCAGATGGGCAATAAATCAGATACCATGCTGGCCCGGAAGCTGAGTGATAAATAGAGCGATCATCATATTTTAGCAATAAGACTCAGGCCAGGATAGATCTCTCATAGCCTAGAACCCATAATGGCCAAATCCCATAGATTTTACAGTGACCTTTAGGATGGTCGCAAAACTCAGAGCAACAAGAAAACTAGGGCCGAGAGTACAGATGGGGGAACCGGTACATATCCGTTCCCTGGATTTTTCCTAATTTGCCATTCAAAATCTATAATCCGCCGACGGATTGTCACAGTTTCAATCTAAGCGGAGGAATCCAAACCGCCATTCGATACAAACCGTAAATATATTGTCGGTGTTTAAAAAAAAAAAGCCACAAAAGGCGAATTGCCATTTCTGAGACTGATCCGCTGAAATCCGCGAACCAAAGGTGGATCCAAATCCACCCCAAAGATTCCCCCATCTCCAGTCGAGAGGGTGCAATTCTTTAAAGGTTGCAATTTGCCACGGGCCACTCCAAATGAATTGCAATATCTAAACGGGTTTGTATGGATGAAGAGATGATTGGAGTTCTTAAAGCCAAATAAGCCCCCCGGCCCGACAGTTTCTCAGGCCTTTATTACAGAAGATTTGCTGCTGAGAGAGCTCCCCATCTAATTAAATAATTTAACAGCTTCATAGATTGTGAAAATATCCCGCTACAAGCTAAGATCACACTTATACATAAGCAAGGGAAAGATATGAGGGATTGTAAGGGGTACAGACCAATCTCGCTCTTTAATACCGACATTAACATTTTAGCTACAATTCTGGCAATTAGATTAAGTACAATGCTTCCCAGGCTCGTACAGCCGGACCAGGCGGGGTTTATCCCGAATAGGCAGGCCCCAGATAATATTTGTAGGATGACCAACCTGGTGCACATAGCGCAGGCTAACAAGATTCCACCTATGCTCCTAACCCTGGACATAGAAAAAGCCTTCGCCTGGGTTGACCGGTCCTATCTATTTACTACACTGGGAGCTTTCCGGATAGGAGGTAACCTCCTCGCGTGGTGCATCTTCTCTGCACCTCACCAGCAGCGTTAATTATAAATGCAGGGTACACATCGGATCTAGTCCAGATTAGAAATGGTACGAGACAGGGGTGTTCGTTGTCACCTCTGTTATTTTCTCTGACGAGAGAACCTTTGGCCATGGGCATCAGGGGAGATCCCAATTTTGGTTGGGACCAGGAGTACAAGCTGAGCCTGTTTGCGGATTACATCCTACTTTCCATACGTCAAGCCATGACTTCGTTATCAAACCTCTTAAGAATTCTTAATAAATTTGAAAAGATCTCGGGCCTAAAGATAAATAATAATGAATCTGAAGCCTTAAATATACATTTGCCATAAAATCGTGTGAAACTTCTGTTTCTTCATTTTGATTTTGACTGGAAGAGTGATTATTTGGCCTACGTGGGTGTTAAAATAACGAAGTCCTTTGATTCCATGTATATTGCTAACTTCCCAAACGTATAAAAAGTTTTAAAAAAAAGACATGGAGGAGTGGTCCAAATATTACATTTCTTGGCTGGGTAGAATTGCAGCTGTGAGAATGACCCCCCCTACTTTGGATTTTATACTTACACAGGACCCTCCCTATACCTATCAAGATGAAAGATATGAGCGATCTACAGAAAGGTTTCGACAAGTTAATTTGGAATAATAAAAAACCCTGTATCACATTTCATATCTTAGACCAAAACTGGAAGGAGGACTAGCAGTGCCACACATCAACACATATTATTTGGTGGCTCAGATGGTAGCCTGGCTTTCAGAGCCTGGGTCTAAATAGAAACAACATTTTTAAAAGCCACGCCCATTGATTCTGTGGCCTGGATACCAAAGGTGCACAGGGAGGTAGATGAAAACCTTCTCCATACCACCAGACATTCACTACGGTTGTGGGATAGAGTGGGCATTAAACATGGTCTGACTACTTCAGGATCCCCCAAGCTGCCTTTGTTTAACAACCCAATGTTTAAACCAGGTTGTGCCTCCGATAGACACCAATAGTGGACAAAAGCGTATCGTAAAAATTGGAGACATGTTATTCGGATCTGTGGTCAAATCTCACTCGCAAATGCAGGAGATGTATCAGATACCTAATTTGGAATTGTTTAGGTACATCCAAGGTAAGCATTTCCTAAATCAACATCTAACTAATAACAAAATCACCACTCATTTTGAAGAGATATGTCTTTCCAACCCATTATGTAAGGGCTTGATCTCCATATTGACCCAGACCCTCCTACCCCCCTGTATGGATAATCCCCAAATTATATTAAACATTGGGTTGAAGACCTGGGTGAACCCCTGGACCCGGACACATGGGAAATTATTTGGTAAGCAGTATCTGCCATCTCTACAAATGCAAATATCAAAGAGAATGCATATAAAGTATTGTATAGTTGGTATCTCACACCCAATAGGCTTAACACAATTTTATTTAAAAAAAAAAAAACTCTTCCCCTGAGAGAGGGGCACAATGTTCCATATATGATGGGAATGCCCATTGGTGGCGGGGCTCTGGTCGGAAGTCTCTGCACTGTTGAATAGGATATTGGGAGTAGAAGTGGGGCTAGACCCTGTCAAGGAGGATACTGGTTGGTCTGGCCCCCAGGCTGGCAGGGCTGCTGGGACCAGCTGGGACTCACACCCAGGCACAGGATTGCCACGAGGGCCAACAAGCTGCTGGACGGAGCGGATTACACAAGGAACCGGTGTTCCAATCCTGCTGCCGGAATTACCTGGAAACCCTTGGAGGGATACCCCAGCAACTAACAGATAATGACTTGTATTGCTCATTAAAAAAAAGGGAAGGATGGTGTATGGATAGCGCTAATAAGAATGAGTAAATAGTGTTCTCTCTAAGGGGAAAAAACCCCCTAATGTGGTACTAAGCTGCCTGGTGGAAACTGATTAGTACAAATCAGATTGGGACATGGAAACAATAAGAGATACCGGCGCCTTACGAGTCCAATGTAATGATTGTCATGGAAGTCCAAAACGTGCGAAAAAACGTCCAAAGGAGCAATCCTTCAATTCCTAGACCGTCGGATGATCAGATACGACTTTCTCCGTGCGTTGCGTGATATAAAATAGAAAAAAGAAAAATATAGTGCAACACAGCCAACATATGATGGGTTACTCAATAACAATACCTAACACACCTACATGACAATACAAAACACACAAGACAAACATAGGAAATACAATAGCAAGGCTGAAAATAAAAGCTGATTTAATACAAATTAAAACAATATAAAATTGAAAATAAGCGAATGACAGAGAGACTGCCAATCCGGTGGAGTAAAACCGAAGCCCTACTCACAGGATGGCTGATGCAAACAGGCAGTGGATATCGGGTGTGGTGAGATGTAAGTCCTCCTCTGGCTGCACAGTGGCGTTCACCGGCGTGATCCTGTGCTTCCCCGTGTTACGTATTCCTCAGGCGGATGTTACGTCACTGGTGGGCGGGCCTTGGGTGGGGCTTACAAAAAAGCTTGACTGACGAGAGGAACGCTCTAGTTTTGGATTAGAAGCAGGAAGCATAGTCCCCCTCAAGGTACTTTATTGGCGCAGGAGAGGAGCGGGCAGTACTGTATATATCAGCGCAGGAGAGGAGCGGGCAGTACTGTATGTATCAGCGCAGGAGAGGAGCGGGTAGTACTGTATGTATCAGCGCAGGAGAGGAGCGGGCAGTACTGTATTTATCAGCGCAGGAGAGGAGCGGGCAGTACTGTATATATCAGCGCAGGAGAGGAGCGGGCAGTACTGTATGTATCAGCGAAGGAGAGGAGCGGGCAGTACTGTATGTATCAGCGCAGGAGAGGAGCGGGCAGTACTGTATGTATCAGCGCAGGAGAGGAGCGGGCAGTACTGTATGTATCAGCACAGGAGAGGAACGGGCAGTACTCTATGTATCAGTGCAGGAGAGGAGCGGGCAGTACTGTATGTATCAGCACAGGAGAGGAGCGGGCAGTACTGTATGTATCAGCACAGGAGAGGAGCGGGCAGTACTGTATGTATCAGCACAGGAGAGGAGCGGGCAGTACTGTATGTATCAGCGCAGGAGAGGAGCGGGCAGTACTGTATGTATCAGCGCAGGAGGGGAGCGGGCAGTACAGTATTTATCAGCGCAGGAGAGGAGCGGGCAGTACTGTATGTATCAGCACAGGTAGAAGAATGTATGCATAGAGGAAAGGGTGGTATTTTCCAGTACTGTATGTATCAGCGCAGGAGAGGAGCGGGCAGTACTGTATGTATCAGCACAGGAGAGGAGCGGGCAGTACTGTATGTATCAGCGCAGGAGAGGAGCGGGCAGTACTGTATGTATCAGCGCAGGAGGGGAGCGGGCAGTACAGTATTTATCAGCGCAGGAGAGGAGCGGGCAGTACTGTATGTATCAGCACAGGTAGAAGAATGTATGCATAGAGGAAAGGGTGGTATTTTCCAGTACTGTATGTATCAGCGCAGGAGAGGAGCGGGCAGTACTGTATGTATCAGCGCAGGAGAGGAGCGGGCAGTACTGTATCGGCGCAGGAGAGGAGTGGGCAGTACTGTATATATCAGCGCAGGAGAGGAGCGGGCAGTACTGTATATATCAGCGCAGGAGAGGAGTGGGCAGTACTGTATGTATCAGCGCAGGAGGGGAGCGGGCAGTACAGTATTTATCAGCGCAGGAGAGGAGCGGGCAGTACTGTATGTATCAGCACAGGTAGAAGAATGTATGCATAGAGGAAAGGGTGGTATTTTCCAGTACTGTATGTATCAGCGCAGGAGAGGAGCGGGCAGTACTGTATGTATCAGCGCAGGAGAGGAGCGGGCAGTACTGTATGTATCAGTGCAGGAGAGGAGCGGGCAGTACTGTATATATCAGCGCAGGAGAGGAGCGGGCAGTACTGTATGTATCAGCACAGGAGAGGAGCGGGCAGTACTGTATGTATCAGCGCAGGAGAGGAGCGGGCAGTACTGTATGTATCAGTGCAGGAGAGGAGCGGGCAGTACTGTATTTATCAGCGCAGGAGAGGAGCGGGCAGTACTGTATGTATCAGCACAGGAGAGGAGCGGGCAGTACTGTATGTATCAGCGCAGGAGAGGAGCGGGCAGTACTGTATGTATCAGTGCAGGAGAGGAGCGGGCAGTACTGTATTTATCAGCGCAGGAGAGGAGCGGGCAGTACTGTATGTATCAGCGCAGGAGAGGAGCGGGCAGTACTGTATGTATCAGCGCAGGAGAGGAGCGGGCAGTACTGTATTTATCAGTGCAGGAGAGGAGCGGGCAGTACTGTATGTATCAGCGCAGGAGAGGAACAGGCAGTACTCTATGTATCAGCACAGGAGAGGAGCGGGCAGTACTGTATGTATCAGCACAGGAGAGGAGCGGGCAGTACTGTATGTATCAGCAAAGGAGAGGAGCGGGCAGTACTGTATGTATCAGCACAGGAGAGGAGCGGGCAGTACTGTATGTATCAGTGCAGGAGAGGAGCGGGCAGTACTGTATGTATCAGCACAGGAGAGGAGCGGGCAGTACTGTATGTATCAGTGCAGGAGAGGAGCTGGCAGTACTGTATGTATCAGTGCAGGAGAGGAGCGGGCAGTACTCTATGTATCAGTGCAGGAGAGGAGCGGGCAGTACTGTATGTATCAGCAAAGGAGAGGAGTGGCAGTACTGTATGTATCAGCACAGGAGAGGAGCGGGCAGTACTGTATGTATCAGCACAGAAGGGGAGCGGGCAGTACTGTATGTATCAGCGCAGGAGAGGAGCGGGCAGTACTGTATGTATCAGCGCAGGAGGGGAGCGGGCAGTACAGTATTTATCAGCGCAGGAGAGGAGCGGGCAGTACTGTATGTATCAGTGCAGGAGAGGAGCAGTCAGTACTGTATGTATCAGCGCAGGAGAGGAGCGGGCAGTACTGTATGTATCAGCGCAGGTAGAAGAATGTATGCATAGAGGAAAGGGTGGTATTTTCTTGTCCCCTAAGGATACTCTGTCTGTTCCTGGAGACCTGACAGGCTCGGCCAGAAGCATGGGAGCCTGCACAGGGCCTCTTCATAATTCTGAAGCCAACTTCCCATGCTTCCAGAATGGGAAACCTGTGGTCCACTTGTATAATACAGTGTAAGTGAGCTGGAAAGCTAATGCTTCGCTATAGCCTTATTATTCTTGTGTGTGCCCATACCTAGATATATGTACAGTATCAAGGCTTTGATGCATAGACAGTCATTTCAAATGTTCTGCTCGTGTCTGCATGTAATGAGGGAAACTGATGCAGAATTAGATATATCCCAGTATAATGTGTGTCTCTTCCTATTTCCATTCAATCAGTCGCAGGTTAATGCATGTGGGACTGGATACACGGAAAGTCCCTTCATATACTGACACTAATAGACAATGTCCATCAGCATCAGTCTCAATGACATAAAACTCTGATGGGGCCAGGAGAGGCCGTTGTTTTTGCATTTAATTATCTTAGTGGATTTGAGTTAAAGTCAGGGAAAGTAACTAATTTAGGTAACCTAATGGTATTTGCCCTGATTAAATGGAGCTTAGTGCATCTAGACCATATATTCTTAACCCTTTGATATTGGAGCAGAAATGAAGAATTTAAGAGAGGTGCTGGCTTCCAGTCTGTGTAAACATATCTACAATAGCTCATATTCGGTAACATTTCCATCAGGTTCCCCCACTCAAAGATGTAACAAAATACTACAGATAGGATTTTTCATCTCAGACTTCAGACAGGCTAAGATAATTGGGAACTTTCTATTAAAGTATCTATGGTTTTAAAAATACAATAAATTATGTTTACACTTAATCCACAGAATAAAAGAAAATCCATAGTGTGTGATCATTCTCGGATATGAGATCACAGAGGCTGCTGTTTCATAGTAGGACCGGGGCCAAAGCAGGAGAAAGATGTACTCTTACATTGCCAGGTGAAGGATAGGCCGATATGTCACTCGGTAGAGCCACTTTCTCTGTATTTGTAAAAATATATGTGTGATATATCTCTCCAGGATCGATGCTATTCTATCTATCTATCTATCTATCTATCTATCTATCTATCTATCTATCTATCTATCTATCTATCTATCTATCTATCTATCTATCTATCTATCTATCCAGGATTGGTGTAATTCTATCTATCTATCTATCTATCTATCTATCTATCTATCTATCTATCTATCTATCTATCTATCATACAGCCGTGCGCCCCCGCCACCTCTCCCTCCCCCCCCCCCAAACAAATGTATGTTGGTTGGACTTGCCCTGGACCGACACAATCTCTCCAGATTCTCCCCCATATGCCCCCCATCTCTCCAGCTCTCTCACTGCCCCCTTCTCTCTTTCTCACCCCTTCTATCTCACCTCTCTCACCCACTGTCTCTCACACCCCCTCTCTCTCTCACCAACTCCCTCTCTCTCTAACCAACTCCCTCTCTCTCTAACCAACTCCCCCTCTCTCTCTCTCACCTCCTCTCTCCGCTCCTCTTCTCTCTCACCACCCCTCTCTCTCCCACCTCTCGCTCTTTCTCACCCCCCGTCTTTCTCTCACCCCCTCTCTCTCTCACCCGCTCTCTCTCTCTCTAACGCCCCCTCTCTCTCTCACCCCCTCTATCACCATCTTCTTTCTCTCTCTCGCCCCCCCTTACTCCATTTTTACCCACCCCTCCCGTTTTCTTACATACCCCCTCCGTTTTACACCCCTCTCTTAGCCTGAATAGTTGTGTGCAGTAGCAGGGATCACCCTCTCTCTCTCTCTCACCCCCTTAGTTCTCACCCTCTCGCTTTCCCTCTCTCTCTCACCCCCCTCTCTCTCGCGCCCCCTCTATCTAACCCCCCTCTCCCTCTCCTCTCACTCTTCCACCCCCTCTATCACTGCCCGCTCACTCTCTCACCCTACCCCCCTCTCTCAGACCCTCTTACTACGTTTTTACACCCCCCCCCCTTCTTTTTTACACCCCTCTCTTACCCTGAATGGTTGTGTGTGCAGCAGGGGGAACGTGTAGCTGCAGCAGAGCTTGCTGTAGTGGAGCGTGGGAGGTAAGCAGTCTGCTCTGCTCTGCCTCCCTCCCACTACCTCCTCCGCCCCCCCAAGATGTGCCGCCCTAGTGGTTGCACCAGCCCGGTATATACCTATAATAATATCCAGCCCGTGTTTCCCCACTGCTGGATAAAGCCTCTCCAATGATCTCCCAGGTCCTGCGGTTACAGCCTCTCTTCTCCACGGTGTTACTACAAAATTCCTCTTTTTATCCTCCCATCTTACTTTTGCTCGTTGTCTTTATCTTTTGATAAATTCCCTTGCAATCCGGTCGAATACCATCTTTCTTCTTGTGATATGATCACCCCACCGCCATTTTAATTCTTACGCCATTGTGATTGTTACAGAATCTTTTCCTGTCTCTTTTGGTAATACCCAGCCTGCATATCTCTCTGTCTCTCTCCTGTATACATCCATGCACACACACGCGCGCGCATACAAACACACACACACACACGCGTGCGTGCACAGACACACATGCACAGCGCCCACAGACACACGTGCACGTACACACAAACACACACCTGAGAGAGGAGGGGCGAGGGAGGGGGAGAAGGTGGGGGAGAAGACAGGGAGAGGGGGGAGATGAGAGGGAGAGAGGGCTGAGAGAGAGGGGGAGAAGAGAGGTCACCCTATCTTTAGTGATACCTTTTTCTGTGCTTCGGAAAGAAGAAGGGGGAGGGATGGATGATGCTTTCCGAAATTTGCTAACCTGAGATCTTTAGGCAGAACTTGTCTGGTAACAAGTTTTGGGTTTACGATAAAAGCAAATAGGACAGTGATGCTAAAGATTAGGACAATAAAAAGCATATATACAGCAAGTTTCTAATGTGAATGAACTTTTCACCAATCCTGTTGCATGAATAAAGTATATATGAGCGTATTCTATAAGCCCCGGAGAGGCTGGATGCAACCGCAGGTCAATGGGAATAGCTGGAACCGAAGCATAAGTGGTTTATATTCAAAGCTCCCTCTGACTTCATATGTGATTTGCATGAGGTCACTGGAAACAGGGGCAGATTACCTTGTCTAGATCAGGGGTACGCAAACTTTTCTTGCTGCGGCCCCCCCCCCCCCTCTGCCTGCTCTCCGATGTCACCTCCCCCCCTTACCTCGGTGCGACGTCACATGACCCCGCGGGGTCATTTGTTGCCGCGTTGCCATGGTCACGCATCCCGAAGCCGACTGAACCTCAGTAAGTAGAGGTTACAGAGGCCTCGCACGGTCACCCAACCTTTAATTTAAATGCCTCGGGGAAGAGCGCGGGACCTCTGCAACCGCTTGCACCCCCCAAAAACATTTCCGCGATCCCCAGTTTGCATAGCCCTGGTCTAGATGACAAGTTAATAATATATAGTTTATTTGTAATTCAGTTGTTTTTACTCAGTTGGTCGTCAAACTCAAATCTAATCAGAGTTTCATTTTGTATCTCCGGCTCCTTTAAGTTAGCACAAAGAAGCATTAGATAATCGAAGCCGCAAGGGAAGGAGAGGGGGAAACAACGTGGCTGAGAAGCAAAAGTAATAATATGCTTAAAGCTGCAGAATTAGATAGCAAATGGAGGGTAACATAACAGGTACTGAATATTCTTCTGAATAACAGAAAAAACAACGAGGAGCTTAGAAAAAAATCTGCTAGTAAATTAATTATAAATGTAAAATAAATAAGAAACGTTTTTTTATGCATCACATTGCTCAGTAAGTCAATATATCTCACAGCTGGTATTTGGCAAAAAAGAGTGACATTCCATTGAAATGCCATTGATGCGGATATTGCCACAGCTCCCTGCCAGGTGGAGTCAGCTCCTGATGGAACCCATCCTGTGTTTTTGATTCAATTCTTATTGAGCAGTGATTTATAAAGAAACAAAAGTGATTTGGGGTAAATTAGAAAATGTAATATTCGGGTCCAACAGCAACCACAAAGGCCGAGGAAAAGTCCTGTTTTATTAAGGGTCATCGGTGTAATCGTGACATGCAGCAGTGAAGTGAACCACTAAACAAGCTGTATTTTCAAAACAACATTTCGGCCATAAAGACCTTCATCAGGGTCAAGGCTTTCATCACGATAATGATACCCTGATAACCCTGATGAAGGCCTTTGTGACCGAAACATTGTTTTTTCTTTATGGAACATAAACACTATTTTGTATTGAAAACACAGCTTGGGGTGTCTGGGGATCTTTCCAACTGTCCGACAAAGGATACCATGAATGGTGAAGAAAATACTTTAAAACCATTCCAGTGTTTTCACACATTAAAGAAGCAGTTCTGCATAGCAGTTAAAATGAAACGACCTCTCAGTGTCATTGACTTCCTTAGAAAGACCATTAAAGTAACTGTCTTGTTCCTTTGTATTGTGTGAGAAATTACTATGTAGCACTCTTTCCCGAGAACACGGAAGTTAAGTATACCAGTTTGTTTGTCTCAACGCGTTTCACATTGAATGCTTCCTCAGGGAATCAACACAGAGTGTCCTTAAAGGCCTTCTTTACCCAAAATGTAATTGACACTAAATTAAAAACATGTGACATAATAAAACCATACTGGGAGCCTGGATATTATTATTTATTGATATCCTTTTGTTTTACTTCATTAAATGTATATATACACATAAATTAATTATACGCAAAGATTATTAACACAGTATTTAATGAATCACAACAGTTCACATAAATTTATTTAATCCATAATCCATTTAATATATATGAATATTGCTAGTATATTATACAAACCTGTGTGTGTATAATTATTGTACTCTTTTTTTTTTTACATATAATAAATAAGATTTTTAAAATTCTTGTTTCTCATTCAGGCTTCCAGTATGGTTTATTGTGTCATATTTTTTTTATTTAGTTTAAATTATATTTTGGGTATAAAAGGCTTTTGAAGGACACTCAGTGTTGACCCCTGATGAAGCATTCAATGCGAAACGCATTGAGGTCACACTGAGGTACCATAGATGGCTATATCATCGCGGCGACTGATGCTACAGCACAAGCTCAGTTCTCTGAGACTGTCCCGTGCAGCCACACGCGGTTATCATTGTGTTTTTAACACGTGGCTGACTGTGGAATCCACCGTTACTCACTTTGCTGTACGCTTGAATAACTATTATGTGTTTTTAATATAAAACTTTGTTACTGACCCCTGGTGCGTCTATTCTCTGGATATTCAGTTTCAGGAGGACGCCACATGGGAGGAGCGGCTGCCACGTGGGAGGAGTGGCTGCCACGTGGGGGGGAGTGGTTGTCACGTGAGAGGGGTGGCTGCCACGTGGGAGGAGTGAATCACCCACTTCAAGAATTGCAGCAAAGCGGAATATCACACTTGTGAATAGGAGAGAGTTAAATAGGCACAGTGTATATTATGTATTATATATATATATTATACAGTGGTTGACAAATCACCAAAAAATCTACTCGCCACACAAAAAAATCTACTCGCCACCTAGTACCAAACGTGTGCTGCTTGGGCCAATATTTACTCGCCCGGGGGTTAAATCCACTCGCCCGGGGCGAGCAAATGTATAGGTTTGTCGAACACTGTATATATATACAGTGTTCGACAAACCTATACATTTGCTCGCTCCGGGCGAGTGGATTTAACCCCCGGGCGAGTAAATATTGGCCCAAGCAGCACACGTTTGGTACTAGGTGGCGAGTAGATTTTTTTGTGTGGCGAGTAGATTTTTTGGTGATTTGTCAACCACTGTATATATATATATATATATATCGCTTGGTATGTATATATAGATATTGGTGTAGAGGTATCTGTACCATGTTAGCCGAGCTTAATAATCAAAAATAAATAGACGATACCGTTCTGGGGCTAACAAAGTGTTTCTATTTGTGCGAGCTTTCGAGATACACTGATCTCTTCTTCCGGCGATGTTACAATGAATAAAGCAAGAAAGGTTTTTACTTAAAAACAGTTCATCCTTGAATGTTATCTGTGACTGAAACCTATCCCTCCCCGCTGTGCAGTATGCGGTTTATGACTTACGGTGTTAAATGGTCCGTGAATGTTAGTGGTGTACTGTAAGAGTGTGTGTGTGTATATGTGTGTGTATGTGTCTGTGTGTGTGTGTAAATATACATTTATAGAGCACCCACAGCATACACAGTGCTTTACAAAAGGTGTGTGAAGTGAGAGTGTACACCAATGGTGTGGGTAGGTGTACAGTAGATATGTAAGAGGGTGTTGCATTACTAAAAGTGTGTGTAGATACTATGTGGTCCCTATTGGTATATAGGGATAGAATTACATTGTACATTTGTATGTGTAAGAGATAGCTGTGTGTGCATACGTATAGCGCAGTATGTATAGACATAGCCTTTAGCACTCATGCGAAGAGAGTTTTCTTGTGTCAGTAGTGACTCATGAAACTGCAGTCTCGGTTTAGGCCATCGCTAAGTGTCCCGAACAGTTGCATACATTTGTATTCATACAACCGTCTCTCTTTCGGTGTTCTAAGATTACCTTTGAGTATGGCCACCTTCAGATCATTCATCTTATGGCCAGAGTCAGAGAAATGTTCGCCGACAGGACTTTCTCTTGTTCCACGTGATGCTGTGGCGATGCAGATTCATTCTCTTGTTTAGCCCCTGCCCCGTCTCACCAATGTAGTAGCAGCACCCTGGGCATTTCATGCACATGATGAGGTACACCACATTGCTGGAGGAACAGGTGAACCTTCCTTTGATTTTGTACTCCAGATTCCTGTGTGGTATTTGTATTGTGCCCGCTGTGTGGGGCATTGCGCAGGTTTTGCATCTTGCGTCCTGGCATGGTCTTGTCCCGCATTCAGTTGTACTGTTGAATACTTTACTCCTCACCATCGTTTTCTTGAAATTATGAGGTTGTCTGTATGATAATAAAGGTGTTTCAGGGAAGACCTGTTGCAGTCTCGTATGTTCCTGGAGAATGGGTTGTAGTTACCTGGCGATCTTGCGTAGGGCTTTTAGGTGTTGGCTGTATGTGACCACCAAAGGTACCCTGTCGCTTGTCTCTTTCTGTCTGTATGCAAGGAAATCTCCTTGAATACAGACAGAAAGAGACAAGGTATTGGCTATTCGTTTTTGATTAATATATATATATTACTATGCTTTTTAACTAATCTGAACATCATGTCTAACCACTCTGAGAGCTGACACTAAATTAACACTCCAATGATGGAGATCCCTGCAGGGTTAAGGGTAGGGGGTCAGAGATCAGATAGCCTTGCAATAGTAACATGTTCCAGCTTTGAAAGAGCATACCAGAATGGGTTACAAGGAGTGGTCAGTCTGTATACAATGTATAAAATGTAATGATGGTCAGTGATTTGGTGAGAAAGAGAGACGAGGTAACAGCTGTCCATCGTGCGGTTAGCTGTGTGCTTGAAGTACAGGAATAAAGCCCTGAATTTAGGAGAGGAGAAGTAGCAGCCGTGACATTCCGTCTGCAGCTTTTAGTACAGAATTACCGTTCTACAAATCCTACTTTGGTTGTTTATCGCTGAGCTTTTACTTATACTGCATTGGACAATCTCTATTAACCCCTCGTGGATTGAATTTGGATGTGTCAGCATTCAAAGAAGCAACTTAAGGTAAGCTAACAATATACCTGGAACTTTACAGACTAGCAAACAGTCTTATCACCAATACACATTAGATAAAGATTATAAAAACCTCTCCAAAGCTTTTATTTACCAGGGAAATGTTAAAAGACAAAACAACTATTTCAAAATTCTTATACTTGTCCAATATTTTTTTTTTTTAGAAAGGTGTCAATCAGCTCAATCTAACCCAGTAGTTCTGAATCTTTTTTTAAACAGGGGCTCTCCTGAAGGATTTTTACATCTCGGGGCTCCCCTGTCCTTCAGACCTTACTCATTCCCTCCTCACTTAGACGTAACCCACACTCCTTTTCACAAGCACCTATGGGCCCCGGCACCCTCGGCAGAGTGGCACAGTACAGCAGGGTTCCACGACACCCGGGGTAAGAAACACAGATTTATTCTGCTAATCACGCCGCTTTCCACGCATTGTACCGAAGCCAAAGGCACCGTATCAGAATTATTTTAATTTACAGTTGGGTTAAGGTTTAGTAGCTGACGGCGAGCCTATTTCAGTTATTATTTCTCACGTTCTATGTTGGCTTAATATCTCATATCTAACACCTAAAGAATGTATAACCTTTCCTTTGGCAAAATAAAAAGCATAACCTGCAACAATCCATTTTTTTCTTGGGACAGTGATTCCCAACAGGGGTTTTGTGAGGTGTCTCTGAGAGGTTCACCCCTCAATAAAATGTAATGGCAGATCCCAGGCAGTATAGTGGGAACTTTACACGTAGTAAGGCTCCAACCTGCACCTTAGTGTGGGGGGTACAGCTGTAATTACAGCAGGAACTTCCAAAGACGCAACCCACAATGCTTTGCAGCCACATCGGCACGGCATTGTGGGGCGTGACTGAGGTGGAATTTGGGGACTTATTAAGTGTGTTCCCCCCACGAGCTCAGGACACTATACAGCCAGGGATCGGTCACGTCGTTTTGTTAGCGCTAGTCTGATGAGTGGCAGTAAGATTGATAAATAAGGGGTTCACAGAATTTGTTTCCATCAGAGGGGGCACAATATAAAAGGTTGGGAACCGCTCTCTTGGGACATTACTATAGATAATTGGAATGATATCTGTGTGTGTGTGTGTATGTGTGTGTGTGTGTGTGTGTGTGTGTGTGTGTGTGTGTGTAAGAACAAAGAGAAGTGTTACACCATAGTGTTATACAGTATAAAAAATAGAGTCCATGTAATAAGACACGCGGTCCCAAGGAATCGCACTTACAAGATTTAAAAAACAATAAGCATGTGAGAGAATAATCTCTAAGGGGTTCGTCAGCTGGGTGGGAGGGGTCCAGTGTGAATACTCTTAGAATTTGGGACCGTGTGTCTTATTAAATGGGCTCTATTTTTTCTACAGTATAACACTATGGTGTCTGCGCTTCTCTTTGTTCTTTTTTTGTAGGTACCTATACCACATCAAAGGAGCTGCATGAACCATTAGTATCTGGGGTCTGGACACCATCCTAATTTTTACATATCCTCAGTGGACCTGATGCCCTACACCTGTCTGAACTTTGAGTGACTTTTTTATGATTTATGAACACCACTTATAACTAGTTAGAACACTAATAGCTATTAATAGCACTAGTCTAAATCACTATTATTATAATTAAGTATTCACCTAATTTTTATAGATTTAAGCACGTTAATATTCACATAATGAATTATTAAGCGCTGTTTGTTTGTGTTTTGAGATATATATATATATATATATATATATATATATATATATCCTGTATATTTATATCCGGGAAATAAAAAAATATATATATAGTGTGTGTGTGTGTGTGTGTGTGTGTGTGTGTGTGTGTGTGTGTGTGTGTGTGTTTATATATATGTTTCCCGGATATAAATATACAGGTTATATAAATATTTGCAGGTGAGCTGTGGAGGCAAAGTTGCTATGGATGTGTAATGTTGAATAGGTTCCTGTTGCTAGGCAGTTTTGATTCAGCGCATGTCTGAGAAGACCCATGTGCATCCAAGGACAGCATTCTCACTCAATGTACTGCAATGCTCTGCATATCCTCAGTCACCCAGGGGTTAAACTCACCTCCCAGATCTCATCTTAAAGTTTCCATTGGGGGAAGATGATGTAAACTCTCCTCTCTCCCCTCCCTTCTCTCCTATCTCACCTCCCCTTAAAATTCACCATGTGACACTTGAATTAATAATGGAGCTGTTAGCACAATAACAGCATAACACACGTTCCCCCTGATGTCTGGAGCTTTGATCTCAGCTGGAGAAGAAGAGGAGAGCCATGTGTCCATTGCCTTTACGTGCCAGTCTGCCAGAGGTGTGTGTCTGCAGCTCTGAGCGGCCAGGGGAGCTCTGTTCCCGGGTCCAGCTCACAGCTGCCCGGCTCAGGATGGTAGGGGATGAGCTGCATGGGCGGACAGTCCAGAGGAGAGCAAGGCAGGGCAGTAAGAGGCTGTGCACATGCTTTTACCTGCTCTACACTGCCACTCACCTGGCAGTCCTGGCCCTCTTGATCCAGGGGAGAAGGACCCTGTAGGACTTTGGTTAATAAGGAGCTGTCTATTTCAGCACCAGCAACAGGTGAGTCAAACCGGGAGCCCTTTACTGCTAGGAATCAGGAGGCGGAAAAGGATTGGTTCACTATAGGAGATTGGTTACCATCAGCTGAGCACCTGCTGAGCACCTGCTAGTGGCCATGCAACGGTAACCACACTCCTGTAGTGATTTATTTTCTTTTAAACCTATATGTGGATAAGAACAAGCCTCAATAAAAAAAAAGGGGGACCTAGGGTACATTTTATGAGTATGTACATTAACTGTAAACATCAAGTATTGCCTTTTCAAAACCACAGACACTGTAATGGAAAGTTCACACATATTTAGCCTATACCTATATATATTTATATATACTCTATACTATACTATATACTATACTATACTGTATATATATACACTATCATTTCTTATAAGAGCACACACTGTTTGCATATACAGTATCCCAATAAAAAAGTTAGCAAATAAATGCATTAATATATATATATATATATTTTAATGCATTTATTTGCTAACTTTTTTATTGGGATACTGTATATGCAAACAGTGTGTGCTCTTATAAGAAATGATAGTACATTTTTGCAGTTTACTTTTTTATAAGTATAGAGACACTGTTGCTTTCTTATTTGAGAATGTTATTATGACAGAACTTTCTGGAAATAAAATAACTTTCACTTTTCAGTGATACTTCAATATTAATTAAGGAATTGTTAAAAAAAAAAAAAAAAGACTGAAGGCTTCTAAAATTGTGCTCATTAATTAAGTAATTAAAGCTGAGTTTGAGGAAAAAAGTTAAAGCTCCTTATTGAACCCTTTCTGTTATAATTTGTAATATATATAATATTTATTAGTATAGTGTATAATATATGTATATACTATTTACTGGTATATTATGATGTTAGTATTAGGGCATTTTTAACTTTCCACCCTCAGCACATTGAGTTTTGAAACTGTTTCACAATAGAAATGATTATAAAAGTGACATTCTCATACGGTATTGAGAGATTTTAGAGAATAGATATAAGTGGCATCAAAAATATAACCTTGTTTAGGAATGATTATGGGCTTGGGTAATAATTGTAAGGAGTTAATTCTACATCTGGACTGACAGTACTTGCGTTCGAAGGAATATATTCCTTTACACGGGCATGTAATGCATTGCGAAATTATCATGGATACAACGGGTAAATACTGTACGATGCATAAACAATGAATTATACAACGCTGACAACATGATAGTATACCGGTACTTCGGTGAAACAGCTGAATTAGGACTACGGGGCTCCACAAAATATTAGGGTCTCATTTATTCTTCAAACACCTGTTCTTCTTCTCCCTTATTACCAATGTGAAATCCATCAGGTACAATTATTACTGGGGCTATATTAACTAACAGTAATCCAAGTCCTGAGCCCCTTGTTGCTATGGTTAGGAAGGCTTTTGATAGTATCGTCTTATAAAAGCAAGTGATTACAGGTATACATCATATGCACATTGGGTTGGTGACTTATCACGGAGAATGGAGCAAAGCAGATGCAAACCTGCCTGTGTTTTGCATTATGTGGCATCAAATTAAAGGCATAAAAATGGACCCCACGGGGAATACTCACTAACCTCTGATATGGGTTATCACAGCGATCCCACATTAATGGTCATCCAGGTCAACGCAGGATTGCGGTGCGATAACCCGTTTAGGAGCTCGGTGAATTCCGGCGAATGCATTGAGCCAATGCAAAAATATACAGATGTAGCAGACGTTACTGTAACCGTTAACGGGATGCATTGCGTTAACGCTGGCCACGCTAGTTAGCAGTAGTGCCATTGAAAACAATGATCAGGGAGATAACACACGTGTCACTTTGTGCGCTATGTCACGTTAGCCGGGACAGGGTGGGTGATGGCTGCTAGACCTGTACATGAAACGCGTCAGGGTCTCGGCAAACACTTGCACCGTGGATATGAACAGGTAAAACGTCCCATTGGTCTCGAAGGTATGTTTGTCTTTTGTAAATCTGGTGTGCTTTGCATACGTTTCGCAGCAGCGGATCTGTAACTGTAACTATGACCTGTGTCTTGCTCTCCTTGGTCGATGGGGACAGAGCGGGTTAACTCTCCTCAATAACAGAGATGACTCGAGGGCATTGCTTAGCAATCAAGATATTAAGCGTCTTCTAGCTCCGTCTATCTTGGTTGTTTTACTCACACTTGCCCCTAGCTGCAAAGAAATATCTGTCCAGAGACCACACAGAGAATATTCTGGGTACATTGAGCCCCGGGAGGTTTAGCCCTTCTAGGAATAACTGGGCTGAAATCCCAAAAGATAGTAGTAATCCTTCTCTCATTTTTTTTATATTGTGCATCTGTGTATTAAATCCTCGTGGGCTAAATTAACAGGACCGTTTATAGATACGGGTGTCTCTGAGGCCGTTGTATTTTAGCTCCCGTGTTGTAATTTACTGACAGCCGGCTTAACCCCTAACTATGAGTATCTGCTAACACGTCAAGAACGTCTACTTAGAGAGCAACGGTCTGAATAACATGGTTACAGCTGCCCAACTGCGGCCTTTAATTCTGCTTTCCTAACACCAATAAAGAAGTCGCTTCTTTACTGATTGACTCTTAGTTATTGCAGCTTTAGAGGACAGGGATAGTGTGATAAAGCAAACACATTCACATTGTTATGTGAGCTGAATGGAGAATATATTTTTAGGCGACCAAAGAATATATCCCTTAAAATCCTCCTTAGAAAAAAAGTGACACAAATAATGTGCCTTCTTACATTAAATATTAGTGATTACAGTTTTAATCCCTGTAATGCATTGCTGGACACGAAGGGGTTAATAGAGCAGCAGACAAACATTTCAAAGGGGACTAGAATAACATTGACCGTAGTTGAGGTTACAGATTGGTCAGGGTTCTGCAAAGCGCTTTATGTTACAAACCTTACGACACTCAGCTCAAGTCCTCAGAGGATCCCGAGTCTTTTAAGAGCCATCGTGTGTACATCAGGAGCCTATTTTGGGCCCTAGGGCTGTAACAACTGCACCATTATTCATCTCGGCTTTAGACACAGTGATTTCAAAACTGCAGTGTTAAGCAGCTAACATAGGACATCATTGTGGTGTCTCCTTCACCTCGCAGATAGCCTACGGGTGTGATGATATCCACTTCATATTGATACTCACATTACTGAGAGGAAACTTTCAGAAGATGTCTCTTGTTTTTGGTGCTTTGTGGCTAAGTTGCACGAAAGGACAAAATATCTCATGGCAACCCAACTGCAAAATATCATCTCGGCAGGAGGGACCAGTATTCCTACCTGGTAGCCTTATATAGCAGAAAAGAAGTAGTAATGCCCATAATTAATTCTGTTAATAGTGTTAAACGGAAATAGCTGTGTTAGTCCACTTGCGATAGTGCAGAATAGATTAGTTCTTCAGTATTAGGTGATACCTTTTTTATTTGGATTAACAATTGATGTAGTAAGACGCTATATAAATAACGACATACAATACAATACAATACAATACAAGCTTTCCAGAGTTTTTCTCTCTTCCTCAGGTCGGCGATACTGATTTACAAAGGATTCTACAGTATGTTTTAAACAGAGATTAGAAAAGAAAAGGGAGGAAAAAACAAAGAGATGTAGATGAGTTGGGATGAGAAAGGAATGTTTGAAGACACTGGAAGGGTAATAAAACAGTGACAAGGAAGGTGAGAATAAGGAATGGGGGGGGGGGGGGGTGTGCATCAACAGCAGCACGGAGGGGGAAGGGGCGATAGGTTTTGGATGGAACATTGGCAAGGAGGCAGGGCGGACTATTACAAACAATTGTGATTGTGTATGAGAAACCCCATATCTGCATTAAGTCCTCTTGTTTTGGTGTCAAAGAGTCTTATCATTCTGAGTTCAAATGTTTTCTGTTCTTGGGTGCTTTTAAACATTCCATTGAGGATTTTGATTTATAATAGTGTTTTAGCCTTTCAGGCAGTTGAGAGTTTGTGGGGTGGGTGTGTGTGTTTCACCGTTTATTCAAACTTGTGCACTTGTGGTGGCTGCAACACATGATTTTGGAATGACGGTGCCTGAATGATTGACAATGCTCACCCATCAGATCCTGAAAAATAATACAATCCACAGAATATAAACTGATCAAGTATACTTGTCAGAGAGAAAATATCCAGGCACATGGCCTCCTCATTCAGTGATTTATTCAGCTTAGAAAACAACTAACGTTTCCAGTGCCACGCAGTCTTTGTCAAGGTGAAGGCTGACTAACATATAGAGATAAGCAAATATATACCCCAATGCTCATCTGTAGTGATTCACTGCTGCTGTCCCTCGGTGCAAAATCGGGTCCCATGTGAAGTCACAGCAGTGACGGAGGTCCACGCATGCGCACCACACAGCTCCCATAAATGAGAGCCCGGCGCATACATATGGCGCAACGTCACCACGCCCGGGCGTCACGGTGGGACCCGATTTCGCGCCGAGGTACAGCAGCAGCGAATCACTATGGGTAAGTAGTCTCAAAGAACACAGTTTCTTCCAGATGTTGGCTTGAAGGTGTCACTATAATTTTGTGAAATGATGGAAGTTTTCATTCTTTTTAATTTTTCACACTTGGCGCTAAAAACATTAAACATTCTTTAGACGTATTACATGTTGAGGAGAGGCACATTTGGTCATGCACAAAACTTACATTTGGAAATCCATTGCAATAACGTACAGGTGCTAAATCACATTAGTCGTACCTTGATTTCATGCCATCATCAGATCTGCTGCTCAAGGTTTTCAAAGTCTTCATCTTCCTTAGAGATTCAGAACTATTATAAACCGAAAAGAACCAGGATTATAGTTGAATACATGAACTTGTCTGGCGATGACATGGAGTCAGGGTGGCAATATCTAGTATTATTATGGTAACATTTTGGAGGTTTATTCTTACTCTTGGAAACATTTCAGTTTGGAAATGTAGTGGAGATTTGAGGATGCGTGTAAATATAAGGGGCAGGGGATCCAGAGGGGGCTCTGGCTGTTCAACTATTTGCTGAACACACAGTGACATCAGGCAAAAGGTAACAGCCGGAGGAAATCAGCCCGCTCTTAGGTTTCAGCTCACCGTGTTTACAAACTAACTTAGAAAAATGATACAAATAAAATAAAAAAGGGAAGGGTCGTAGGTTACATTTTTATGCAGCCGCATCCATTGCAATCTTCTGCCGTAGTTTCACACCCCTCTCCCGAGAGCGCACGCTGTATGTCCCATGGGGTTGGGATGGTAAACAACCATTCCTTTGGAGAAAAAATTCCCATGTCACATCAACCTAAAGTGAGATGCCATTTGTGCCCATGATATATACAGTACAGCGTATATAGCGTGCCAAGCACCTTCTAAACTATATACCGCAACAATAACAAGTCTTGTATACCAACCGGGTTCATGCTCATACCTTTATTTATCTACCAAGCATGTGGCCACCAGTGACGTATATAGTCCGGGAGCCAATATGAATTGCACGTATGTGCTAATATATGTAATGCCCACGGTGTGACGAAGAGCATACAAAGTGCGTAATGAGAAGTAGAACACAAAATGCATTACATATAAGTATTGTTTTCTTTTTTGCTGATGCTTTAATTATAGTGTTGCATAGATAGTCAGCACTGTATAAAAAAAAAATATATATCTATATGTATATATACATACAGCAAGAAAGGGAGACAAGTATTAGAGTCAATGGCTCTTATTCAATATGCTGATAAGTGCTGCGTGTTTCTCAGTGCTGGAGAGCGCTCCATTGTGCATAGAGCACAGGCTTCGTGGCGCTTCGTGGCATGTTAAATAATGGCCCGTGGCAGAGAAAAGGCTTAGGCTGGGGCCATGGTATCGCAGACCGTGCGCTGAGCAGTATTTGCGTCCATGCGGCGTGTGGGCACATGCGCGCGGAAGCGGGAGGGGGCACGCGTTGCGCTACAAATAATTTCAAACTGATTTTTTGGAGCGACAGGCCGGTCACGTGAGTGGTTCGCCCGCTCCGTGGCGTCACTGCACGTCCCTGGACACGTCAACGGACGGCGCGCGTACCATGGCATAAAAACGTACCTGCTTCAAGCGGGTGACGTCACAGCCGAGCACGCCTCCACACGGGCGAAGGCACCATGGACCTGGCCTTAGTTATTGTATTGTATTGTTTTCAGCCATTGGAGACTGAGATAAATGATGCTCCCACAGTGTTAGAAGGATAGACACGCGGCACTGTTAGACAAGAGGAGCAGTGTTGTGATAGGGGGTCTGTGGTCACCTTACTACCAGGAGATGTAAATCACAGTGCTCAGATACTGAATGGGACTAACAAACTAATTATGTCATGTAAGATCCGTGTGGCTAATTCACTGTCCCCACTACTCCTCCCACGTATAGGTGAGAAAGCATGGAGTCCTCAGTGACAAAGAGTGATTGAAGCCAATGGTGCCTGAAGATGAAGACATCCCTGTGATGAAAGGCTAGTGCAGCAGTGAGGAGCAGGAACAAGGCATGGCTCTGAAGGATGAGAAACGCAGCCCACGGCGGAGCCTCGGTGCACAGAACATCTTCCTCGTGTTTCCTCTGAGAGTTGCATGCCTTAGTGGGGAAGGGGCAATATTTCAGTAAGCAACTGTCTACCGCCCACCAGCAATGGTCTGGGAGAATGTGCAATGAGCTGAGTAATGTGTGTGATGTACAGGAGCTCTCCTGTAGGGCTCTAAGGTTAAACCCCCTCATATAAGTGGTCCCCATACTAATACCAAAGGCACTACAGGGGTGTTACCGTTTGCAGTCTGACAAGTTTGTTTGCAAGTGTATGTTCTTGTTGGATTATTTGGGGTTTCTGTAATACACACTATATGTGTGTATATATGTATATATTATAATCTAATTATTGTGCAGGGAGCTGTGTGCTGTACCTCCCAGAAAAAAATCTTTTTGAACATTATTATACAAAAGACATTTTCAGATTGATTTACTGATATACACCTTTATTAAACACAAGTCTTGGAAAGTTACATTTGCTTAACTTACTGTATCTTTTATTAATGTTTTGGAGAGAGTGGCACGTTAATTTACTGAAAGAAAACAATTTATTAACTAGCTAACAATTATTGATATTGAAGTGCTACAGACACATGTACATTGGTGCTGAAAAGTCTAAGTTGGTATATTCCCCAACGTTCTGTAAATATACATTTTTATTATTCATGCTGTAAGTTTGTAATCCACGCCCTGTATGGGGGGTGTGTTTGGGAATCTGAACCCGAGAATCAGCCTTTTATTACTTGCAAACCATGAAGCTCTTGTGTTGTTTTCCTTTTTTAATTGATGCAGTTGTCCCTCCTTTTCTAGCCCAGCTGCAATGTGTAGAAAGGGTTTCTTTCCTTTCCAACTGTTTTGCTACATTCGCTGATGTTACACTTTGTGATGTGATGAAAACACGCTAGTGGGCAGTGAAATGTGAACCACGTTTCCCACTGGGCAGCACTGTCCTGTCTGCTGTGAGTCGGCACAAATCCAACGTGATAAAGTTTGTGCTAACGACATCAACTTACAGCTACATTCTCATGACATCCTTTGTAAATGTTTACAACATGACGATAGAATAACCCCATTGCTCACATTGTTTTCTTATTTAATAATCCGAAAGGTCAGAACAGGTCCTTTGCCTTGAAAAGCGTGCACATATTGGTGCTTTGGCATGGGGGAAAAACGTGACCTGTTTAAGGTCACATGAATGTACAAAAGTCATGACTCATGAGCTGGTAGTTGTATGAAATGAAAACACACACACACACACACACACACACACACACACACACACACACACACACACACACACACACACACACACACACACACACACACACACACACACACACACACACACACACACACACACACACACACACACACACACACACACACACACACACACGGTTTGGTGTAATAACAAATGCATAACATGCTTTTTAATCAGCATCTACCATGGTATAATGAGGGCGACCTGGAATCCGGACTGGTTACTGACACAACCCTGATTTATAAGGTTTTCAGAGTCAGTCCTTGGTGTGAGCTCATTGGTCTCTATTTCCTGCAAGGTCATTAAATATATAATATATGACATGAAATGACTTAAATCTGTACAATATTAACCGGATGTGTATTTTCTTTGCAGCGTACATTGATTAGGGTGCTACTATGCTGCATTATAATAAAAATAAGTTGGTGCTGGGTGCTGGGTGCTGGGGACAGTCTTGTGTAATCCAGGCAGTTTCTTGGGTGCTATGTCAAAGTTATTCTGGTGCTAAGTTGAATGTTTTGTGGTGCTAAATTCTCATGATTATGTAAAGGGCTAGGAGTGCGGAGCATGAGAAAAGATAACCTAATCACTGTAGTGCTGCAAAACAAAATAAGAAACTGCAAAACATTGCTGGGTGCTACAAGAAGGACAGGGTCAAGTTATATCCAATCTCTCAAGGGAACAGTGAATGGATCAACACTTATCAGCGTTCACATTGTCACAGGGAAACAGGACTAGCATTTGTGTAGCATTGATGTAGCCAGTCCCGTTACATACTGATGTAAAACACTTTGCTCTGAACAATGACTCATACTGCAAGAACTACAAGGCCTTCTTTTTGGGGGTTTTTGAGCAGCGTGTCTATATGATTTATTTCTACCGTTTTTCACATCACTATGGCCTCCGCTCACTTGGGTTAGTCACTATAATCGTGTCACCTTTTCTTGAAAGAGCGCCCGGTTATTTCCGCTTTTTATAAAACACTGTACATTTACAGTGTAAGTTAAACTCGCATTGTATAAGTTTATAACAACAGAGCATCCAATGCCTGGGATACACACTGTATCCATATCTTTCAGTGTTATTCACTTAAGTGCAAAAAGCATCAACAACCTTACATTGATGTGAATGGCCATTACAGCCCACAATGGATGTTGCGCTTTTGTGAATAAACCCCTCTGGTTTACTTTCAGTCCTCATCGAACCGAGTCTTGTGTCTGTTTCCCACATATATTTGCATAACATTTGTTTTTAGAGGAGACCAGTGATTTTTTTGATAGTTCTTTACAAATACATTACATGTGTACAGAGCTATCATGTTGGTCCATTAAAGGTTATCGCAGCCTACACTGTGCCCCTGGGTAAAAGTACAGAGAGCCACAAAATCAAGAGTGCCTGAGCCTGTCCCTTATTCTCTTAAATAATTGGCAACCATACAAATGGTATAAATAATATTCTGAGTAAGGATCATCACTTTCAATCAGTAGTTGTAATACACTGTAATTTTGCTATGAAGCATCAAGCTAGTTTTGAAATAGAACACAATGCATGGCTTATATCAGGGGTCCTCAACCTCTCCCCCCAACAGATCAGGTTTTCTGGATATCCCTGCTTCAGCACAGGTGGCTCAATCAGAGACTCAGTCGATTGAGCCACCTGTGTTGAAGCTGGGATATTCTGAAACCCTGCCCTGTTGGGAGGGGGGGGATTTGGGGACTGGAGCGGAGCATCCCATGCATATATCAGTCACAGAAGCCCTATGTATGTGCTCTGTGGTTCTATTGAAAGATCACGCAGAGGGGTGAAGAATGGCGCAAACCCACTGACCTCTGCTGTGTGCACGATGCCTGACAGTTTACCTGTAATTGCTTCGTGTATATTAAACTAGGCCACTTCTAACTGATAAGGTGATTGTGATCCGAGTGTTGCAGAAGCAGCACCAGTAGAGATGTCCACAACATTGCTGGACATGCACCGCTGGGGTTCTCAATCGGGACAATATCAAACTTGGCCAAAAGCCACTAACTGCAAATATCTGGCTCAGTGGGGAACTCTGACCCCAATGTTTGAATAAAAATGTGGGTGACTTTTGCGGGATTTATTTTTTTAATCAAATTTCAACAGTTCACATAAAAAAAAAAACCAAGAAATGTGATTTTTTTGCCCTTTGGCAAATAACTTTGGTTAAAACTTTTTGTGATTTTTTTTTAATGAATAATAAACAATAAACAAATTGAAGGGATATTTTACAGAGTGACCCAGATAGTGGCACATCTGCACTCAGCAGTGGCACATCTGTACTCAGCAGTGGCACATCTGCACTCAGCAGGGGCACATCTGTACTCAGCAGTGGCCACTTCCTACACATGTTCATGGAAGTGGAATAGAGAGGTTGGATTTCTCAAGACCCCTTAATTGTGTATATGTCATGCAACTGAAACATGTGGTCCTTGTATTAGTGTCACACACACTATGGAGACACTATGGAGACAGGATTTCGGGATACCAGGCTGCATTCTTTCTATCTTCAAATGTGCTTTGCAAAAATGTGGTGAGTTTTTCTTACATTTCACATACTGTAGCTCAAAATTATCACTTTTTCGCTAGAATTTAGCAAAAAGAAACAAGGCAGTATATAAAAGGCCCATGTGAGCTGGCCAGGTTTTTTTTTTTTTTTTTTGGCAAACAGCAGATTTTTGATACTTTTTTTCACGACAGAAAAGAGCACATTTTGCCTGTATTGCAAACGCCCCTCTTCTCCGCGCCAGGGAAGCGGTTTGTCATCATATTGCACAGGGAGCGAATATCTCAAGTGAGAGCATGAGCCCATTTGGTAATAGAAGAATACAGCCTGGGGGTGAATGTCGCTCATCCAAATAAAGTACTGTATATTGAAACTATTTGAAAGAAAATGTTTTATAAGATGGTGCACTATGTTTACTGAGCCTATTTCACCAAATGGGTGTTTTTTCTATCTTGCTGTAATGATAATATAAAGAGTACATATGGAAACAAGTCTCTGTCTGTTTTATGAGAAATGTAACTGCAGCTTATTAAAAAAAAAAAAAAAAAGGGGGGAATTCAACAGTTTGTACAATTTCTGAATGTACAGGAGGCTCACTCAGTTTGGGTTGTGCCTCCAGTTCTGATTTCTTTATTGACCCAATACAGAGTATATATAGTTACTAGCACAGCAGTGATCGCAGACACAAGAGCGTGATGTATGCACCCAGTACAGAGTATATATAGTTACTAGCACAGCAGTGTGATGTATACATCCAGTACAGAGTATATATAGTTACTAGCACAGCAGCGTGATGTATGCACCCAGTACAGAGTATATATAGTTACTAGCACAGCAGCGTGATGTATGCACCCAGTACAGAGTATATATAGTTACTAGTACAGCAGGGTGATGTATGCACCCAGTACAGAGTATATATCGTTACTAGTACAGCAGTGTGATGTATGCACCCAGTACAGAGTATATATAGTTACTAGTACAGCAGTGTGATGTATACACCCAGTACAGAGTATATATAGTTACTAGCACAGCAGTGTGACATGTGCATGTAAGATGAGCAGCTTGATTTAGTTGTTCTGTAAATTTGAGAAAGGCAGATTTGTTAACTATCATTAATTTCCTGTGAGTATCCCTGATTTGGGGTCAGTCTAATGGATTTGAACAAAATTAGTCTAATAGAGGGTTATTCATTAAACTGCAATAGTACTGATCAGGACACTTATCACTGGTAAAAGTAATCATTTCTCCACGAAAATGCTATTTTTTCCTTCCGAACTCCCATATATTACGTATCGTAGTCATTGTGGGGTTGACATCTCTAGAAAGGAAACTAATCATTATCATTCAAATATTTAACATTGGATTAAAAAGCTGATTTTATTGTAATCAAAATGTTAATTAGATCAGGTAGTATGGTAAAAGCATAAAAAATCAGATTGAGCCTAAACTCTTTATATAGGCATATTAAAAAGATATATACAATATTTGTGCTAGTAAAACAAAAGAAAAGTGAAATGGTAAATTTGTACTTGAAACACATTAGTACCTTTGGTTAGTAAATGTAAATCGGTTATCCTCGCCGCTTATCCGAAGACGTGACAATCTTTAGATTATAATAGAAGAGATTAGAGTAACAAATGTTTATTAATGTCAGGCACAGAGTCTAAAATATAGGGCTTCTCAATCTTTCATTTCCTGTCAATTTAAAATTGACCTGATGCAGCAGAGTTCTTGGGTGTGAGGTAGACATGGAAGAGGAGAAATCGGATTCCAGAACCTCTTTGTGGATCAGTCAAAGCAGACTTTAGGTAGTTCTGGTCTACAAGATGATGTAATGTTATTGGGTTGCCCTCAAAGAAATATTCTGATTTGAGCCCAAAAGAGGAGTTATACCGCTTACACGACCGTGTGTCCTGGTAGTCACAGACTTGCGTTCACTGTCTCGCTCGTGAGCGTAACCGACGTGACGTCACTACGCCCCGACGCGCGTTTCACGTGACGAGCCATGCTTTTTCAGGGGGGAGGAGTCCACGTCGCAGTACTATCCCTTCCTCAGAACAGGTAGCTCAGAGCCACACTGATTGAGCCACCTGTGCTGAAGCAGGGATATCCTTAAAACCTGACCTGTTGAGGGGTCTTGAGGACTGGAGTTGCCCACCCCTGCCATCTCTTTTCAGAGGCTATTTCATAAATTAACCACCCTTTCCGAGAAGTACTTCCTCACATTGTCCCTCAGCCCCCCGCTTCTGGAGCGACCTCTTCTTCCATCTCTTCCCTCTAAAATATGTTCCCCTCCTGCCTTTGTTAAACCCTCTATGTGTCTGTCATATCCCACCTCTCTAATCTCTCCTCCAAGCTGTACATACAAAACCACGTATTCTACGCTCTGTGCCACTACAGCACAATGAATAACATTCACCATGATCTGCTTGTCGATTGTCCAACTTTGAACCCAAAATGCCAAGATGTTTTGTAAATTAAAAAGCAATAGCAACATTGTCTTTGCCGAACGCTGCGACTCCTGTAGCGATAAGAAACAGGGCAGAGATATAGAGCTAGTTGTTTTACACCCAACAAATAAATGAGCTATAAATTGTACAGGATGAGATCGCTAGGTTAATAAACCAATAAAATAATTGGTAAATCAGAATTCAATTATGTGTTAATCCAATCTCAGTCAGATTCAGTTCAATTGGCCCCCCCGGTTGCCGCTCTTCCCAAAAACCTTTCATTCTTCTTTTTTTTAGAGAAAGGCAAAGACAATAATGCAATATTTATTTCCCACAAAGAAAAATAAAACATACAAAGTTCCAATCTCACACCCGAAGAAAGCTTAGCCCCGTGCCATGGTACCCTGCGCCCACGATATCCCTTCCCCTGCGTTCTCCCACGATGTTACACTGCCCGTCACAGTAAATATTGCACTATGGTCTGTCTCTTTTCTACATTCCCACAGATGACGTTTTGTTGCAGACGTTGCTGTGCTGTAGGTGGGCTCCTGTTGGGGGGTTGACCACATGTCCCAGTGCCTGAGCCCAATTCCTCATCTCGGCTACTTGTGCCTTTACAAATAAAGGTAGTTGTACTGTGCTTCATTCCAAGACAGCGGTGAACTATTGTTGTAGGTTTGTGCTGTCTTGTGGGTAAGTGCCATCCTGTGAACCGAGTGCTGCCATCCTGTGACCCTAGTGCAGCCATCCTGTGACCCTAGTGCAGCCACCCTGTGACCCTAGTGCTGCCATCCTGTGACCCTAGTGCTGCCATCCTGTGACCCTAGTGCAGCCACCCTGTGACCCTAGTGCAGCCACCCTGTGAACCGAGTGCTGCCATCCTGTGAACCGAGTGCTGCCATCCTGTGACCCTAGTGCAGCCATCCTGTGACCCTAGTGCAGCCATCCTGTGACCCTAGTGCAGCCATCCTGTGACCCTAGTGCTGCCATCCTGTGACCCTAGTGCTGCCACCCTGTGACCCTAGTGCAGCCATCCTGTGACCCTAGTGCAGCCATCCTGTGACCCTAGTGCAGCCATCCTGTGACCCTAGTGCAGCCATCCTGTGACCCTAGTGCAGCCATCCTGTGACCCTAGTGCAGCCATCCTGTGACCCTAGTGCAGCCATCCTGTGACCCTAGTGCTGCCATCCTGTGACCCTAGTGCTGCCATCCTGTAGCCCTAGTGCAGCCACCCTGTGACCCTAGTGCAGCCACCCTGTGACCCTAGTGCTGCCATCCTGTGACCCTAGTGCAGCCATCCTGTGACCCTAGTGCAGCCATCCTGTGACCCTAGTGCAGCCATCCTGTGACCCTAGTGCTGCCATCCTGTGACCCTAGTGCAGCCATCCTGTGACCCTAGTGCTGCCATCCTGTGACCCTAGTGCAGCCACCCTGTGACCCTAGTGCTGCCATCCTGT
Organism: Ascaphus truei; assembly: GCF_040206685.1. NCBI lineage: Eukaryota > Metazoa > Chordata > Amphibia > Anura > Ascaphidae > Ascaphus > Ascaphus truei. The sequence goes on from NC_134495.1 coordinate 3,694,062, forward strand.
GACCCTAGTGCAGCCATCCTGTGACCCTAGTGCTGCCATCCTGTGACCCTAGTGCAGCCACCCTGTGACCCTAGTGCTGCCATACTGTGACCCTAGTGCAGCCACCCTGTGACCCTAGTGCAGCCACCCTGTGACCCTAGTGCTGCCATCCTGTGACCCTAGTGCAGCCATCCTGTGACCCTAGTGCAGCCATCCTGTGACCCTAGTGCAGCCATCCTGTGACCCTAGTGCAGCCATCCTGTGACCCTAGTGCTGCCATCCTGTGACCCTAGTGCAGCCATCCTGTGACCCTAGTGCAGCCACCCTGTGACCCTAGTGCTGCCACCCTGTGACCCTAGTGCAGCCATCCTGTGACCCTAGTGCTGCCATCCTGTGACCCTAGTGCAGCCATCCTGTGACCCTAGTGCAGCCACGCTGTGACCCTAGTGCAGCCACCCTGTGACCCTAGTGCTGCCATCCTGTGACCCTAGTGCAGCCACCCTGTGACCCTAGTGCAGCCACCCTGTGACCCTAGTGCTGCCATCCTGTGACCCTAGTGCAGCCACCCTGTGACCCTAGTGCTGCCATCCTGTGACCCTAGTGCTGCCATCCTGTGACCCTAGTGCAGCCACCCTGTGACCCTAGTGCACGGAGTGAGCAGCGTTGGAAGAGAATAGTGTTGGCAACCTGATTCTAACACTAATGTTTGATAGAACAGCAGAACCTTCCCTAAGAATAAAGCCAACCTTCTTCCAGAAGATCAATCTCGGACCTTCTTCCAGGTGGCACTTAAAGTCCGAGATACCGTACCGTGGGCGCCGCGACGTGAGAAACAGTTGCTGACATGTGTAGCCAATTTTCAAAGGAAATTCTGAAATGGCAAAATTCATTAAATACAAAAACAACAAATATCTTACTCAAGGATTCATTTTCCATCTTAGGTTTGCAAGTATGTTGACAATTCTCTGAGAATTTGGTGGATTTTGCCAGTTTTCGGTAATATTTAACAATTCTGACAAGACTTGGTGAATCTAGGCAATATGGAATGTTTGCTAATGTTAAAAAAAGAGGAAGAAATGCGAAGTTAGCGCGCGCAGCGGTCAGAACGGTTTCGCTGTTGTGCGCACGTCTCCATGCATCTGCATGAACTTTTACGAAAATGAATTATAGGAATATTCTGCGTAAAAATATGCATAGTACAGTTGTTGCGAGAATTAGTCTCCAGCGCCACGGTCGAAAAAAGCGAAAGTGCGCTGCACCGGAGGTGTCTGCAGCGGTCACACTGCGGGAGTGGGGGGGGGGGGGGGTGTCCATGCTTCCGGATCGGCCCTCCCACAGTGTTAATTCTACGGTGCGGGTCGGGGCAGTGGCTTACCCCGCTGCGGGGAACCTTAACGTTGTCTACACCTGTACACCTGTCACTAAGACATAATTGAAGACGAGAGGTAACTCCCAACGTCTTTATTCCTGGTGCAATAGTTAATAAATAAATAATCTACATACACACAGAGGCGGCATCTTACAAAAAGTAACAAAAGGTTTGTAAAGCAAAACATGCAAAACCTAGGTAAAAATGATTCTGGACACACAGTAAGTACCACCGAGCAATGGTTCCACCAGTCCATTAACCCATCAAGCTTTGACTTTGTTGAATGGGGCATGAAACGGTTACATTCACTGCTAATCTCCCCTAGAATGTATAGCAGTTGCTTATGTAGACTATTAAAAAAGAAACAACCCATTAATACATGTTTTCTTTTTTCTTTTTTTAACTAGATCTGAAATATAAATACAGCAGGATGCTTTAGACGCTCAGTACCCGTGACACAAGGACCTCTTGTGGTTACACGCCTCATGTGCTCTCGGTTTCTGGGGGGTGGTTAGAAATGAATTTTCAGGAATTGTTAGACACTTGTGAAACTTTTCATTGAACGTTCATTTGTTGCCAACTGGTTCAATAAAGTCAGTTTCCTCGAATGTGCTGGTGTTCACCCGAAAAGACAACACTTTATACGGCTTTGTGCTCTTCATGCTTTTTAAAAAGTAGGATTATTTGGGGTTGTACTTGGGCGGTCGGTGCCTATTGGAACAAATCACTAATCCCTCGTCGCAGACACTTGACAATTTTTGGTTGTTGCAAAAGTAGAGATTTTAGCCACATTTGTGAAAGGTGCGACTATATGATATTCACAGCAAAAGTGAATATGTTCAAATGTTTCTCACATCTTTAGTATAGAATTGTGCTATTTCATGAGCGTACTTCAAAAAAAATAAATGCTAATAATCTCAGCAAATGCATTTTCATTACATGTTGCCGATGTTTCTCATCATAGCAATTACATACGATGCTTAGGGCTCGGATTCCCTTAAACGTGCAATCACACAGTCAGCCGGTTGATTTTCGTAGGGGTCTCTGAATGGGAAAGTGTTCGTCATTCAAGTGTTTTCCTTCTCCTTATCTCCCCCCTCCCCCCCATTATCAGAGAGCCAATAAAGATTAACGGGAGGGGGGACGCTGGCTGTACAAGCGCTCGCTGATCACACAGTGACATCACACAAAAGGGAGCAGCCAGAGGAAATCGCACCCCTCCCAAGACTAACGTTAACAACCAAACACAAATACTTCTAGATGCAGATTTGGGTAAAAAAATAAATCAAAAAAATGATCAATCGCCCAGATGAGACCCCGTAACTATGTCACTGGAATGTTTTTCACTTCCTGGAGGGATTGCCCCTTTACACGACTACATATTATTTCGTGCTCTTCTCACTGTAGCACGCAGGTATTCCCCTTCAGTCCAGATCGGTTAGAAAATGCTCAGAACAAGTCTGCACTACGCAAGAATAAAATATTCATTGTGCGTGTTAAGACGACAGACAACGTGCGATGAATTCCCGTTCCTGCATTACCTCACTTTATCATTCTTGCTCAGTATTGTGCTCACTGATCACATCCCGGCCGGAGCAGCTGTAAATATTAATATCCTCTATCTTGTATTGCTTCAGCAATTATTTGCAGATATTTATACTGACTTTAGTAAAAGACATTTAGCCGGCATTGCGTGTTCCCATGTGAACATTCCTTCCTTACTCTGCTATTATTATAGCCATTAATCCGGGGGACGGCCACTTCGTGTTCTGCAGGTACATCGAGACCAGAAGCGGCCAACTCCAGTCCTCAAGGGCCATCAACAGGTCAGGGTTTCAGGATACCCCTGCTTCAGCACAGGTGGGGCAGTTGTTGACTGAGCCACGGATTGAGCCCCCTGTGGTGAAGCCTGGATATCCTTAAAACCTGACCTGTTGGTGGCCCTTGAAGACTGTTGCCGGCTGCCCCTGATCTAGAAGTTAACAATTGTTTTATGATCCTCCACAAGCAACAAAACAAGTGAGCCGGGTGTGGGGCAATCACGCCGTTCCCCAACGTTTCCAAAACAAGTGAGCCGGGTGTGGGGCAATCACGCCGTTCCCCAACGTTTCCAAAACAAGTGAGCCGGGTGTAGGGCAATCACGCCGTTCCCCAACGTTTCACCTTGTGGTTAACTAGCAAAGGCAAGAGGGGATTACAGTCCGACCAAGTATCGAAGGAGCCAGAGTTAGGATTTTAAAGAAGGACTATTCAAAAGGAACGATAAAGCATAATAAAAAGGAGTTTCTAACTTACATTAGGACAGAAGCTTCATACAAAATGAGTGGTTCAGCACTTATTCAATAACCGGCACAATCACACTTTATTTTAGAAAATATCTTACTTTGAGTCTTCTGAAAGTCAATAAAAAAGCATTTGATGAACACAAATCTTGAAACAAAGTATTTTTATTTGTGCATGGAGACAGCTGTATAACCTGCAAATACACCAGCCCTGGAAGCATCGAAAGATGGGTCTGTTGGATGGTATTAGGGACTCCTGTATCATTATATATTGTCAAATGTCACCATTATATAATATATTATAAATAGCGCTCAATATCAATGCTTGAGTATATCATGACATTTATATTAATAGAATGCACTGTGCCATCATGGTTAATGACACAGATCATAACTCTGGATCATTGAAGCAGTTTGGGCAATTCAGGCTGTAGACGTCTCTAGTAGAAAAAATACGATGTGAAAAAGAACATAAGAACAGTTCAAGAAACTGGCAAAGGACACAATACACAGAGCCTTATAAGACTCCCTCTACATAACACTTTTGGGGCTTAGTCACAAAGCTGATATTCTATTGTAGTTCCCATTGCCAGCTCCTAAATAAACCCCCTTAGATTGCTTCCAGCATAAGCCGTCAACTATTCAACCCCTGGCAGCTGTAGGGTTGTGTTAGTGTAAATGCTAACATGGACCCAGCGTGAATGCGATGAGAGCAGGCATGAAATAGCACAAAGTCCCCGTTAAGACTTAGAAGAAAGCAGGAAAAAGATTTAGGTTCATTTACAGTCCGTGCTCTTGCTTGCAGCGGTGATCCCCAATTCTACTGTCAACGTGAAAAAGCGAGCAGAGTGGATCCTTATCCAAGTAGGGAAATGTGCGATGGCTCAGCCACACACCGTCACGTACACAACGCCAGACGCGGTCTTCTGCGCTTCCGCGCCGTTAACGGCCTTCAGTGTCAGTACACCTGAAAGTGGGCCGAGGTCGTACCGTCCTTCCACAGCCGGAGGTTTTCCACAGCCACGGTGCGGCAGAGGGGACAGGTTCTCTCTCTATCAAACCAGAGGCACAAGCACTCCTCACAGAAAACATGCTGCGGGAAAGGAAGAGACAGGGGTCAGAAAGTGGGGTGGGAGGACAGACACGGATGGAACAGCAGCGGTTCTTATCTCTGCTCAGAGCATCTCAACCAGACGATCATGATGTCATTAGCATTTAGGAACATAGGATCATATATAAAGTGGTGCAATGCCATAAGACACCATACAGCGTGCGCAAGTATCTGATGGTACTGCTTATGGTCTCTGGCTTCATGGTCTAGCTTTGACACTATTAGATGATATGGTCTGGGTTATCACGGCCATATACTATAGATGACACACCATTGTACTTGCCCTTTGCACTGGATACTAGGGACACAGTTCTCAATGGATGTCTATATGAGCTTCTTGACTAGGTGAGAGCCAGTTCAGGATGAATCCCATTAGGACAGAAGTACTAGTGGTGGGAGCTCGCCGCCTAATGACAGCAAGACTGCAGCAGGTTAAGCCAATTGGACATCAACTTAGGGGCTCCGAGTTCATCAGAAGTAGATGCTCCCCATGAGCTGTTACATTTGTGAGTGCATTCATATGCCCATATACTTTGGTTACGCTATTTCAGGGCAGCAGCGAGTTACAGAAAAATACATGGGCAGAAGCAGAAAAAAATGGAAAAGATTTGTTGCACTCAAAACAAGTTACCCCTGATGAAGTGAGACACTCTCACGGAACTTGTAGGATGAGGTTAGCCACTACTCAATATCCTGCCTTCTATATCCAATTGCCTGTGGGAGTTCCTGTTTGTTGTAGTGGAGGACTGAACGCCTGTGGGACGCTGGTAGCACAGAGGATCCCAGCCTCAGCCACACAACGAGCCGTGTCATTACATGACGGAACGTGTGGCGTCACCGCGGGAGGCGAGGAGGACCGGGAGCCAGCACTAGGAAGGAACTCGAGCGTGGAGGCCAAGTCTAAGCACCATCTACAGCCAGTGAGAGCGGTGATTCAAACGGGCAAAGGAGGAGACGACTACCAAGGGCCCTTAAACCTGACGGAATAGGTTGGAAGGCGTTTAAAGGACGAAAGAGTCTGTGAGTGGCATTCATTGTTTTTATGTGTTTTATTACATTTTAGTTTCTAGTAGATCTGTGCTATATTATTATTTTCTTTATCCATGAAATTGCTGCTGAGACGGTTTCATTGATCAGCGGAGCCATTCTTGTCATCAAGTTACCCTGTTGTGAGTCCTTTTTCAAACAGAAGTTACCACCACGGTGTATTGTTATATACTAGATGTATGGTAAAGGGTTGCAAGAAATCCATTTGAGATCAACCACTGTACAAGTTTATCCCTCTAAGAGCTTTAACTATTTAGTGGTTTACTTTCATCAAATATCCAGATGTGTTGGTGAAGCAGTATTAGGGGTTCACATCTGGGGTTGAATATTTTTGCACAGAGGTGATATTGTTTACATGCACTGTGCGATATTATACACTGCTTAACGAAGATTAGCGCCGAGGAGGACTTCTTTTCCACAAGGACTCAAAACAAGTATATTAAATGTAAATGCCATCGCCTGGTTATGTAGAAAAGCCCACACACACGCATTATACATTAATGGTATTCAAGTAGATAGCAGATGTGTCAAATCATTTTCAGTGTGCATTTAGAATCTGGAGTGTGCACCGAGATGTCATTGGACGGTGGGATGCATAAAAATAACCAATACACTCGGCTGCACCCGTAGTATTTCAGTTATTGAAGCAGCGGCTTCATGTGGTTTGCACCAAAACACCGATTCAATCAATGAAATGAAGACGGTAGCTAAGCATAGTAGTTATTTTTGTGAAAAGCAGGCGTAGAAGCTATTGAGCCCCCAGTAAGTGATGCCTTTCATTCAGTGATGTGCACGCCCTCCTCTACAGAACTGCGATAAGGCAGGGTGTCAGGAAGGGTAATGTCATATCTTAAACTACACTGGGTCGCTGGAACCCTGATGCAAGTTCTAAACCCACATCACTTCCAAGTCAGTCTGTGACGGATGGGAGTATTACCTGGCACATCAGGATCAGAGGATCTTTGAAGTCAGCCTGACAGATGGCACAGATATCACCGGCCTCGCTGCACTGCTGGCTAGTGGCACGCACACCGTATTTCTGCTTGGACAAGAGGAGGTAAAAAAAATTTAAAAAAAGGCTTCATCATTTATTTAAATGGTACTATTTTATTTAGCAAGAGAGGGAGGCATTAAGGTATGGAAAAACACACGGAAACATGCTAGCCTATGCAGAGCAGTCAAAGGTTAAATCAATATGGAATCCTTATGCACCCTAACATTAGAAACTGCACCATCAACACGAACAGGACAGGCCGTAATGTTGCCGAGAGTCCATTATCCCACGCAACATTAAATTGCACTTGTGTAAACCCAGAGACTCCAGTGACCACAAAAGGGCCCAGCTACAGTGCTCAGAAAGCAGGTAATGTGGGGAAACAGATTATACCAACATCCCCGTAGGGATAGAATACCAACTTAAATATACTGTAGTCTCTAGAGCATCTCCCTGCATGTACATGGTGGATGTTACCACTCCCCCGTAATGAGGTTATTGTTACGTTACATACATCTTGCCATGCCTTACCAGCCTCTTTAGCATGCTACGAGTGGGTAGTTAGGCTAGTGTTTAGGGTATTCTCGCCGACCAGCCCTGCCGACTGTGAAGGAATACATTGTGCATACCTTCATGGCCACTGTGGTAAATAATGGGTTAACAGAAACAGCTACTTGACCCATCCCTAGCCACGATGTCACATAGACATGTATAATTCCTGCCAACTTTATCCAATTTCTGCTGTGAATTTGCCAATCCTTTCATGACAATAACCTGCCTCTTGCCGGTTCTCTCCGGCATACAGATACGGTTTTGTTTTAATAGATTTGGCAAAATGAAAATGTTGGGAGTAGCCAGTTTACAGACCTGACTGAATATGGCCCATTACCTGCAGCAACGTGTGCTAATGTTTGCATCGCGGGAACACGGGCTAATGTTTGCATCGCGGGAACACGTGCAATCCTTGCTGCAATCCTTGCAGGGGTTTATGCATCAGGGAAGGGACGCTATTCTGGGGGGAAAAACTGCCCTGGCTATTGCATAGATTTCGTCCTTTGATGTTTTTGCCCCAGATTCCTAGCACTTTTGCCCCGTAGTATTTATACTAAATTACCTGAGGGTGGCATAATGTCCGCAGTGCTTTCCTTAAACCTCCGATACGGCTGCAGACATCAAAGGACTGCAGAAGAGAGGAAAGATGGGTACGCGTGGGATGTATGCGGTATACACACACCCGTACAGCCGGCGTATATAGTATATGTAAGGACCAGCGCAGCTAGAATCAATTTATCACCAAAAAGGTGAAGTCGCCCTTTCATCTTACCCAGGTCACACACATGATACACAATACAACTGCTATAAAGAGCTCTCTGATGGACATTCTACTATGTTCTATACTTGGAACTTGTCCATCCCTAACCTATATACACATTTATATTTATTATATACTTGATTATTCCTGTAAAGTTCATATTTATATTTGTTATTAACAAAAACATCCATTGTTAGAGGATCAATGTGAGAGCCACTTAAGATGAGCTCAAAACATTACAAAAAAGTTCCCCTTACTTACAGAAGTAACTGTCACCATATAACCATATACTTACAGAAGTAACTGTCACCATATACCCATATACTTACAGAAGTAACTGTCACCATATACCCATATACTTACAGAAGTAACTGTCACCATATACCCATATACTTACAGAAGTAACTGTCACCATATACCCATATACTTACAGAAGTAACTGTCACCATATACTTACAGAAGTAACTGTCACCATATACCCATATACTTACAGCAGTAACTGTCACCATATAACCATATACTTACAGAAGTAACTGTCACCATATACCCATATACTTACAGAAGTAACTGTCACCATATACCCATATACTTACAGCAGTAACTGTCACCATATACCCATATACTTACAGCAGTAACTGTCACCATATACCCATATACTTACATAAGTAACTGTCACCATATACCCATATACTTACAGCAGTAACTGGTGCATAAGAGTTTTCTTGCATGCATATTCTGGCCGTACTCTGGGAATATCCCATTTAAAACGTTACTACCATCTCCTCTGCTACTTCACTTGACTATTTGATGACCTGTTCTTGATTATTAGAAATCATATTGAATATATATGTTGTGTCTAGGAACCAAAAACAGGAAACTAAGGCCGCGCGTATAGTGCCCGCAACGGGCGACGTCGCCCAAAAACAAATGCATTGCCGCTGCGTGCGCTTATAGTAAGCGCGACGGCGACAATGCGACGGAGCGTCGAGAATTTTGGTAGCTGGCAAGATTTGATTTTTCCAGGGCTATCGCCTCATGTGACAGCCCCTGAACCAATGAAATGCCAGTAAGCCTGCGCCGCCGCCGCAAAGCGACGTCACCCGTCGCGGGCACTATACGCGCAGCCAAAAGGCATTACCGTCCCACGAGCAGTTCTGTGCCATTGTGTAATCCTAGGTGAGTAGTGGATTAACCTACCAGTGCTATCCATCTCTCTGTGGCCCACCTTTTGGAGAATGGAGATTTATAATCTAACGACGATATGGGTTATGTTGGCAACACTCTGATCTTCCATACCCTGCGTGGCATATTATATTTGTGGTGTAGAAGCATGGGGGCACTGCAGGAGTTACACCTTGGATAACATGTATGGCAGCAATCAGTGTTCTCCAAAAGAAGCCAGTTTGCCCATTAGATGTTTGCGAGGCAGTGTTAATTCTCTGTCTCCCGTGTGCTTTGCTTATATGTGGAAAGGTTGGGTGCAGCTCACCTTACAGAGGCTGTATAAAATGATCAGCACGGCTCCTAAGAAGTAGGCGCTGGAAGGATTGTCCCCCATGATGTATTTATACCACAGCTGGATGGGCACCAGGGAGCGGACCAGCTGGCTGAGCTCTTCAATCAGCAGGTAAAACTTGCCCTGTAGAGACACAGTTACACCCTTAATACCCCAGTTACACCCTTAATACCCCAGAGAGATTCGTGTGACTCAGACACATAGGCTTGGAATACTTCATTGGGTTTTAGTCTATGGAGAATACTTAATAAGGAACTGCAGGGAGTGATTCATCTGAAGATAACTAAACACTTGCACGAAGAGTATAAAAATGCACGGTGTAAAGACAAACTGATGCCAAGGCCATTCCTATGACCTCCGCACACCTACAGGTATGACCTCCGCACACCTACAGATATGACCTCCGCACACCTACAGGTATGACCTCCGCACACCAACAGGTATGACCTCCGCACACCTACAGGTATGACCTCCGCACACCTACAGGTGTGACCTCCGCACACCTACAGGTGTGACCTCCCCACACCTACAGGTATGTATGACCTGCGCACACCTACAGGTATGACCTCCCCACACCTACAGGTATGTATGACCTCCGCACACCTACAGGTGTGACCTCCCCACACCTACAGGTGTGACCTCCCCACACCTACAGGTGTGACCTCCCCAAACCTACAGGTGTGACCTCCCCAAACCTACAGGTGTGACCTCCCCAAACCTACAGGTGTGACCTCCCCAAACCTACAGGTGTGACCTCCCCAAACCTACAGGTATGACCTCCGCACACCTAGAGGTATGACCTCCGCACACCTAGAGGTATGACCTCCGCACACCTACAGGTATGACCTCCGCACACCTACAGGTATGACCTCCGCACACCTACAGGTATGACCTCCGCACACCTACAGGTATGACCTCCGCACACCTACAGGTATGACCTCCCCACACCTACAGGTATGACCTCCCCACACCTACAGGTATGACCTCCCCACACCTACAGGTATGACCTCCCCACACCTACAGGTATTACCTCCCCACACCTACAGGTATGACCTCCCCACACCTACAGGTATGACCTCCCCACACCTACAGGTATGACCTCCCCACACCTACAGGTATGACCTCCCCACACCTACAGGTATGACCTCCCCACACCTACAGGTATGACCTCCCCACACCTACAGGTATGACCTCCCCACACCTACAGGTATGACCTCCCCACACCTACAGGTATGACCTCCCCACACCTACAGGTATGACCTCCCCACACCTACAGGTATGACCTCCCCACACCTACAGGTATGACCTCCCCACACCTCTCACTCTACCACTGGGATTCTCTAAAGCCCGATAAAACTGCTGGACTTGGTTCAAATCACAGCATCAGCTCCCTTTGACCTTGGCTAAGTGGCCTCATCTCCCCTTTCCCTCGGGCACCACAATAAGATTGCAATCTCTTTAGCACAAGGACATCTGTGTATAACATTGAATATAGAGTGCTGCGTACACTAATGTGCTATAGAAAAAAAAGACTAATACCTAGAGTGTGTTATACTGATTAAGGACTTAGAGATGGATTAAAGCCCTTTCACTCCGCTCTATCCCCGGAGGTAATTGTAAGGAGGAGAGAGTGTGTGTGTTTGTGCACGTGATGAGAGGCTAGGGGAGGCAGAAGGTGAGATCATACTGCATGCCTCATGTTTTACAGTCCCACTGCTAGGAATAAGTCTCATTGCTCAGAGCTTAGGCATTTTCATGATCTCATATCCCTCCAGTGGGCTGAGAGTACACTTTTTTTTTTCTTCATTTGCTTAAAGCACCTCGCTCATTTAGTTTTCTCATCTCTTCTCCAGGGGTGAGAAACATGGAGAAAACAAATCTTACAAGAATATCATTTAGATATGAAAGCTGTCTCTTTCACGGGCAGCAGTCAGAACGCAAGTCAACGGGTGATCGATAGCGCGGACACTGATTAAAGATCCCCCATTTACTCTGCTGTGATTAAACCTTTATATTTAAATGCTTTGCAAATTCAGCTTTGAAAGTCAAACTGCAAAACACACAATAAGCAATGTTATAAAACATACCTAATTAAATATTTGTTTAGGTTCATAATGAAGACGAGTTATTTTTGCCACAAGTCTTAGAAGACCTCCAGCAACAAATGGCAGGAGCGAGTAAGGAAGTGGCCTCCATATGAACCTCAGCGAGATCAAAGTGATGCTCAACAGAACGTGTCACCTCTGCACGGAGGGAAATACATGGAACAGAGCTGCGCACAAGTAATAGAAACGTATGGCTGCCTGGGCCAGCAAGTCTTAATGGGTGGGAACATGTCAAAAGAAATCGATAGGGGAACGAAGATGGGACAGAGGCATTTGGAAGAAACAAGGCCATGGAACCTTCCCCCGCACCTCAAGAGGAAAGTGTTTGACCCGTGTATTCTGCCCGTGCTCACGTGTGGATGTGACCCGTATACTCTGCCCGTGCTCACGTGTGGATGTGACCCGTGTATCCTGCCCGTGCTCACGTGTGGATGTGACCCGTGTATCCTGCCCGTGCTCACGTGTGTGGATGTGACCCGTATACTCTGGCCGTGCTCACGTGTGGATGTGACCCGTATACTCTGCCCGTGCTCACGTATGGGTGTGACCCGTGTATTCTGCCCGTGCTCACGTGTGGATGTGACCTGTGTATCCTGCCCGTGCTCACGTATGGGTGTGACCCGTGTATTCTGCCCGTGCACACGTGTGTGGATGTGACCCGTGTATTCTGCCCGTGCTCACGTGTGGGTGTGACCCGTGTATTCTGCCCGTGCTCACGTGTGGGTGTGACCCGTATACTCTGCCCGTGCTCACGTATGGGTGTGACCCGTGTATTCTGCCCGTGCTTACGTGTGTGGATGTGACCCATGTATTCTGCCTGTGCACACGTGTGTGGATGTGACCCGTGTATCCTGCCCGTGCTCACGTGTGGATGTGACCCGTGTATTCTGCCCGTGCTCACGTATGGGTGTGACCCGTGTATTCTGCCTGTGCACACGTGTGTGGATGTGACCCGTGTATTCTGCCCGTGCTCACGTGTGTGGATGTGACCCGTGTATCCTGCCCGTGCTCACGTGTGGATGTGACCCGTGTATCCTGCCCGTGCTCACGTATGGATGTGACCCGTGTATCCTGCCCATGCTCACGTATGGGTGTGACCCGTGTATTCTGCCTGTGCACACGTGTGTGTATGTGACCCGCGTATTCTGCCCGTGCTCACGCGTGGGTGTGAAACTTGAACCCTAAATGCAAAGATAATTCACAAGCTCTGAAGATCGTATTGCCGAGCTCTATTTACAGTGTTAGCGTTATGCAAGCTAAATAATTTGTATTATCATTATTATATCACCAATCCCTGCCAAATGCACTAGCCTTGTTTATGTTCTTTTATCTTAAATGAGGTGCATCAAAATATTTATATGCAAAGCTCTTAATAGGAGTAATAAAAAATAAATATATGTTATGGGCCCTGATGTTTCCATACTTTATATATTTTATTTTAAGTACAGAGCCATAAATGCTGAAGGTATTGTTTTGCACTGACACACACACAAATACACGCACACACACAAATACACACACACAAATACACAATGCAAGAGCTGTAGAAAGAAAATTATTAAACATTAGAAAAAGAAAATCCCTGCACCAATTGTGTTTTAAAATCGACTATAGGTTTATATAATGGCAAACATAGTACTGTAAACGTATGTACATAAAGAATTATCAATGCTAATGGCTTGGGATATGTAACCTATGCCGGCAGACTGATCCCAATTCATACCATCAGTCATTGCCATGCCTAAAGTTAAAGGGATGAAATTAGCAGTGCACCAATCCACAGAGCAGTGTGGTTGCTATCAGAAAACAGCAGTATTAGGTAATTTGCTCGATATAGCAACTTGTCTCTTGACTCTATTTCTCCCTCTGTTGGACACACTGCTGCATCGTCTGACTTTTCTACTTCAAATCAATTTTGTTGTTCTGGAATAAAACAAGTATTTTATTAACAAATAACGGGTGCTTCCTAAAAAAAAACCTTTTTAATAATTGCCAATGAAATCAGCGATCCGATTTAAAATGCTAATGTCCAGATATTTCCCATTTTAATGATGGGTAGTTTTAAAATCTCCACAATGTTCAGCTGTTTTCTATTTGCCTTGGGAAGATGCAGTCAAATGGAAGAATATTGGAAATACTAAAGAACAAAATATACTGCAATAGTGACCAAAGTCCTTAAATGCTTATTTTCCCGTAAGAATTCAAATAGAAATTAGACAGAAAAGGGTCTATTGGAAGATCTTTATTTCACGTACCTGGAATTCAAATTATTTCTAAAGTAATGAATTCCTTGTGTGAAGTATAGTATCTCCCATTGCATAGAGCAGGGGTCCTCACACGTTTTGTTATTGAGGGCCACTTCAATATTAAAATCATTTAAAAGGACCAACATACATTGTTCCTCAATAGATTTCTATTCCTAGCCGTGTGAAGAGCAGCTTTCCAGCGGACCTGCTGCCAGTTATGCAGGAGCAGACGCGGGCCGCAGGCGTCAAGTACTTCAACCCGTTTAAAATGAGCAGCCCCCAACTAGGACCAAAGAAACGATGGTATTCATATGTTTACTGCATTCAATGGGAGTTACAGGTACTTACACAAATATATATGTATTTTAACGTATAAAATTGAGACTTCCATGGGAACTAAATTAAGCTCCAAAGAATCAGTCTTAATGAACGGATCGTCCAGGCACCAACGTTTCAGAACTTATAGTATCGGGCTCATAAAAGAAACATCCTATGTAGCAAAATACGTCCGTATACAGCAGTGTGATTTTGGAAGTCTCCGCTGTGGCTACCGGGGGCTGCAGGTACAGTACCAACAAATTTATAGGAGTAAAGGCAAAAAGAAAGAAATAAAGCTAGACAGACATAGGCCCTTATTCTGTAGGATGTGACAGTGCAGGCAACGTGCTATCCTATTAAAGCCCCATTGATTTAACGGGGCTTTTCCTGCGATAGCACATCGTCTGCACGGATCACACCTCACAGAATAAGGGATTTATTAGCTTATGGATGGGCAAAGGATGTGGGAAAGGAAGTTGGTAGCAGGTTCCAGGTTCATTATTTTCACCAAGTAGCCAACTACCTATATAGCAGACTTCATTGTTACCCCGGAAAACACAACATATCGCATTATAGCGCAGAATATCAGGGTTGCCATAGGATGCAATGGCAGTGATAACACAGAATATTCCACCATAATGCTCCAGCGGGAGCAATAACCTGTGCTACACTATATATGCCATAACCCAATATCACAGAACAATGAGTACTGCTACATCTGTGTGCTACACTGTATATGCCATAACCCAATATCACAGAACAATGAGTACTGCTACATCTGTGTGCTACACTGTATATGCCATAACCCAACATCACAGAACAATGAGTACTGCTACATCTGTGTGCCACACTGTATATGCCATAACCCAACATCACAGAACAATGAGTACTGCTACATCTGTGTGCCACACTGTATATGCCATAACCCAACATCACAGAACAATGAGTACTGCTACATCTGTGTGCCACACTGTATATGCCATAACCCAACATCACAGAACAATGAGTACTGCTACATCTGTGTGCCACACTGTATATGCCATAACCCAACATCACAGAACAATGAGTACTGCTACATCTGTGTGCCACACTGTATATGCCATAACCCAATATCACAGAACAATGAGTACTGCTACATCTGTGTGCTACACTGTATATGCCATAACCCAACATCACAGAACAATGAGTACTGCTACATCTGTGTGCCACACTGTATATGCCATAACCCAACATCACAGAACAATGAGTACTGCTACATCTGTGTGCTACACTGTATATGCCATAACCTAACATCACAGAACAATGAGTACTGCTACATCTGTGTGCTACAGGGTATATGCCATAACCCAACATCACAGAACAATGAGTACTGCTACATCTGTGTGCTACACTGTATATGCCATAACCCAACATCACAGAACAATGAGTACTGCTACATCTGTGTGCCACACTGTATATGCCATAACCCAACATCACAGAACAATGAGTACTGCTACATCTGTGTGCCACACTGTATATGCCATAACCCAACATCACAGAACAATGAGTACTGCTACATCTGTGTGCCACACTGTATATGCCATAACCCAACATCACAGAACAATGAGTACTGCTACATCTGTGTGCTACACTGTATATTGACCCTTGGACATGTCATAATGTCAGTGCGCATGGATCATTATGTCCTGTTGCTGACTGTTGACAGCAGAATGTAACGTTACATGACGAGTGTATGCTCAATGATAAGCTGCTCCTTTATGTTCAGAACACCACCCTGAAAAAGGAAGGGAGCAGAAAAAAGGGAAACCTGTACTGTGTCTGTGTCTGTGTGTGCGTGTCTGTGCGTGTCTGTGCGTGTCTGTGCGTGTCTGTGCATGTGTGTGTATGTGTGTGTCTGTGCGTGTATGTAAGTGTGCGTGCGTGCGTGTGTCTGTGCGTGTGTGTGTCTGTGCGTGCGTGTGTCTGTGCGTGTGTGTGTCTGTGCGTGTGTGTGTCTGTGCGTGTGTGTGTCTGTGCGTGTGTGTGTCTGTGCGTGTGTGTGTCTGTGCGTGTGTGTGTCTGTGCGTGTGTGTGTCTGTGCGTGTGTGTGTCTGTGCGTGTGTGTGTCTGTGCGTGTATGCGTGTGCGTGTATGCGTGTGTGTCTCTCTACCATAAACAGAACGTGTTCTTTAAATGCAGTGTGGATATTATGTCAATCTTTAATGATATTTGAACCTAAACAGATTTGGGGACCCAGCCACCTTTGTCATGGTCACTGAATGAGCCTTTGATAGCAGATATTATGATACAGACAGGCGAGGTACAGCATGTTATTTTACAAGTCGCTTTTTTGACAGAAAACAAACTAGTAGGTCTATTCCGCAGCCAAGGTCTAAGTGATCATCATCATCATTATCATCAGTGCAAATGAAGATGTACCAGTGGAAACAATTGCTATGCGAATAAAACATTGTCAGCTGGCAGCGCTGCTGAAGACTACTTATTAATCAAAACGTTGGCTATAGGAATACCAAAATCACCATGCAGAAACCTGGAAGCGCCCAGTCTTTAATCATCAAACAGCATCTGTGACTGTACTGTGCTCTCAGCTAGTGGCGCCCAATAAGTTGGGATTGTGATCGAGTGCCGACCAGATGTGTTTGTGTGTGGCTAAAACAAATGTACCTCTATTATTTTCCTACTAAATTGCCTGCCTAGTAATTCAATGAGCCATTTCACCCTGGTGTGAAAATACTGTGCGACTTCCAATACGCTGGGACATCCAGACTCAAAAACCAATGGCCAGCAGTGTCCGCATGCGGGTTACCAGCTGCATCAAAGGTTGTCCTCCTACACTGTTCCCCATGCAGAATGAGGAGTAGGTTTGTATATGACAGAAAGGACAAGGAGAGGGAATAACTATGGTCTGTGTAGGAAATGAGTAAGAGGATGTAATATGTACATTATGTTGCAGGTCTAAAAGATCAAAGGGAGCAACGTGAACAGACTCGGGGAGGGGGTATGTTTGGAATGTTGCAAACTAAATAAAGGTGCAAGTTGGGTCATTTTGTGTCAACTTGACTTCAATGTATCAAGGTGCTCTGCGTCACTTGTGCCAGGGAGTGTTCTGTGGAGTGGGTATCGGAGGAATTAGGGGGCGGGGGTCAGTGTAATATTACAAAGGAGAAATGCCTAAAACTAGTGCAATTCTTTTTTTTCTCTGTGTCAAATAAATGGGCCCCGTTTACGTGGCGTTAACCTCGGCTTCCAATGTACGAAAGAAGGTTAACAAGCTGCGTCCGGCTGCCGCAAACGCACGCAGGTGACAACGCTGCAAAGTTTTGCTCCATAAAGAGAGAGGAGGAAACGTGAGATAGCGGAGTACATAAAAAACCACCATCCATTACAGTGTGTATATTGCCAGCCGCGGGGGATTTATATTCACCCCAAGGGGAGATGTATAATCTAGATTTTAAATAGGGTCACCAGACCCAAAGAATTAACCCCTCACTGGCACTCTGCAATTGTGAAACAGGAATCCTGCACAGACCCCCTATACATTTAGACTGAGTCGTACAGCTAGAATATGGAGAAAAAAAACCTTTCATCTGTATCTCAAATTTGAACACAAGACCCCAAAAGTTATTATAAGGAAACAGAAATTCCGGTTCTGAACACATTACAGCCTATTCTCTCTTGGGACGAGGCACCAGATGAAGCGACTCGGGTAATAAGCCGATATTACCATACGCAGTGACACCATGCTTAACACTATCTGATGTGGCACGGCAATGGGAGTTAATAAAACCACCCATCACAGCCAGCTTAATCCCGCACTGATTTCATCTTAAAAAAAGCTGAGTACTTTGTGTGAGACAAAAGCCTCAGCGGGGAAACCGGGCGCCATCCCATCGCTGTCATCCTGGAGCATGATGACAGGGATTAATGGCTGCTCCGATCCGGGGGAGGAGAGACAGTGAACCTTTTCCGATGAAGCAATTTATTGCAGGAGAGATTATTCCTGCCGGCTCAGCTTTGGCATATTAATTCCTTTTAAAAACAAGAAAAGATGCTAAAGAAAGAATGAGAGAGGAGGTAGTGGGGGGGGGGGGGGGGGGAGGGGAAAGCACATCTTGGAGGAGGGCCAGAGACCAATCAAGAGTGGCCCGGCTGCATGCTTGCGATGCCAGAAGTTAATTGATCTGCCTGTGACACTTGCCTGCCAATGATAAGATGGGGAATTGCAAGCCAATCACAATGGATTAATCCCTCTAACGTTACTAGGACAGCCCTACTTACAGGACAAAAAAAGGGGGTTTTATTTTTAATAAATAGCGTACCAGTCTAATTGGCTTCCATAAAGGGAGGCCGTCACCATTCAAAGGACAATCCCTCCTAGGACCAAAGTGTACGGTGCTTTTACCGGATCATGGCTACTGTCTAGATGGGTTTGATACAATACAGCAGTGAAAAGGCAAAGTACCCTATTAAATGAGCAACGTGTACTAATACCAGACAGGTTTAAGGGGTTACATATGGGTGAGTGATGCCTTTGTTACCAAAATCTGACATATAAGTATAGTTCCATCATTTTTTTAAGCGTTATTATGTAAACGCGGCGAGTTGAAATTTGGGAGGGGTTTGATTTCCCCGGCTGTTCCTTTTTATCTGTTATCTCTATGTCAGGATAAGACCATTCCAATATCCAGTATTTTAATAATCTGGCACACAAAAGGTGCATTTTAGTTACAAGTTGCATCTTAAAAAATGCACGGTATTGTTTTATGGCGGGTCAGGCTGGCTTTCTGTGTTTGTCTGAAAGTGCGGTTATCTAGCGGCGACCTTGTCTGGGATTGTGGGGTGACTAAAAACATAGGTTCCCAACAAGTGGTGACAGTGGAAATAAACAGGGCAACTTTAGTGTGACGGGAAGACATGTCACGTGTCAAGTTAACTACAAAAATAATAAGATATTGTGGATCTGATTCACGAAAAGAACGAAAATATTTTTGTGACATTTGATGCTAAACAATCCACGAGTGTGAGGGTACAAAGGTCAGATCTCCGTCTGTTTCTCAAATTTAGGGTCACCCTCTCCGGATTAATCTCCTCAACTGCGGCAAACTCTCCCGAACGCGATGCAGCGGGTTACTATATTCTAGGCTATTCTATATTAAATTAAAAAAATGATTTCTCCCATGTCATAAAAATGTCAGAGATTGATGTGGGGGCGTCCCGGACACAACACTATTAACAAACACTGCCCCACTGAGAGGCCCATAAGAAACACAATTTAAAATGAATCTCCAGAGAAACAGAAGTCTCGGCATAGCAGGGCTAGGCTAAGTCCCCGCTGGCGCTGAGCGCGCTCATGCTTGGCGAGCGCTCCAAGCATGAGCGCCGGGTGTCCTGTTGTACGCGGGGGAGGGGCATTGCGGGCCAGCTGAGCGCGCGGTAAGTATAGGTTTTTTGTTTTGCTAAGCGCCGATCGCGGCTGAGCGTGTGTGCACGCGCACGAGCGCACGCGTAAGCAGGGACTTACATATATCTATTTATGTAAGTCTCCTCCGCAAGCGCCACCCGCTCAGCCCGATCAGCGCTAGCGGGGACTTAGCCTTAGATTAGTTTAAGAAAGCCAATTAGATTCTTAAATTGTTTAAAAACATTTTTGTAATGTCCGTAACGCATTACTTAAGCTCATTGGTAAATTCATTAATCCGCCTGACGCAGTTTGAATGAGAAGCCAAATTTGGCCAATTAACCACTTTGTGTTTTAGTAAATACAGTACACAGCGTAGAAAGGGAATACGCATTGGTGCGATTGCACATACAGACTCTCTGAACAGTGTATCCATTCATCATCATCTTGGCCAGTAGAATAGTATGAATGTAGAGTGTGTATGTGTGTGTGTATGTGTGTATGTGTAGGCACACACACACACACAAGGTGGAACACTACTTAGTAATCACGGCCCTTTATGGTGTACTCACTTGAATGGACCATAAAGTGTCACCCAGACTGGAAGGTGTCTTATGGAGTAGCCACTTAGTAAATATGGCCTGTAGTATGTTGTAATAGTGTTACATTTAAATAATCCTGTGGTGTCGTCAATGTACCTGGACATCAGAGCGCTGAAAGTCCCAGGGAAGCTAAAGGCAAAGCTCTGTTACTTTGCAAAGAAACAACATTTTGAAAACTTCATGTAACGGTCTTACGCAAATGTATGTAATCAGACTTCACGAAAAGAGTTAACCGTTTTGATTTATTTGGTAATTAAGAATTTTCTCCCTTTTTTTTTTTAATTATTATCGGGGCATCTGAATGGGAGACGAGTTTGTCAATGCAACGTTTACCCCCCCCCCCCACCCTGTCCCTGGGAGAAAGCCAATAACGATAAGGAGGAAGGCAGGGGAGGATGTCTGCGCTAACTCCTGATCAGCAGTGATATAACACAAAAGGGAGCAGCCAGAGGAAATCAAACCCCTCAGAGTCTCAGCCTACCGTGCTTACAAAGTAACGTTTAACAAAACAAACACAAAATTCCTATAGGTGTCTGATTCTTGGGAAAAAAAGTGTCAATCACCTAGAATTACCTCCTTAAACACATCACAGCTTCATTTTGGTCCTAGGAGAGACTGCACGTGTAAACAGGCTGCATGGGTCAGTTAGAAACATCTGTCATTACACAAGTTAGCCATCATCTCTTCAACCTGCAACCTGAATATACTTAGTTGTATTTTATGAAACAGGAAATGTAATGAAGAGCTGCATGTTCGGTTTTACCTTGGATTTCACAGCCAGGATGATCCTGGGAAGGGCGAGGATCAGACACTTCAGGGACACTGTGATGTACTTCAGAACAAAGTCCGAGATGCCCACGATCCACATCAACTCAAAGAAATCCACACCATCCAGGTTCGGTTTCAGAAAGATAAGACTGAAGAATCCCCAAGTTATTGAGAAAAGAACACAGGTTGTTATATTATTATTATTATAACGTAGAATATCACAGTTTACGTAGGATTTAATGCCAGTGTTAGCGCAGAATGTTGCTACATCTCTCCAAGCAACTACTCAGGCGTGATAAGGGAGCCTGCTACATCTCTCCAAGCAACTACTCAGGCGTGATAAGGGAGCCTGCTACATCTCTCCAAGCAACTACTCAGGCGTGATAAGGGAGCCTGCTACATCTCTCCAAGCAACTACTCAGGCGTGATAAGGGAGCCTGCTACATCTCTCCAAGCAACTACTCAGGAGTGATAAGGGAGCCTGCTACATCTCTCCAAGTATGGACTCAGGTGTGATAATGAAGTCTGCTACATCTCTCCAGGCAACTACTCAGGCGTGATAAGGGAGCCTGCTACATCTCTCCAAACAACTACTCAGGTGTGATAAGGAAGCCTGCTACATCTCTCCAAGTAAGGACTCAGGTGTGATAAGGGAGCCTGCTACATCTCTCCAAGTATGGACTCAGGTGTGATAATGAAAGCTGCTACAGTGCATGTCACTCTGGATTAGAAGCAGCAGAGCACCTCAGCACAACTAGAATTATACAGCTTGGTTCTATGTGTGGGCTGCTTTAAAGAGACAGTCCCTCCCAGAACCAACTACAGTGACATGTTTATTAGGTTAAATGTGGCTGAATATAATACCCTGAATATGTCCTAATTAGAGTCCTCTTTTTTTCCCTGGTCTTAGGCAATTGTCTGTCAATTACTGCCATCTGCTACGTAACCGCATTACGGATTAACTTCCAAATTGTTGCTCACCAGCAGTATTACTGTGTTTGTTGTAATATACTATATACTATATATATATAGAACAGGAAGCAAATAGCGCACAGCCAGGGTGTGCGCTATTTGTTTCCTGTTCTACTAGTATTTGATTTTCCCTCCATGGCTGGCACGTCACTACAAACGTTCTGACTTTGAGAAAGTCACAGCACGTGACGAAACACGTCAGGGAACGGAACTGCGTCATCACGCAAGCGCATGACGGGCCGTATCGAGCGCTGATACACATTGCGGCCAGCAGAGATTTGAGATTTTCCTAAAACTCAAAGACTGCATCATTGATTTTAAGGAGCCTTTCTACTCATGCCCCAGGGAACATCTACCAGAAGCTTCAAGTGAGAGTTGGACTGCAGGGTCTGGAGGCTGAGTGACCAGAGTTGGACTGCAGGGTCTGGGGGCTGAGTGACCAGAGTTGGCGGTGATATATTTCACACACTGCTTGATTTTAACCTAACCTTGTAAGTGGATTTTCTACCCCCCCCTCCCCTTTCCTAATAAATGTACTGTATTATGCTATGGGGCGTGCGCTCTCTCTCTTTTTTCTTTTCTAATAGGTATCATCTGGATGTGGTTCATCCTATTTGAGAGCTGCCGGAGATCCCCTCACACCAGGACTATTTTTCCTATTTAAGGACTTTCATTCAAGGACTGGTTTTTATATCAATTTTTCTTTTTGCTTGTATTTTATGTTATCACATTTATTTGGAGTGTTGTCTTAAATTGTTTTTCACGAAATAGGAGCACATAATATATGTTTTATATATATATTTATTTTAAATGTAGTTTACACATTTATGATTTTTAGTGATTTTGCCTATTTAGAAATATTCATTTAAATTATCATCAATAATATATATTTTTACACTATTTCAACACTTCTTTTTTGGCGCTACTTCACTCTCTTTTCCTTTTCTTTCATATATATATATATATATATATATATATATATATATATATATACATATACACATACATATATATATATATACACACACACACATACATACATATATATATACACATACATACATATACACATACATATATATATATATATATATATATATATACATACATACATATATATATATATATATATACATACACACACACACATGTGTATGTGTGTATGTGTATATATATATGTATATATTATGACAACAAAGAAAGCAACCTAACAAAAAGCACACGGGCATACCAAAGAAGTGTAAGTATAAATTTATTCTGGTGGGTTAAAGCAAGGGATAAAGATTAAAAGAGGAGGGGGACTCACATCTACCATCATGTGCACCTAGAGGCAAGGGTATAATGATTTGGGCAAATACCAACGCACAGTTCAAAGAGACCACAAGGAGCTCTGAGTTGAGCGTACCTGTGTATCGTATGCATACACTGAAGATAAGTGCATGTCCAACAAAAAGTCAATTGGTGTTACAGACAAATAGCTGCAATAGGTGGAAGCATAAATAGCACAAATGTCAATAATGTATATACATCACCATTAGGGACATAGATGTCAGAAAACAGGAGATAACCATAGCCTCTTATCAGGGAAGAAAGGTAGGGGTCCCACTCCTCAGACTCCCACTCGTTTCGACTTAAAACGGTCTTCTTCGGGGAGTGGTATACTGCAATAATTTGGGTTTATGCTTGTGTTTATTATTTGCCTCTTGTTGTGATGATGGTACCAGATTTGCATGTGTAGTGTATAGTTTGCGTGTTCCCCATTCTATGTATTGTTTCATAGCTTTGGTACGCCTAATAGTGCATAATTTCTGCTATTCCATTATCATTTTTATGGTGGCCCTCTGTGGTTCTTTTTTTGTGTTTTTGATCAATCCAGTCATGTTTATGTGGCTGCTACAACTCCCCTATGTAAACATACGTAGTGGCGTGATGACGTCATCATCTCGCGATCTACACACGGGTTGGTGTAGTGAGTGCCAGCTACTTATGGCTCTCCTTCATACCCGTTATTTAATTCCTTGCCCTCAGCTGTTCCTGCTATGTCCTCGTGTTCGTGGAAACTACCCAATGCAATTCTATGCAAATGCGTGATGACGTCACACGCACCATTTCCCGATTCAAATACGGGTTGGTGCAGTGCTTGCCATTTACTTGCGGTTTTTCTCTACTCCCTTTTCATGCGTAACCGCTCTAAAGAGTGTCTATTGGTTACCATGACTACAGTACGCAATGACGTCATTACGTCATGACGCTATTCACGTCTATACATGATTTGCATATGGGAGGTTTTAATCAATACCACCTGATAGTTTCTGACCTATGAGGGCCTTGTAAAGCTATCCCAGACGCCATGTTGTGATTATATCTCATGTATTCATTACCTTGCCACAGCTGTTAGCAATTTAAATGTTTTTGGCGTGAATTGAGTTGCAATTCCCTGCCCCTATATATACTAGCTCATTCCTCCCCTCACCACTCCCCGAAGAAGATCGTTTTAAGTCGAAACGCGTTGGAGTGGGAGTCTGAGCAGTGGGACCCCTACCTTTCTTCCCTGATCAGAGGCTATGGTTATTTCCTGTTTTCTGACATCTATGTCCCTAATGGTGATGTATATACATTATTGACATTTGTGCTATTTATGCTTCCACCTATTGCAGCTATTTGTCTGTAACACCAATTGACTTTTTGTTGGACATGCACTTATCTTCAGTGTATGCATACGATACACAGGTACGCTCAACTCAGAGTTCCTTGTGGTCTCTTTGAACTGTGCGTTGGTATTTGTCCAAATCATTATACCCTTGCCTCTAGGTGCACATGATGGTAGATGTGAGTCCCCCTCCTCTTTTAATCTTTATCCCTTGCTTTTAACCCACCAGAATAAATTTATACTTACACTTCTTTGGTATGCCCGTGTGCTTTTTGTTAGGTTGCTTTCTTTGTTGTCATAGTATTATTTCAACCTCTAGCACCACTGTCTAGTACTACTTATACTATACGTTGACAGTTTTTGCGGACACCAGTGATTTATTGTGTTGAGACGGTATTTCTTTGGGTATTTCAATATATGTATGTATATATGTATGTGTGTGTGTACACACACACACACACACACCTCTAATGTTATTTTTAACATGAATAAAATTGTTTTACGGGAGATCGCATTCTGCCACTAAAGTGGAAGTGAATGGCTCCTCCCCATTCCTTCCATCATCAGCGATGGAACGGTCACCTAACCGCGAGTGCTGGAAGGGCTGGGACCCTCCAGTGTCGCAACCCCTCCAACACGGAAAGGGTTAAAGATTGCATTCCGCGCGGATCGCAGTTTTGTAATTACTTTCTCCTCTTGTCTTTTCCGGAGGCGGTTTCTATTTTTTACATTTTGTAATTGATACTTTCTTCCTGAGATACAAAGCATGTTAAATATTAAGTGTACGGGAGGTTAAAATGAAGCTCTCCATCTCCCCGCCCCCCTCCCTGCCGCGGACAGCTTTCCCCCCCCCCCCGACCTGCCCCCCCCCCTGACCTGCCCCCCCCCCCCCACAGAAACAGAGATCCGGAATATGTTTACCCAATGTGTATAGCTATATGCCAATGTATGAATAACTAACGATGTTCTAATTTAAAGTGGTGCTATGTAAGAGATCTCCCGTCCTAAGAATGTGACAATGTGTAAAATGTTTAAACTCCTTGCTGAACTCTGCTATAATATCCGCTCCCACTCCCCCCCCCAATGTGCCCCCCCCTCCCCCCCCCCCCCAGAGGAGAAATGCGCCATGTTACGCCAAAACGCAGTGCTATATACCAATGTTTGAATGCATCCCAATGAGCAGCTGCTAACAGCAAAACACAGGAGAAACCTAGCCTCGAGATGAGAGCTCCCCCCCCTACCCCCCCCCCCCCCCGAGCACAAGGTTCCAACCCCCTGCTAACTAGGTGTATACTAGATGCTACCACCCCCCCCCCTTCCTCCCCCCCCCCCCCCCACCCTCTTTTTTTTTTTTTTTTTTTGATAAATCTGACAATATCAGGACACAAGGGAAGCCTCAACCATAGACTGAGATTCCCCCCGAGAGCAATGATTACCCTATGTGCTATCTAGGTGTACCCCGCATGCCCCCCCCCCTCCCTCCCCCACCCTACTCCCAGATGCCCCCCCTCCCCCACCAGATGCCCCCCCTTCTCACCCCCCCCCCCTCTCCCCCACACCCACCCCCCCCCCCTCTCCATCCCCCCCCCTCTTCCCCCCCCCATCCTCCCCCTCCCCCCCCACCCTTCCCCCCCCCCCCATCCCCCCCCCTCCTCTCCACACCCCCCCCCTTTTTTCTTCACCCCCCCAACCCCCCCCACCCCCCCCCTCCACCCCCTACCCCCCCCTCTCCACTCCCCCTCCCCCCCCACCCCCCCACCCACCCCCCCTCCTCCCCCCCCCCCCAGCACCCATAAAGAACACCCAGACAAGGACTTAACATAAGGGAAGAAAACAATGTGTACTAAGGATGTACAAGATCATCTATGGCCCAAACCAAAGGAGAGTTAGGCCTCCACCAGCCAGAGGTGCCCCTCCTTACCAGGGACCCCCCCCCCCCCCCCCCTCCCATAAGCAATGGGATGGGGGTGCTGGACCCTTCTCTCTGGCTACGGTCCGTGAGTGACGCCCCGAAAGTTCTCCCAAGGGTGCTTCATACACCCCATCCCCTTGACACCACAATGTCAAGAGGAACCTTTTTCGGGCTCCAAGATAGCCCATTCTCTTTCTTGTCCTCCTGTGTCCTCCCCCCTCCCCTTCCCTCCCCCTCCACCCCACCCTCCCCCCGTCGGCCACCCCCCAATATCCCTGGCGGGACACCAAGGACTACCCCCCACATACTCTACCCGACGCACGAACCAGCCCTGACATGGGAATAACTCAGGGACAGGGGCCTATCCCCGAGACACCCCTCCCCACTGATGGCGACGATCAAAATAATTTCCCTGAATGTCAAAGGCCTTAATTCGGTTCGCAAACGTAAACTAGCCCTTCAAGAATTTAAAAAACTAAAGGGGATATAATTTGTATCCAAGAGACCCATTATAACAACGCAGACCCGCCAAACACATTTAAACACGTGTACCCCCAAGCGTACTTCGCTTCCTCCCCCAGTAAAAAAAGAGGAGTGGCCGTCCTGATTAAAAACAACATACCATTTGCTCTGACGAAGGTAACCAAAGACCCCGAGGGACGGTACATCCTCCTCCAAGGTACGCTCTCAGGCTCCCCCTTAGCCATCCTAAATATTTACTCCCCAAACGCCAACCAAACCCATTTTCTACAAAACCTCCTTAGCACCCTAGACCAACCGACGCTCTCTTCCCTCCTCCTAGTCGGAGACGTAAATATGGTACTTAACCCAGCCCACGACAGATCAGGCCAAACTACTACCCCATACTCCATCCAACTACAGACAAAAGCCCAAAAATTCCAAGATATCCTCAGGGAGTACTCCCTGACAGATATCTGGCGGGCCCAGCACGTGGGTCAGCGGGACTACTCTTTCTATTCAACCCCCATCAGTCTTACTCGAGGATCGACTATTTTCTGGGCACCAATAATGTACTCCAGGCATCCTCCCACTCCGAAATAGGCCCAATAACGTGGTCCGACCATGCCCCTATCGTACTCACCCTCTCTCTACCTTTCGTCAAGTCCTTAACATACAATTGGAAACTCGACGACTCGTTTCTCAACGATCCATTAGTAGTCAAAACAGTGAAACAAAAACTGTTCACCTTCTTCCAAATAAACAAAGGTTCAGTGCCCTCAGCAGCAACTCTGTGGGAGGCCCACAAAGCCACCATCAGAGGGGAATTATTATCAATAGCCTCCTACAAGAGGAAACTTAAACAGAGAGCCCAGAAGGAACTCACAGATAAAATCCTAGCGCTAGAGCACTCACACAAACAATCCCTATCAAAAAAGGTGTTCAGAACACTTGAGAAAGCGAGATCCGACCTAAAAGTGTTGCAACTTGACGAGGTGGAGAGAGCCCTGAAATGGACCAAACAGCGGTTCTACGATAGGGGCAACAAAGCGGACAAACTTCTGGCCTCCAAATTAAGAGGCTTGAAGACAAAGTCCCAGATCACAAAGATCAGAACTAAAAGCGGCCTAGTCTCCTATAACGAGAAGGACATCGCGAATGAGTTCGCAGAGTTCTACACAGATCTTTACAATCTCCACCCAACTAGCATGCCAAAAGATATCGCCAAAAATACATCCGACTATCTATCCAAATGCAACCTCCCATCTCTCACTCAAGAAGAACTTGAGTTCTTAAACAAGAAAATAACCCTAGAGGAACTAAAAAAAGCGATATCCTCACTTAAATTAGCTAAAACCCCCGGACCCGACGGATTTTCCAACGGGTACTATAAAAAATTTGTAGGCCCCCTGTCCCCCCACCTCCTAGAAATGTACAACTCCTTTATGCAAGACCAACAGATCCCAGACACTATGTCAGCAGCCAATCTGGCTATTATTCATAAAGAAGGTAGAGACCCCCTTCAATGCGCCAGCTACCGCCCAATATCCCTCCTAAACTCTGACCTCAAACTTTTCAGCAAAATCCTAGCAAACAGGCTGAATCCTATTCTCCCAAGGCTAATTCATATAGACCAGGTGGGATTTGTGTCAGGAAGACAGGCCTCTGACAACACCCGCAAAATTATTGATATTATAGACCACGTGCACCTCAAACAATCCCAGGCCCTGATACTAAGTCTCGACGCGGAGAAGGCCTTTGACCGCATCAGATGGTCCTATCTAGACCAAACGATGCGCCAATTCGGCTTCTCCGGACCATTTCTTACCGGCGTCCGGGCCCTCTATACTAATCCAACAGCCCTACTAAAACTCCCAGGAGGCCGCTCCAACCCAATAAAAATTCAAAACGGCACCAGACAAGGCTGCCCCCTCTCCCCTTTACTATTTGCCCTATCCATAGAGCCCCTGGCCGCCCGAATTCGAACTGAACCCACTATTAAAGGTATCCCAATCGGAGACAGGGAATACAAAATATCCCTGTTCGCCGACGACATAATTCTCACTCTGTCAGACCCCCTCACCTCCCTCCCTAACTTAGAAAAACTCCTTGACGAATTTGGCCAACTATCAGACTATAAAGTCAATACTGACAAGTCAGAGGCGCTTAGCATCTCCCTCCCGAACCCCGTATGGTCAGCCCTACAACAGAAATTTAAATATAAATGGAACACCTCCCACATCAAGTACCTCGGAATCAAAATTAGCAAGTTCATATAACTCGCTGTATCAAATTAACTACCCCCCCCTCTTCCGCCAGATCTTAAAAGATCTTGAGACCTGGCTATCCCACCAGATCTCCTGGTTCGGAAGGATAGTATCTACCAAAATGAACATCCTACCCCGCTTGCTCTACTTTTTTCAGACCCTCCCCGTCCCTGTTCCACTAGCAGAACTAAGGAATATCCAGGCCCATATACTAAAATTTATATGGCAACAACGTAGAGCCAGGGTCCCACGATCGGTCCTATTAACCTCAAGGTCGAGAGGTGGTCTGGGGGCCCCGGACATACTCCGATACTACCTTTCGGCCCAACTGAGGCAGGCGGTAGTATGGAACAGCTCCCCCGACACCAATTGCTGGCTGGAGATCGAGACACACCACGCTTTCCCCGAACCCCCTCCCGACCCTACTGTGGTCCCCAGCTCTCAAAAACAGGAAATCGTTGAGACTTGGTCTCGGGGCAATGAGATGCACGAGGTCGACATGGTTAAAACCAAAGGGAAATATGGCCTAGCTTCAACCCCCTCTCAACTGACCCCCATATTCGGGAACCCGGACTTCCCACCCGGATGCGCCCGATTCCAATTCAGCCAATTTCAAGGCTTAAACATCAGAGTGGTTGCGGATTTGCTGGAAAAAGATGAGGCCATGTCCCTCCCAGAATTAAGAACCACATTCACGTCCCCAACTTGCCCATTTTCCAATACCTCCAGATCCGACATTTCCTAAGAACCCAATCCCCTACTCTCAAGTTCCCGCCGCGCTCTAGATTCGAGACACTCTGCCTCAAAGGCAAATACCAAAAGGGCCTCATATCAGAAATTTATAAAACGCTCGAAGCATCTCAGCCCCCCCCCTAACCACCAATACATGCAGAAATGGAATGCAGACCTAAACACCAACTTAGACCTTGAGGATTGGGAGGATATTTGGGAGGCAGCCACCAAAACCTCAATTTGTTCCGTCACGAAAGAAAACATCTATAAAATATTATTCCACTGGTACCTGACCCCGAGTAGACTGAGCCAAATCTACCCAGGCACTTCAGACGAATGCTGGAGAGGTTGTGGTCAAAGGGGGGACATGCCCCATATTTGGTGGACATGTCCGGAGATCCAAAGATTCTGGTCCCGGATCCAGGGCCTCCTGACCGAGACCCTGGATATAGAAATACCCCTGGACCCGCTGACCTACGTGCTGGGAAAACCAATTGACGACCTTCCTGCCCCGGCGGCCAGACTCGCGGCAGCAATACTGACAGCTGCGAGATGCTGTATCGCGGCGGCATGGAAGAAAATTAAAGCCCCCTCCAGAAGAACTGTGATTACAAGAATAGACGGAATTATGAACATGGAAAAATTGACGGCAATGTTAAAGCAAAAAACCCCACAATTTTATTCCACCTGGGAACCCTGGATAGGACTACCAACCCCCACATAAACCCCCCAGCTACCCCTCGCCCCCCCCCCCCCCCACGGCCGACGAACCCTAACCCCCCCCCCCCTCTCTTTCCAAAGTCGTTCCCAACTATCCACCTTTCCTTCGTCTCCCCCTCTCTTTTTCATTATTGAAAGAAGGAAAAAGGGTTTATTGTGTGTCATTTACCTCCTTTATGCCTTGTACATGCACTGCGCCGTATTTACAAGTTGGCCTGTGAGCCAGTGTCGATAATATGTACCCCCGTGATGTATGACACCAATAAAGGAAAAATAGTTACAAAAAAAAAATAAAAAAAAAATGAAGCTCTCCCCCAGAGCCCAGTGCAGTCCTAACGGTTGCCATGGCAACCTCTACTACTGGAGATGAAGAAAATCATGATTTTTAACACAGATTGTGTTTTGTTTTTTTTTAAGAGCAGGACATGCTCAGGGGGCAAGATGCTAACATTATAGGCGTTAAACTTATATAGGCTTCGGGGGGGGGGGTGGAGAGGAAGGGGGAGGGGGGAATGCTGCTTTAGTGAACTAGCAGAGGGGTAGCCAACACCAGCCCTCGAGGGCCCCCAACAGGTCACATTTTCAGGATATCCCTGCTTCAGAACAGGGGGTGCAGTTGTTATAACTGAGACACTGATTGAGCCACCTCTGCTGAAGCAGAGATACTCTGCAAACCAGACCTGCTGGGGGCCCTTGGGGACTGTAGTTGGCAAGCCCTGGACTAACAAATCAATAGTACAAGGTTGTCCTGTGATAGGTTTCGGAGACGGCAGAAGACCGTCGGCAGCTTGTGGACAAGACAACCGTGTACTATTTATATGTTGGTCCATTAAAAGGTATCACAGCCCACGGGGCACCTTGCTGAGTAATTGTAGTGTTATTGGAGGGTCCCACGTGTGGTTAAGCAGAAACCCACGAGGTATTACAAGGGCCCCCTTATTCATTACTCTGTTCTGTGAAAGCTGCGACTACACGCGCTACATATTCACTGGGCCGTGGGGGTGGGGTCTTGTAAGTAGAAACAGGACAAATGAACACGGAGAGACCCCAATGTTCAAGCTTAAACATTTACTGTAAGTTTCAAATAAATAACTAAAACAGTGCGGCTTTGCGGATTTAAAACTGGAGCCTGGTATACGCTGGATGCAATATATAGTGACACTGTTGTAATGAAGATATGACCTACAACGCTTATTTTACGTACAGCACAATGAAGATCCATAGATCAAGAGATTCCCGTGGCGTATTTTAGAATGTCTTTGTTTGGTATCAGCCCCGAAGACTGTTAGTTCCAATTTGGCAAAGCTTTCAACATAAATAATGAAACTAATGATAAAAACGGCAATTCTGAGACGCAAACTTATAAAATAAATATAAAACAGACACGCTCGCAGGCACGCTCGCAGAACTTGCAAAATGGTCAGTAGTTTATTAGAATAACCAAATCTTTAAAATAAACTACTGACCATTGGGGAAGTCTCGCGGGGGGAGGGGGATGAAGTCTCGCGGGGGGAGGGGGATGAAGTCTCGCGGGGGGAGGGGGATGAAGTCTCGCGGGGGGAGGGGGATGAAGTCTCGCGGGGAAAGGGGGATGAAGTCTCGGGGGGAGGGGGATGAAGTCTCGCGGGGGGAGGGGGATGAAGTCTCGCGGGGGGAGGGGGATGAAGTCTCGCGGGGGGAGGGGGATGAAGTCTCGCGGGGGAGAGGGGGATGAAGTCTCGCGGGGGAAGAGGGGGATGAAGTCTCGCGGGGGGAGGGGGATGAAGTCTCGCAGGGGGAGGGGGATGAAGTCTCGCAGGGGGAGGGGGATGAAGTCTCGCGGGGGGAGGGGGATGAAGTCTCGCGGGGGGAGGGGGATGAAGTCTCGCGGGGGGAGGGGGATGAAGTCTCGCGGGGGGAGGGGGATGAAGTCTCGCGGGAGGAGGGGGATGAAGTCTCGCGGGGGGAGGGGGATGAAGTCTCGCGGGGGGAGGGGGATGAAGTCTCGCGGGGGGAGGGGGATAAAGTCTCGCGGGGGGAGGGGGATAAAGTCTCGCGGGGGAGGGGGATGAAGTCTCGCGGGGGGAGGGGGATGAAGTCTCGTGGGGGGAG
This sequence comes from Ascaphus truei, assembly GCF_040206685.1. Classification (NCBI taxonomy): domain Eukaryota; kingdom Metazoa; phylum Chordata; class Amphibia; order Anura; family Ascaphidae; genus Ascaphus; species Ascaphus truei. The sequence goes on from NC_134495.1 coordinate 3,726,913, forward strand.
GGGGATGAAGTCTCGTGGGGGGAGGGGGATGAAGTCTCGCGGGGGGAGGGGGATGAAGTCTCGCGGGGGGAGGGGGGTGAAGTCTCGCGGGGGGAGGGGGATGAAGTCTCGCGGGGGGAGGGGGATGAAGTCTCGCGGGGGGAGGGGGATGAAGTCTCGCGGGAGGAGGGGGATGAAGTCTCGCGGGGGGAGGGGGATGAAGTCTCGCGGGGGGAGGGGGATGAAGTCTCGCGGGGGGAGGGGGATAAAGTCTCGCGGGGGGAGGGGGATAAAGTCTCGCGGGGGGAGGGGGATGAAGTCTCGCGGGGGGAGGGGGATGAAGTCTCGTGGGGGGAGGGGGATGAAGTCTCGTGGGGGGAGGGGGATGAAGTCTCGCGGGGGGAGGGGGATGAAGTCTCGCGGGGGGAGGGGGGTGAAGTCTCGCGGGGGGGAGGGGGATGAAGTCTCGCGGGGGGAGGGGGGTGAAGTCTCGCGGGGGGGAGGGGGGTGAAGTCTCACGGGGGGAGAGGGATGTCTTCCAGTCGAATACTGCCTCTTTCTTTAATATAGTCACAATCTTTATTGTTGCAGTTGCAGCGGGCGCATCACCAGTTCTTTGTTGGTGTGCCGCTACTATGTATGTGTATGCAGTATATACTCATATAAAATATACACAGGGAAAAACAATAGGAGCACCTAATAAAGGCATTGGCAAATAATGGCAAGTGCACGCAACATAATAATCAAATATAGTGATACATTCCCCAAACCCACCGCGGAGGGTAAAGGTAAGTGCCGCACATCGCAGATAAGTGCAAAGGGTATTATCACAAAAAGAGCCGACGTTTCTGCTCGCAATACAAGACAACCCTGATGAAGGTCTTGTATGGAGGACGGAAACGTTTTCTCTTTTTTTGCGATAATACCCTTTCTTTGCACCTACCTGTACCCCTGAGCCCAGAGGATCTCCGTATGGCATGATGCCAGTACAAGAACTCACCTGTTGTACAGCTGCTGAGACTGGAAGCTGTAAAGAAGATAATAGGAGTTCCCCGTCAGGAAAACCAGGATCCAAAACACTTCCAATATAGACCTCTTCTCCTGGGCAAACACACAGAACACAGTATGTAACACCTTTTCTGCCATTACATGAGCGAACTTCCAGGTCTCTTGGGCAGAGAGAACACGCTGGATAACTGTAACAGATGTCATTATAGATCAGTTTGTCATTTTCTGTTTAGTTTATTACAATTTTTACAGAAACAAAAGAATACTGTGCTGTGCTCAAAGGGGTGAAGCGATGCTCCATAAAACTCATAGCGATGTAGAGTGGGAGAAGGAGCAGCTCAGTGAGTACAGACACTGACTGGCACAGAGTGTGAAGCAGGGGAGCCTGGTTCAATTCCCAGTGTCGGCGCCTTGTGACCTTGGGCAAGTCACTTTATCTTCCTGTGCCTCAGGCACCAAAAACAGATTGTAAGCTCCACGGGGCAGGGACCTGTGGTGGGTGGGACCATTTTGCCTGCAAAATGTCTCTGTAAAGCGCTACGTAAAACTAGCAGCGCTATACAAGAACATGCTATTATTATGTAGAGATCATAGTTCGAGACATCAGGTAATATATTCATCCTTCGGAAAGGCATCTAGCCAGGACATATGTAATATGGAGGGCAATTATAGTGTGCTTACCTCCTTATGAGTCTTGGGGACCTCCTAAATTGCTGCTCGCAGCTGTTACCAGAGTGGCGTCTATGCAGCCGGAGCACACTGGCGAGCATACTGCGCGCACCCGAGGGGTAGAAGATTTCAGAAGAAAGAACGGAGCACTGCAACCGGACCAAGAACTGGAACCCAACCTGCCCAAATAAAGGCGTTATTCAAACACACACGTTTAAAAACCAAGGAGGATGTGTTTGGTTTTACTGCGCGTGCTTGTTTGAATAACGCCTTTATTTTCTCAGTCCCAGGTTTCGGTCCGGTCGCTCCGTTCTTTCTTCTTTTTTTCCTGATATCTATTACAATTTGTACGAGAGTAAAAATAAAGTTAAGAACGCTGGTCCATATTTACTAAGTGGTGCTATCCGGTGCCAGAAGACCTCTTACGGTGACTAAAATGGGACAAAAAAGGTCTTGTGGCATAGCACCACTTAGCCAACATGGGTAATTTAATCTCAAGAAACCCTGAAAGTTCATGCATTGTCACATTTCTGAAGAATTTTCACAAGGGACCAATGAAACCCACAAAAAACAAACAAACACTCTCCAATCAATGGTTTGTTTTTTAGCCGGCCGACCACTGCAGAGATTTGCCGCTTGGGTCAGTGTGGTGGGGATGTGAGGCTTGTGCCCAAATACTCCCACAGAGAGGTGACTACGAGGTGACTTATTGAAGGCGTGGAAGGCGGCCCTTTCCTCATGTAGATAGAAAGGCAACATTAGGTTTTATTGATGAAGCTGCAATCGTGCTAGAGTTAGGCAATATATCAATATGATACTAATATTGGGGCAATAAAAAAATGCCAATAAGTCGATATTGATTTTTTTATTATCGTGATACTAACAAATCTACGTAAGTACCAGCACTCACTGTCTAATAGCTAAATGATGAAAACAGTTGTAATGCAGAATAAACATTTAATAATAAAATGAACCAGAAATAAATCAAATGTGTTTGCAGAAACCAGTATCACAAATGGGCATGTCACAAAGTGAGGGGTGGGGGGGGGGGAAAGAAGGAAAAGGGGAAAAAACATGAAACATAAGGAATATACACAAAAAAAACGGAGAACGGAAAGTATGCTAGGGGGGCGACGTTTCGAGGGACTACCTCTTCATCTGGCCCATTCCCCCTGGTCCAAAAGGACCGAGAGGTACTTCCCTAAGCCTCCCTTCCCCTATACCTGGTCAAATCAGACACCCCTGAAAATAGCTAGTAAACATATAGTGTAAGCTAAATACAGCTAAACAGCTAATAGCAGGGCAGCAAGAATCCACTAATGGTACAGTTAAAGCTGAACACAGCTTGCAAGAAAGCAGCTTGCAAATGAGCACCAAGAGTCCACAGTCAGTGAAAGGTTAATGAGAAAAATAAATGAAGTGGTCAAACCCTCAGTGGCTCTGCTCCTTCAGCTGCTTGTGTGGAGTGCTGAGCACTGACATTTTAGTGACGTGCAGTTGCAGCCTCATAGTGGGCAGATCTGCCCATGTAAAAGGGGTTCCGCTATCATTCTGTACGCTCAGCTGCACCTCCTTTCCCGGAGGACCGGCTTGCTCACCTCCTCCTAATCCCTAACTCCGATGTTCAGTGATAGGCGGAAGCAAGGACATTTTATTTATTTTAAAATACTGTCGAATTTATTTGAAAACCACATTTAACTTGTAATAAAATGTTCAAACTAAAAACCTTCCAATTTTTGTTAACCTTTTTTTTAACATTAATCACAAAAAAAGGAATGTTTTTTTCTTCTTCTGTGTATTCAAGGTATTTATCATGATAAACATAGTTATCATGATGAATTCCTGACTATTGTTATCATGAAAAGCTGTTTATTATTGCCCAGCGAGATCAGTTTTCTGGTGATCTCCCTGCGATCCCTGTTTAATAAATAAGACCCTGTAATGAAACCTGACTGAGATCCGGAGTACGATGGAGACATTCTTCTAATAACTTTTTCTGTTGTGCAAAACGGCTGAAAAATGGAATTTACAAGTGTACCCGAGTGACCCATGAACCGCCAGATCATTTATTTTAGAGACCACTTAAAAACAAAGACAAACATACAGTAGTTACTGCAGGAGAAGGTTAAGTGAAGATTTGATGCCGGTCTTTAAGATGTAGTTTGGTTGCAGGATGTGGTAACATTTTATGGATCACTAACAGCTTTCTTTATACACGACTAGTGTGTACAAAGCATTTAAAAAGAAAACATCACACGTCTCTTCTTCTTGTCTCACGTGAGGTGTTGAAAACATGCACATTTTAGAAGAGCGTTCTACACAAACTTTCTGGTCCAATAAAAAGGTATCACAGGCTTTGATACACTTCTCACAACCAGAAGAGCTACAAGAACCTTGTGCTATATCGTTATGACAACAGAGGCTAAAAAAGATGACACGAGATTCAATCAACATTAAAGTATGGACAAAGGGAAGGTGAAAATAAAACAGAAATTATATAGCGTGCTTTTGTGATCTCAAACACTACATAGGGGTAAATACTATATAGTACGAAGTAGACGTTTGGCCATTCATTTCTATATTGTCTGAAGCGGAGGCTCGGGCCGTTTTCAAACAGAAATCCCCTTTGAAGTCTATGGGAATTTTCGGCGGACTATATCAAATTTTACCCTCATAATATACTAAAGGGTGAACGGCATTGGACAGTGGATACATTGCCTTACCTTGAGGGACACCTGGTGTTTGACTGAGGAATTGGCATAGGCGAAAGTGCTGGCCATTCCGATGCACACCGCTATCCCTGTAGGAAAGATGGGTTAGTGATACAGTGTGTATAGCTGATCAGACCCCACACACAGCATTCAGAAACACTGAAACCCCCCACTCCCGCTCAACAGCCTCTCAGCGCCACTGGGGTCCAACCTCTTGTAGGAGATAGTGTGACACCAACATTTCACGCCTACCAATCACTGGGCTGTGTTTATTCCATAGCCTCCCGCCTCTGGAAGTCTTACAAGTGACTGCAGAGCTTACAATCTAACACACAATTGAATTCTACAATTTCCTACATTGTTATCGCTTGCATTATGTGTGTGTGTGCGCGTGTGTGTGTGTGTGCGTGTGTGTGCGCGCGTATCTTTTTATTTATATTGCGCCAACAGCGCTTACCAAAATGACAATACAGAGAAGATAAAGTACAGTGAGGGTAAGAGCGGCACATGACAGACAACATAGGGAGGTCCTGAGCTGAAGAGCTTACAATCGAAGACTTCCAGACACCGTAGGAGTCAAAGTGAATTATTCAAAGTGCACATGGAGTCAGCAGTATAAGCAAAGGCAATATAAAGCCAGGCTTCCTGAAAGCGATGCGTTTGCCGCTGGGCTTTGAATGCGGAAGACGTAGGTGCTTGGTGAATATGAAGTGGAAGAGCGATCCATGCAGTGGGTAGGGATAGATTAGGGGAAAGTTTAACACATGAGAGGGCTGCAGAGGTTAAAGGTGCAGAGATGAGACATGCTTGGGCCGAGGGTAAGAGGCACCTAGGGGTGTAATACGCTCACAGAAAAGTCTCCAAGGGGTGCCGTACAGATAGAAAGGAGAATGTGAGCTGTTTAAAGCAGCAATCATTTAAAAAAAAAAAATCTATTTTCTTTTTACCTTTTGCTGCAGTATTTAGCAATCCCAGCCTTTTTATTCTATCGTGGAATCCTATAAATCGTCACAAATGTGCCACCTCTGGAGGTTAGTTACATAGTAGATAAGGTTGAAAAAAGACATACGTCCATCAAGTTCAACCTATGCTAAATTTAGACGACAGATACTTTATCCTATATCCGTACTTACAGTATATTGATCCAGAGGAAGGCAAACACACAAACCCCAGTGTTATATCATCTAATGTTATCTCATAAGGGGAAAAATAAATTCCTTCCTGATTCCAAATATTGGCAATCGGATTAATCCCTGGATCAACATCCTTCCCATGTATACATCCCACACCTCTGGAATGCCCTTCCCCTCAGTACCCGACTAGCACCCTCTCTATCCACCTTTAAGACCCACCTTAAGACACACTTGCTTAAAGAAGCGTATGAATAGCACTGTGGATATTCTGAACACGATACATAAAGCTTGGCCCCCTGCAGACGCACTTACCAGAACTCCCTCCTACTGTCTCTGTATGTTCTACCTACCAATTAGACTGTAAGCTCCTCGGGGCAGGGACTCCTCTTCCGAAATGTTACTTTTATGTCTAAAGCACTTATTCCCATGATCTGTTATTTATATTATCTGTTATTTATTTGATTACCCCATGTATTACTACTGTGAAGCGCTATGTACATTAATGGCGCTATATAAATAAAGACATACAATACAATACAATGTATACTTATTTGGTATATCCCTGTATACCTTTCCCATCTAAAAAGATGTCCAACCTTTTTTTTAAATCTATTGTATCTGCCATCACAGTCTCCATGGGTAACGAATTCCACACTGTAACTGCCTTTACTGTAAAGAACCCTTTCCTTTGTTGCTGGTGAAATCTCCTTTCCTCCCAACTGTAAGGGATGGCCCCGAGTCCTTTGTACTGCCCGTGGGATGAATAGTTCTTTTGAAAGCTCCCGGTACTGTCCCCGGATATAACTATGAATATAGGTATCATATCCCCTCTTTTCTAAAGTAAACAAATCTAATTGGACACTGCCATTTACACTCATTAACACAATAGGGGATCCGAGGGTAATATAAAAAAGGGTAAACTCTGTAAAAAATTAGGAAAGGATCAGGATCAGCACAAGATTAGCGAGCAGTTTGTTAAGGTTTCAGCTTTATTGTTTGAGGGATTTCTGTTTAACCCCTTGGTTGTCAGAGGGGCCGTGGCACCACTTAAACCCGGAAACGGGAGAGGACTCCTGCTCGTCCAGATCGTGTCCGGCGCTACGTGATCTCCCCGGGAACACAACCACTCTGCGGGCATGCCACTGCCACTGCCACATGGGACCCCGTAAATACCGGAACCCGTGATGTAGTGACTATGTCCTGGGCCACCCAAAGGGGCTATAGGGTTGCCCTTCCCAAGACCAAAGTGAATGAATGGCAGCGACAGGTTTAAGGGTCACAGCAGGGGGTGATGCCTTTATTTTTTTACACAAATATAACACCTATAAGTATTTTAAAATAATTTTTAAGTTAGTTTGTAAACACGGTGAGCCGAGACATGGAAGGGGTTAGGTCACCTTTGGCCGCTCCCTTTTGTCTGATGTCGCTGTGTGTTCTACAAGAGCTTACACAGGCAGAGGATCCCTTCTCTATCCCTCCCCTTATCTGTATTGGCTCTCAGATAAGGACAGGGTGGGCTAAGGGCAAAAAACAAACCCCTCCCCCTCCATTCAGAGGCCCCTAAGAAAGGCAATATGTCATTAATTTCCCAATAAATGAAAGAAGTCAAATCTTTGTTATTAGCGTGGCTAGATCTGTTTAAGATTAGATTTACGGTAACTACTTTAGAAAACGTTATCTGGTGGAATAAATGGGGTCACACCTGTAAGCCGTGGCCTCACTGTGCACTGCAGTGTGCACAGCATTACATGTGACCTGTAAGCCGTGGCCTCACTGTGCACTGCAGTGTGCACAGCATTACATGTGACCTGTAAGCCGTGGCCTCACTGTGCACTGCAGTGTGCACAGCATTACATGTGACCTGTAAGCCGTGGCCTCACTGTGCACTGCAGTGTGCACAGCATTACATGTGACCTGTAAGCCGTGGCCTCACTGTGCACTGCAGTGTGCACAGCATTACATGTGACCTGTAAGCCGTGGCCTCACTGTGCACTGCAGTGTGCACAGCATTACATGTGACCTGTAAGCCGTGGCCTCACTGTGCACTGCAGTGTGCACAGCATTACATGTGACCTGTAAGCCGTGGCCTCACTGTGCACTGCAGTGTGCACAGCATTACATGTGACAACACAGCGTTACGTACCAAGCTTGTGCTGAAAGCAGACTTTGGTCAGTAAGATTATTATGAACGGGAGTCCCTTCTGTAACCAGGAAATGACAGCCCTAAGCTCAGAGAGAGCTGGTGCAGGTGCGCTGGGCTCCTCGCTGCTCTCCTCTCTGTGCCGTTCACCGTTAGCCGAGTGCAGCAGGGAGGACCGGGAGTTTGAGTGCTGGAAATGATGCTGCTGGTGGTGCGTGAGCGGCGGTGGCTGCTGCTGCCGGTGATGAGGATGGTGATGGTGGTGATGAGTGAAGGGGCTCGTCTCAGATCGGCCCCCGGCCTCCTCCCTGAGTGTAGGCGGCATCTGTATAAACACTTCCCCTCCGCCGGCTGTGGAGCCCAGGACTAAGCCGGACTGGACAGTGATGGGTCCCGGCTGGAGACCCGCCAGGCTGGAGAACAGATGCTGAGATGAAGGGGTGTCTTGCTTCAACCCATTAAAGACTCCATCATCCACGCTGGTATCAGAGCTCAGGTTCTGGCTCCGGCTCCTAAAGGAAAAGTAAAGCACTGTAAGCCAGGGCGAATGAATCTTAAAAAGTCCCACGGATTCCTGACTACGTTCTAACAGGGTTTGGTATAAAATACCGCTCAGCAGGACAGAGGCAAAGTAATCTATTAAAGAGGCGATCCCTCCAAGGACAAAAGTGTACTAACGTCAGTAACACAGCCCCCCTTCCCATCGCTCCCCTTATATTTATTGATAAGGACAGGGTGGGATAGCAGTAGGGAAAACACTTCAATGACTAACATTCCCCATGCAGGGGCTCCAAAGAAATGTCATTTCAATTCATTTTTTGGCCGGCTATGTGGGATTGCACCTTTATATCATCGCTTCGGTACCACTGGAGCTAGCAGCGCATTGCTAACCCATGTGGCGTTGCAAGGGTTAAACATGCCACACACATGTAATATACAGTACTGTATCCTGCATCTAACATACTTGACTACCTATAAGTTGTAATAACTTATTGGGCCGACATTAACAAACTATTTTCTTCAGTGCCGTTCCACGTTTAGTTAGGGTGACCAGATTTACAAAAGTAAAATCCGGGACACATTAAAAAAAATATTTATAAAACAAATGACATCACCAACTGCGCCCCTTCTCCTTTATGTCTCTCCGTTCCCCCCACACCCACACACCATTCTCTCTCTCCCCCCATCCCTCCATTCTCTCTCCACCCATCCCTCCATTCTCTCACCCACCCCTCCATTCTCTCTTCCCATCCCTCCATCTCTCTCTCTTTCCCCCATCCCTCCATCTCTCTCTCTTTCCCCCATCCCTCCATCTCTCTCTCTCTCTCCCCCATGCTCTGTGTCTCTCTCTCTCCCCCCTCATTCTGTCTCTCTCCCACCCATTCTGTGTGTCTCTGTGTCCCCCCCATTCTGTGTCTCTCTCTCTCCCCATGCTGTCTCTTTCTTTCTCTCCCCCATGCTGTCTCTCTCTCTCCCCCATGCTGTCTCTCTCTCTCCCCCATGCTGTCTCTCTCTCTCCCCCATGCTGTCTCTCTCTCTCCCCCATGCTGTCTCTCTCTCTCCCCCATGCTGTCTCTCTCTCTCCCCCATGCTGTCTCTCTCTCTCCCCCATGCTGTCTCTCTCTCTCCCCCATGCTATGTCTCTCATTCTATACCCCCATGCTGTGTGGGTCTCTCTCTCCCTATGCTGTGTGTCTCTCTCTCCCCCAATCTCTGTGTCTGTCTTTCTCCACCATGCTGTATCTCTCTTTTTCTCTCCCACATGCGGTGTGTCTCTCTCTCCCCCATGCGGTGTCTCTCTCTCTCTCTCTCCCCCATGCGGTGTCTCTCTTTCTCCCCCCCCCCATGCGGTGTGTCTCTCTCTCTCTCCCCCCATGCGGTGTGTCTCTCACTCTCCCCCATGCGGTGTGTGTCTCTCACTCTCCCCCCATGCGGTGTGTGTCTCTCTCCCCCATGCGGTGCGTGTCTCTCTCCCCCATGCGGTGCGTGTCTCTCTCCCCCATGCGGTGTGTCTCTCTCCCCCATGCGGTCTCTCTCTCCCCCATGCGGTGTCTCTCTCCCCCATGCGGTGTCTCTCTCCCCCATGCGGTGTGTCTCTCTCTCTCCCCCATGCGGTGTGTCTCTCTCTCTCCCCCATGCGGTGTGTCTCTCTCTCTCCCCCATGCGGTGTGTCTCTCTCTCCCCCATGCGGTGTGTCTCTCTCTCTCCCCCATGCGGTGTGTCTCTCTCTCTCTCTCTCCCCCATGCGGTGTGTCTCTCTCTCTCTCCCCCATGCGGTGTGTCTCTCTCTCTCTCCCCCATGCGGTGTGTCTCTCTCTCTCCCCCATGCGGTGTGTCTCTCTCTCCCCCATGCGGTGTGTGTCTCTCTCTCTCCCCCATGCGGTGTGTCTCTCTCTCTCCCACATGCGGTGTGTCTCTCTCTCTCTCCCCCCCATGCGGTGTGTCTCTCTCTCTCCCCCATGCGGTGTGTCTCTCTCTCCCCCATGCGGTGTGTCTCTCTCTCCCACATGCAGTGTGTCTCTCTCTCTCCCCCATGCGGTGTGTCTCTCTCTCTCCCCCATGCGGTGTGTCTCTCTCTCTCCCCCATGCGGTGTGTCTCTCTCTCCCCCATGCGGTGTGTCTCTCTCTCTTCCCCATGCGGTGCCTCTCTCTACCCCCATGCTTTGTGTCTCTCTCACTACCCCCATGCTGTCTCTCTTTCCCTGGTGTGTGTGTCCCCATTCTGGACCCTACCTTTCAATGTGGAACATGAGTGGGGGGAGGGGGGAGGGAGGGGAAGAGGGGGAAGCCACCTTGAGCCCTTGCAGCAGACACTGACTCACTTCTGGGTCTCACTGGGGCTCCTCGCTCTCCTCCTCCCTGCATTCTCTGCTCTCTGCTGGTCAAAACCGGGACAGTCACAAAAAAAATGGGACATTTTAAACAATGTCAGGCAGCCGGGACAGACCTTAAAAAAACGGGACTGTCCCGG